>NC_052154.1:180641471-180948666 GCF_902713615.1 Scyliorhinus canicula | reverse complement strand
TGATCATCAAGTTCAATACCCTGATCCAGCCTCCCCCCCCCCCCACCCCCCCCGCCCCCCGCCACCCCCCTGATCCCTTTAGCCCCAAGAGCTATAGCTAACATCTTTTTGCGTTCTTGAAAGTACAAAGGGCGGAATTCTTCGCTCCCCACGCGGCATGGTAGAATCGCGGGAGGGCCCCCCGACATTTTTTACGCCTCCCTGGCGCCTCCTGCGATTCTCCCCCCCCCCCCCATCTCGCCGAATCGGCGCTCGCCGTTTTTTACGGCGAACGGTGATTCTCCGAGCCCTATGGGCCGAGCGGCCGGCCGTTTCCGACTGTTTCACGACGGTGGCAACCCCACCTGGTCGCTGCCATTGTGAAACGGGCACTAGACATAGACATAGACATAGAACAGTACAGCACAGAACAGGCCCTTCGGCCCTCGATGTTGTGCCGAGCAATGATCACCCTACTCAACCCCACGTATCCACCCTATACCCATGACCCAACAACCCCACCCATTAACCTTACTTTTAAGGACACTACGGGCAATTTAGCATGGCCAATCCACCTAACCCGCACATCTTTGGACTGTGGGAGGAAACCGGAGCACCCGGAGGAAACCCACGCACACACGGGGAGGACGTGCAGACTCCGCACAGACAGTGACCCAGCCGGGAGCCGAACCTGGGACCCCGGAACTGTGAAGCATTTATGCTAACCACCATGCTACCGTGCTGCCCGTTTGGGGCTTCTAGGCGCTCGATTGGGATGGGAGCACCACGACTGTGCTCGGGAGGGGACAGGCCCGCGATCGGTGCCCACCGACCGTCGGGCCAGCGTCCAAAACGGACGCACTATTTCCCCTCCGCCGCCCCGCAAGATCAAGCCGCCACGTCTTGCGGGGCGGCTGAGGGGAAAGACGGCACCGCGCATGCGCGGGTTTGTTGCCGTCCAACCTGCGCATGCGCGGCTGACGTCATGTAGGCTCCAGCCGCGCTTCATTCTTGGCACGCGGCTTTGACGACAACATCAAAGGCCGCGCCGCCGAGATCCCCGGGGCCCCGCTCCTAGCCCCGCTGGGGGGGGGGGGGGGGGGGGGGAGAATTGGGTCCCGGGAGCAGGCGCCGAGGCCGCCGTGAAAGACGGCCTCTTTCACGGCGGCTTTCCCGATTCTCCGCCGTTGCGGAGAATTGCGCCCAAAATGTTTTGGCCTCAACTATTTTCTGTGGTAGTGAATTCCACAGATTCACCACTCTCTGGGTGAAGGCATTTCTCCTCACCTCAGTCCTCAAAGGTTCACCCCTTATCCTCAAAATAGGACCCCTCAGTCCTGGACTCGCTTCCACCGAGAACATTCTTTCTGAATCTACTCTGTCTAATCCTGTTCGGGAATCAACTGCCTCATTAGTTCAGCTCCTCCAACCTTTTCCCCATAGCTCTGAACATTTATCAACTTCAAAGATTTATCCAGACACCTTTTGAAAGTTATTATTGAATCAGCTTCCATCACTCTTTCAGGCAGTGAGTTTCACATCATGACAACTTGTTAAATACATTTATTTTCCTCAAGTCACCTTTGCCTCTTTTGCCATTTTCTTCAAACATGTATTCTCTGGTTACCAACCGTTTTGTCAGTGGAAACTTTTACTCTTTATTGACTCCATCAAAGTGCTTCATCATTTTGAACACCGATCAAATTCCCCCCTAATCTTCTCTCAGCAGAATAACCGCAGTTTAGGCCTGATCTGGAGTGCTGGGCGGGATTCTGTGATCCTGAGGCTAAGTGTGACGCCGTCGGAAACGCCGCCGTGTTTCCCGACGGCATCAACGCGGCCTCAGGATCGGCAATTCTGGCCCCTACAGGGGGCCAGCATGGGACGGAACAGCCACGCCGCTCCAGCTGCTGATCCTGGCGTCAACTGGACGCAGTGGGGTCCATGCATGCGCCGGTGCCAACGCGTACATGTGCAGTGCCTCCCTTCTCAGCTCCGGCCCTGATGCAACATGGTGCAGGGCTACAGGGGCCGGCGCAGACAAAAGGAGGCCCCCAGTCTGAAAGGCCGGCCTGCTGTTCGGTGGGCACCGATTGTGGGCCAGGCCTTAGCGGAGGTCGCCCCCTGATCCTTCCACGCCAAGGTCCCGCCGGCTGAGAGCAGGTGTGAACTACGCCGGCGGGACTTGGGTTTTTTGAGATGGCCGCTCAGCCCATCCTAGGCCAAGAATCAGCGGGGGGGGGGGGGGCGCATAGAGCGACCCCCAACTGGCACCGAACCGACCACGCTGGCGCCAATGATGGCAATCCTCCGCACTGTATAAATTTAAGTAGCTCTATGTGAAACAATGGGCTGTGTAGATGGTTAAAGGTTGATCTGTTTTGCAGAGACCTTGTTAGATGGCCTTTGAATTTAGTTCTGCTTTTTGGGTGACTATTTTTCTGAAGTGACTGTTTCTTCACTGTTTTTTCTGTTGTTTGTTTACTGGGGAATGTGATGCTTTTAAAATGTTTATTCATGAGGGGGGGAAGAGAGGAGAGTACAATAGGGAGACAGACTGCTTGGTGCCAGGGGTGGGAGCTATCGAGTCAGCATGGGTCAGCTGACTCTCGGAAGCGCAGTGGGGGGTGAGCAGGTGTTAAGCTGGAGCTTGACTTGGGGGATTGGGTTTCTAGTGTTGTGGCTGGGGTGGGGGGGTGTGGGGAGCTCCTTTGCTGATAGGGGAGGAACTGTTATTAGGGGACAAATGGGAGGTCGGGTACGGCGACAGCCCGAGTGGGGACTCGAGGTGTGAGCTCGAGACCGAGACTGGCCTAAAAAGTGGGATGGCTAGTCGGCGGGGGGGTGGGGGGTGTGGGGGGGGGGTGTGGGGGGGGGGTGTGGGGGGGGGTGGGGGGGGGGGTGGGGGGGGTGGGTGGGGGGTGTGGGGGGGGGGTGTGGGGGGGGGTGTGGGGGGGGTGGGGGGGGGGGTGGGGGGGGGTGGGTGGGGGGGGTGTGGGGGGGGCGGGGGGGGGGGGGGTGGGGGGGGTGGGGGGGGCGGGGGGGGGTGGTTTGGTTGGAAGCCTTCCATCCAGGCTTATCACATGGAACATGAGAGGAATTAATGGGCCGGTCAAGAGGGCTCGCGTGTTTGCGCATTTGAGGGAACTGATGGCGGATGTGGCAATGCCACAAGAGACACACCTAAAGGTTACAGACCAGACGAGATTGAGGAAGGGGTGGGATAGCCAAGTGTTCCACTCAGGACTGGACTAAAAGATCAGGGGGTTAGCAATCTTGATCAGCAAACAAGTGGCATTCGAGGCAGTGAGAATCGTGTCAGACTAGGGGAGTAGGGACATTATGGTGAGTGGGAAGCTGGAGAGGGTGCGAGTGGTACTTGCAAATGTATATGCTCTGAATTGGGACGACATGGAATTTATGAGGCGGGTGTGAGGTAAGATCCCTGACTTAGAGTCACATAACTTGATCATGGGAGGGGACTTCAACACAGTCATTGATCCGGAATTGGACCGGTCAAAATCCAGGACAGGGAGGTGGCCGGCTGTGGCAAAGGAATTGAAGGGTTTTATGGAACAGATGGGGGGAGTAGACCCATGGAGGTTTGCACGGTCGAGGACAAAGGAGTTTTCCTTTTTTTCACATGTCCACAAGGTATACTCTCACATCGACTTTTTTGTTCTGAGCAGGGCGCTAATACTGAAGATGGTTGATACTGAGTACTCGGCAATCACAGTGTCGGATCATGCCCCACACTGGGTGGATCTACGGGTTAGTGTGGAGAGAGGGCAATGCCCGCTGTGGAGACTGGATGTGGGGTTGTTAGCGGACAAAGCGATCTGTGGGCGGGTTAACAAGTCCATCCAGAACTACCTGGAAGCAAATGATACGGGGGAGGTCTCTGCAGCGACGGTCTGGGAAGCTTTGAAGGCTGTAGTCAGAGTAGAATTAATCACGATATGGGCCCACTGAGAAAAAGTGGAACGGGCTGAGAGAGATAGATTAGTGGAGGAGATACTCCAGGTGGACAGGAGATACTCGGAGGCCCCGGACGCCGGGCTACTGAGGGAGCCTCCGAGTATCTCCTGTCCACCTGGAGTATCTCCTCCACTAATCTATCTCTCTCAGCCCGTTCCACTTTTTCTGAGCAGGGCGCTAATACTGAAGATGGTTGATACTGAGTACTCGGCAATCGCAGTGTTGGATCATGCCCCACACTGGGTGGATCTACGGGTTTGCGTGGAGAGAGGGCAATGCCCGCTGTGGTGACTGGATGTGGGGTTGTTAGCGGACAAAGCGATCTGTGGGCGGGTTAACAAGTCCATCCCACTCTCAAGGATCCCACTACCCCCTTTAACCTTCACCATCCTTTCATATCATCAATTCCCCCAGTTTTGCCTGAGGATTCAGCAGTAGACACCACAAAGCCCTCCCTCTGAACCCCTTGCTCGCAACACTGCCATTCACATCTGTACAGACCTGCAGACATTCCCCCCACTGCCCATTCACATCCCACTTGCTTCTCCCTTCAATGCCCATTCACATCCACACACACACACACTCTCCCTCCAATGCCCATTCACACCCACACACACTCTCCCTCCAATGCCCGTTCACACCCACACACACACACTCTCCCTCCAATGCCCATTCACATCCCACTTGCTTCTCCCTCCAATGCCCATTCACACCTACACACACACACTCTCCCTCCAATGCCCATTCACATCCACACACACTCTCCCTCCAATGCCCATTCACACCCACACACACACACTCTCCCTCCAATGCCCATTCACACCCACACACACACACTCTCCCTCCAATGCCCATTCACATCCACACACACACACTCTCCCTCCAATGCCCATTCACACCCACACACACACACTCTCCCACCAATGCCCATTCACACCCACACACACACACTCTCCCTCCAATGCCCATTCACACCCACACACACACACTCTCCCTCCAATGCCCATTCACACCCACACACACTCTCCCTCCAATGCCCATTCACACCCACACACACACACTCTCCCTCCAATGCCCATTCACACACACACACACTCTCCCTCCAATGCCCATTCACACCCACACACACACACTCTCCCTCCAATGCCCATTCACACCCACACACACACACTCTCCCACCAATGCCCATTCACACCCACACACACACACTCTCCCTCCAATGCCCATTCACACCCACACACACACACTCTCCCTCCAATGCCCATTCACACCCACACACACACACTCTCCCTCCAATGCCCATTCACACCCACACACACACACTCTCCCTCCAATGCCCATTCACACCCACACACACACACTCTCCCTCCAATGCCCATTCACACCCACACACATACACTCTCCCTCCAATGCCCATCCACACCCACACACACTCAGTCCCCCACTACCAACTGCTTGAACTCCAGTGCAGCCATTCCCATCCTTCCTATCATGATCCCGGACCAGACCTCAACAGTTGCTAGGATACTGGACAGAAACCCCAATATTTTGGTTAATTTGTAAGACTGTGAGGAAAGGATACTTCGCTCCAGGACTGATACCCTGCACAAATAGGGAAATGGTATTTTCAAACAAACTTTATTATTAACACAGCATTAATAACTTTTATCTTATAAAGAAAATTTCTGCCAGTTATCAGTTTGACAATGTTTAACAATGACAATGAAACTGCTTTCTTTTATCTCCACTCAAGCAGAACACAACTCAGGTCACAATCCACTTTTAAATACAGTTAGCAGACTCAGGAATACTTCTGATAAGGAGATGTCTTGGATAAACCACTTTGAGGGAGAGAGAGATCTTTTGAGTCTGTGTGAAAGAGGGAGGCCTGACACCATGTCAGAATAATGGCTGTGCTGTTCAGACACTTCTTCTCAGCTCATCTTGCAGCCAACACTAAATTCTGCCTGCCTATAGAGACCTGGTACAGCCCTAACTCCTCCCATTTTTACATCATCTTACTGAGCTAAAACACAGTGGGCAGGATTCTCCCCTACCTGGTGGGGTGGGCGGTCCCGGTGCCGAGGAGTGGCTTGAACCACTCCAGCATCGGGCCGCCCCAAAGGCGCGGAATCCTCCGCACCTTGAGGGACTAGGCCGGTGCCAGAGTGGTTTGCGCCCCGCCGGCTGGTGGGGAAGGGGCTTGGCGCTATGCCGACTGGCGCCAGAGAGCCTCCGCCAGCCTGCGCAAGTTGGTGCATGTGCGGAGCGCCAGCGTGTGCTGGTGTCATCCCAGCGCATGCGCGGAGGGGGGGGGATTAATCTCCGCGTCAGCCATCGCGGACTTTTACACCAGCCGACTTGGAGGAATAGAGTGCCCCCATGGCACAGGCCCGCCCGCGGATCGGTGGTCCCTGATCGCGGGCCAGGCCACCGTGGGGGCACCTCCCAGGGCCGGATCCCACCGCACCACCCCCGAGGACCCTGGAGGCTGCCCGCGCAGCCAGGTCCCGCCGGTAAGTACCTACTCTAATATACGTCGGCGGGACCGGCTATAAACAGGCGGCCACCCGGCCCATCGCGGCTGCCCGCCGACCGGCGCAATTCCCGCCCCCGACAAATCCCCGGCGCCGGAGAATTCGGCTGCCGGCGGGGGTGGGATTCACGCCACCCCACGGCGATTCTCCGACCTGGCGGAGGGTCGGAGAATCCCGCCTAATGTCTCTAATTATCTATTCCCGAGGGCACTCTCTTTCTATAAACAAAATTCTATTACCCCAAATTCATCAAACAATTGCCATGACTGGAATGAATTCTGATCTCACTTTTACGATGCTTTAATTGCACCTCTGCCTCTAAAACGTCCAGCTGGCTTTCAAACCAGGATTTTTAAAAACAGGTCTGCAGCAGTCACACATTAATCCAGGCTACATATAATTCAGTATATCTGAAATTCCTACATTTATCGCATGTTGCTCCATAAGCCACGTCACCCATCCCATACTCCCACAACTCTCAATCACTTTTCCCCTTATGACCTGCAGTGTTCCCAGCCCCTCTCGTCTCTGCATTTTCCCCACCTCTTATTCTTCTCCTCGCAACGGGAAGATTGCACCACACAACCTCATGTTGCTGCTCACCTGCTGGAGAGTCTACCTAAGCGATGGCCTCCCTAATCAATGGACCTTGCGGTGCCCAGGGACCACCCTTCATCTTTTCCAGACCACGGCCTGTCCCAGGCCTGCATTCAGGCAAGTGCACGCCATGTTTGTCTGGAAGTGTTCCAGACACTCATGATATAATGACAGCACGGTAGGGGTGAGGGGTGATTGGACTGTGCGGGGGGGGGGGGGGGGGGGGGGGGGGGGGTTCCAGTCAGAGTTATTTTGAATTCTGTCAATGGGCTTCAAAAGGACTTCCCTACGGCCTGTGGCAGGATTGACCAATATCCCGCAATGACGGTCAGAACTCCAGGTTCCCATCATCAAATCCTGTCTTCGGGAAACCAATCTTCATGTCCCCGTGAGATTTTCCACCCCTGTCTGCCACGAAATGCACTGATAGCCGGGTGGAGGAGTGGGGAGGGGAAAAAAATGCTATCCCCCCACACCCACCCCACCCCCCCTTCCCCGCCGCCCGCCACCACCGTGACCGACACTGATCAGACGGAAGACTACATGTATACGAATTGTCTTCCCAAGCTTTCAATTGAGGATTCCACAGAACTCCCTCAGGACGCAGATCCTCACAGAGAGCAGCCAACAAAGATAATCTGTGCAGAAACCACCTCCCCTTTTAGGGCACCAGTTGCCATACTCTGGAAAATACTTCAAGGCACCCAACCTTCTCAGTGCGTGAGGGAATAAGCATGTGAGTAAATGTGAGAGGGCATGGGTGGGCAAATGGGTGAGCATCTAGGTGTATTGATAGGTAGTCAGCTGAGGTAAGTGACATCATGTTGAGAAGCCCTTTGTGTGTGTGAAGCACAGATGGTGACCTGAGGCACACGTCCCCATTCGCACTCTATGACATAATTTGGAGAAGTTGAGGGTTCACTCAACCTGGTGGCGTGGATGAGGCTGTTTGTCGTCCTCCTGCAATGCAAGACTTCTGATGTGTGCAGTTCGCCCTCACCACCCTGGCGACTGCCTCCCATGCAGGGTTGGTGAGTTGGGTGGATCTCCTCCTCCATTCCCTGGGTTTGAGGACATCCTTCCTGTCCTGCATTGCATTTAGCAGTGCTTCCAGGGATGCATCGCTGAATCTTGGTGCCTGTGCTGCTTGGGATGTGTGAGCCACTTCCTGGTCCGCAGTTCGGAGTTGGATAAAGTTGCAGTTGTCTGGGCACATTTTAAATATGGTGACCAGACACGAAGGCAGGGCACACACCTCCTGCCTGCCCGGTCACTAACAAGGTCAGGAAAACTCCCTTCTGTATATTTATTTATTTTAAATAAATTTAGAGTACCCAATTCATTTTTTGTTCCCAATTAAGGGGCAATTTAGTGTGTTCAATCCACCTACCCTGCACATCTTTGGGTTGCGGGGATGAAACCCACGCAAACACGGGGAGAATGTGCAAACTCCACACGGACAGTGACTCAGAGCCGGTATCGAACCTGGGACCTCGGTGCCGTGAGGCAACATCAAAGATACATTCTTCAACAAAGATTTTCTAACCTATCTGTTCTCGAATCCTCTTGAGGTCTATTTTATTCTCCCTCAACATCCCCACAATAACATTGCTAATTGATCCCTATGCCCATAATTATCACACTGGCCACCAAAATTGTATTTTAATCACTCATGGTCAATATTGTTCCAGTTATTTGCTTGCACAAGCACTTCTTGAAGATAATAATCAGACCGTTAAGGGGAAGCTAGACAACTAATTGAGGGATAATGGAAAATATAGTTATGCTGATAGATTTAGATAAGAAAAGATGGGGGGGAAACGGCTCAAGAGTAACACAAATACTGGCATGGGCTGGTTGGACTGTTTCTGTGTCATATATCCCATGGAATCCATTTGGAACAGAAGAAAATCCCGTCTTTTCACCCTTGGATCCCTGCTGTTATCCTATTCATCACAAAAAGTCTGGTGCTCCCTGTTGTGTTCTGCTGCTTCGGATAACACAGGCCGCTACTTGATGCAGTCTTAACTAAAGGATGCTCCAGACTCTGAAATGAGTTCAACGTGTTTATTGAACTATTAACACAGTTCTCAAATGAGTTTGACTCTCTGCTAATCTAACTGTAGTAACTCAGTCTAACTGTAATAGCTTGCTCTAAGCCACGTGCTGGGGTGTGATGCTGATCAATCCTGTCTAACTCTCTAGATGTCTGCCTGTGGAAAGAGGCAGGGTGTGAGTGCCTCATCCCTTTTATAGTGTTTACGTCATGCCCCCTTGTGGTGATGCCACCTCTGAGTGTCCTGACTACCCATTGGTTGTGTCCTATTCTGAGTGTTCATTGGTTGCATGTTTGCATATCATGACACTCCCAAGATATAAATTAGATGTTATACCCTTAACCCTCTAAACTGCCCAACATACACAACTCTAAAATGTCCAACTCCAGTACCATTCTGGGAAATCTCCTGTGCACTCTTTCCTGAAGTACGGTGCCCAGAATTGGATGCCAGGCTTCAGCTGGGGCCTGCTTAAAGAATTAGCATAACTTCCTTGCTTCTGTATCCCATGCCTCTAACTATAAAGTCAGTCATTCGTTTGTCAACAAGGCCAACAGAGACTTTCCAATTAGTCTTCAAAGACTTGTTACCTCATTCTTTTCACCACAATGAATTCTCACACAGATCTCATTTCTGCCCTGAAGACCCAATTACAGGGCATTAATATGTATTGAAAAGTGTAGTGGTCCCAACACAGGACTATGGGAGGTGTGGGGGGGTGGGTGGGGGGGGGGGGGGGGGGGTGTGTGGCTAGGGTATACTTTCTTCCAGTCTGAAAAACAACTGTTGAACATTACATTCTGCTTTCTGTCCTTAAGCTAATTTTGTGTCTAAGTAACCAGTTCTCCTTTAATTTTGTTAATGTATCTATTATGTGGTACTTTATCAATTTCATTTTGTAAGTCCAGATACAACCGCAACCCCCCCATCAACTATCTCCGTTATTTCATCAACGAACTGAATCAAATTAATCAAACATGATTTGCCTTCAACCGCAGTTGGTGACAGCTCCCCAAAATGGTTAAATTTCCTTTGGTTCATACATCACCCAGTTTCTGAATAATGTCTTATGGGGGTGTATTCTCCAGTCATTCACTCTGATGTTCTTTCCTTCGTAGTCTTTTGTGGTTGACTATTCTGCTCTGGTTGCAGCACAAAACGTTAGATTCCTTGCCCTTTAAGTCCAATTTCTCGTTCCATTTTCATCTTTCCAAGGTCTCCATCCAGACTTTCTTCAAACAAAAAGCTGCCAACCATTAATCCTCATCAAATTCTTCTCACCCACACTGCCAGGCAGCTTACATTTCTTCCTGACGGTGTCTCCCATCTGCCATCAATCAGATTACACTGTTCATCAATCAAATTCCAACTCCTGATTCCACTCCATCTGCAAATGTCCTGGCGTGTCGTTCAAGGGTCACTGAATGCAGTAAGAATTGACCCCTGTTAAACAATAGAAAACAACATTTATCCAGCTGGAAGATAAATAAAACTATGATTTAGACAAAATAATAGCTGCAAATATGGTCTGACCAGTCTGAGAACAAGGTGAAAGAGTGGGGAAAACCACCCCACAGTTATTAATATCACTACGGATTACTATTGACGACATAAATGATGAATTGCTTGACTTAATCAAAGCACAATCACGCATAGTTTTAAATCAAAGTCTACAAATTAACTTTCAAAAATTCAATACAGGCTGACTACAGCTTCACCTAAAAACACGAGCAAAGCAAAGATAAAATGCAAAAAAATAAAGTTGTAAAGGTTAGTGACTGCAGAATGAATTTAATTCAATCTGGGGGTGTGGCCAATGTTGTGAGTGGTCCCGGCATCCTTGTCTGATAGCACCTCAGCTCGGTACACAGGCTCAAGTGATCTGGTTGCCTTGGGAGATAAACTTGACTAGAAACTTATTGAAGTGTAAATTTAATATTTTAACGCTCCTTTGAATATTTCACAGGTAAAAGGGCAGCAGAAACGCAAGAGCTACTGAGAAAGCAAGGTGAGTTTTTTTTGTGTGAACAGCCAAGCAGGATGCTTGTGGAAGTTCAGTTCCTGTTCTAAGAAAAAGAACAGCATAGATGATGCTCTTGAAGATTTGAAGAACAGGAAGTTACCAAGGTGAGCATTGTTAGTGATAATTGGATGGAGTAAACCCGATTAGGGACGGTTGTTAAAGGTCACTAGAAGTTTCACCTATGGTATGGTGGGGAGAAGTGAACTTATGGGAATGGAAGGAGAAAGTTTGGAGCTGATACTTTAATGTTGCATATCTGCTAGAAATGTGTAGTTTTGCAAAAGGGTTTTGTAAGACACATTTTGATTGCATTAGTTAGTCACTGCGAAACTTATCTTTATCTTTATCTTTAGTTCGATATATTAATTCCTGTTAATTAATGTTTGATATGTGTTCCTTTTAGTTTGTTACAAGAAAAGTCTTAAAGCATGAAATAATTTATTTCGGTTCTTTCCATTGGTCAGTGAAAAATTCATCTCATTTAAAAAGAAGAAACAGTGGAGATACCACGTCCAAATATTTAATAATCCACGGAGATCTAGCTTTGGATGTTTTCTTTCTACCTTATGGGAAAAATCCAGGCTGCCCATTACTAAGTTACTGGTTCACCTGCCAAACAATCTCTCTGGGCCATTTGCCTTTACAACTTAGTGAAATTAGCCATCCTCCCATGGAGTGTATTCAGATTTGATTCTTCCTTCTTCTTTACAATTGCTACTCTTAACTTAATTATGTTATGATCACTGTTTCTAAAATGCTCTCGGACTGAAGCATGCTCCCATTTTGTATCTCAGAACTAGATATAACACGGCTTTCTTCCACATTGGGCTGGAAACAGACTGATCAAGAGAGTTCTCTTGTACACATTTCAGGAATTCCGGGTGGGATTCTCCCATCTGAAGGCGGAGTGTTGACTGCGTCGTAAAAAGTGGAGAGTTTAACGACGGTGTCATTGGATCACTAAGTGTAGCGATCCTCTGCCCTACGGGAGGCCAGCATGTCGCTGGAGCGACCCACGCCGCTCCAGCTGCAGATACCGGTGTCGAATGGGTACCGCGGGTCTGCGCATGAGTGCTGCAACCGGTGCGAATGCGCAGTAGCCTCCTTCTCCGCGCCAGCCCTGACGCAACATAGCGTAGGGCTACAGAGGCCGGCGCGGAGCAAAAGAGGCCCCCATTACGGAAGGCCAGCCTGCCGATCGGTAGGCCCCAATCGCGGTCCAGGCCACGGTGGAGCCCCCCCCCCACCAGGGTCAGACCCTCCTACCTCTCTCCCCCAACAGGCTGTCGTAGACAGGATGGATGCCGTGGTCACATCGGGTAAGACCAGATATGAACAGCGCCGGCGGGATTTGGGCTCTTTTGGGCAGCCATTCAACCCATCCCAGGGGGAGAATCGCCGGGGGGGGGGATGCTCACTGGAGAATCGGCGGACCGGCATAGGAGCGGCGTTGCGCGATTCGCGCCCGGCCCCAGCGATTCTCCGACCCGGCGTGGGCTGTGAGAATCCCACCCTCCTCTCCTTCTTTATCCATCGCACTGTTATTCTCTCAGTCTTTATTAGGAAAATTAAAGCTCCCCATTAACACTGCAATAAAATTTGCTGCAATATTCCTGCAAATATGCTTCTGTACCTCCTTTCCATTACTTAATAGCCCGTAATAATGTGTTAAATGATGTTGTGTCATATAGGGAATAGAACAGCCCAACCTTGATAGAGAAATAGGAAAAAGTAGCAATGTGTTATCAACACTGAGGCATTTATCTACATAAAACAAATGAACCCATGTGAGTTACTCTGTCCTGACAATAACTGATTGTTTATTGTGTATTTATCTGTATCAGGCTTGACATTTAATTCAAGGAGGTGCCATCTGTGAACAAAAAACCTGGAGTGCAGGGGTCCATATATGATCCTGGAGACAATGGTCAGAATTATACTTGCTTATGCATGCTGCATGCGAGAAGGTTTTTCTCAATATCTTCAGAAAGCGTTTCTTGCTGGAGGTTGTCTGGAGTAGAGTTGATGTTAACAGAAACTGTCGTTCTGTTTGTATTTCTGATAACAGCCTGACAGGATTTTAGTAAGTGATTGTCAGGTAGTTAATACATTCCATGAGAGTTGGGTTGAGACGATTCAGTTTGAATGCATTACTTACTTTAGAACATCCCACCCAGTGCCTCTTGTGAAATCACTGCAGAAAAATCTTGCATTTTATAACTGTTACCTATTGCAACATGCTTTGAACTGCTCCTTTTTCTAATAAGGTGAAGTATTATAGGACGAAATGGCGTGAAGATCCAGGAAACCAGCGGTAAGGTGGACATAGGTTTTAAGGTCACATAAAGTCTACCCGTAGCCCTGTTGGGACAACCAACATTCCGGTCCCTGTCTGGGCCGGCCTAAATGCAGAGTTCCAATGAGTCCCAGCACAGTACAGGCCCTTCGGCCCTCGATGTTGTGCCGACCTGTGAAACCAATCTAAAGCCCATCTACACTATTTCATTATCATCCATATGTTTATTCAACGACCATTTAAATGCCCTTAATGTTAGCGAGTCCACTACTGTTGCAGGCAGGGCATTCCACGCCCGCACTACTCTCTGAGTAAAGAACCTACCTCTGACATCTGTCCTATATCTATCTCCCCTCAATTTAAAGCTATGTCCCATCGTGCTAGCCATCACCATCCGAGGAAAAAGGCTCTCACTGTCCACCATATCTAATCCTCTGATCATCTTGTATGCCTCTATTAAGTCACCTCTTAACCTTCTCTCCAATGAAAACAGCCTCAAGTCCCTCAGCCTTTCCTCATAAGATCGTCCCTCCATACCAGGCAACATCCTGGTAAATCTCCTCTGTACCCTTTCCAATGCTTCCACATCCTTCCTATAATGAGGCGACCAGAACTGCACGCAATACTTCAAAAGTGGCCGCACCAGAGTTTTGTACAGCTGCAACATGACCTCATGGCTCCGAAACTCAATCCCTCTACCAATAAAAGCTAACACACCGTACGCCTTCTTAACAACCCTATCAACCTGGGTGGCAACTTTCAGGGATCTATGTACATGGACACAATGGCTCGGATACTGGACAGAAATCCCAATATTTAATTTTAATTTTGTAAGACTGTGAGGAAAGGAAACCTGGCTCCAGGAATGATTTCACGCAAGATAGGGATATGGTGCATCAAAACAAAGTTTATTCCAAACACAGTTTTAAAATATCTTTAATGTCACACAAGAAAATAACTTATAATTACCCCTTAAACAATGTTAGTTAATATAGTGACAAAATAACCCTTAACTGCTATCTTTACTTCAACTCAAACAACAAATCCATCCCAGGTCACAATCCACTTTTAAATACAGTTAGCAGATTCAGGAAAACTTGCCGTAAAGAGATGCCTTGGACACTCCACTTTGAGATCTTTTGGGACTGCTTCAAAGAAAGAGATCTGACACCCTGCCAGAATAATACGGAATCTCTGGCTGCATTCTTCAGAGACCTTCTCAGATCCCTTTCCAGCCAAATAACTAACTCTGGAAATCCTCAACACCTGACTGCGTCCCATTAACTACATCTTACTCAGCTGAACACAAATATCTCTAATTATCTACTTGTAGCCATCAAAGTTGGCCATTCCCTTAATACAAAATGGAGGAACGCAAAGCTTGCAGGGTAAAATGGACAAAGTTTGCAGCACAAGCAGGCTGCAACAAGCCACTGTGTATTCTGTCTGCTAAGAGAGCAGACAACACCTAAACGAACATTCCGCATACTAATGAGGCAATCTCCGGGACAGTTAGCATAGTAATGGAACGATCCCAGGGACAAAGGACACAAATAGGGAAGTGATTGCAACATTGTATGGGAAGCCAGGCACCCCGGCACCAGCGGGGTTCGAAGACAAAGCACCTGAAGGCCCTCCCAGTAGCCAAGGGACAGCATCAGTATTGGGGGGATTCAAACAAATCGATTGGGAAGAGACCCAATCGATCCCCAGCAAATAGAGGGTCCGCCCAAAAGGGCGCGAAGCCCTATAAAAGACAGGTCCCAAACTCAGTTCGTTCTTCTTGACCAGCCCTCCACTCTTGACCAGCCCTCTCGACCAGCCTTTACCGAAGAAGACCTTGACCGAGAGAGCGGTTCGGTTCGGACAGCAGCCGCCAGCAAGTACGTGTCTCACAATGATCGCTACCAGAGATAGACACTCCTGACCCCTTTTAACCCGTACCAACCTGAAGTCTGCGGACCCAGTGCAGAGCAAGAGGCCATTGTTCCCCTGATCCGACAGTTCCTTATTCAGATAAGTATTGGTCTATTTAGTGGTAGGAATAGTTTAGTCATCTTAGCGTGTGCATGAGTAGTTTATAATTGTATTATAATAAGCTCATTTGTTTGAACTTACTAATTGGTGTATGGTTTTATTGCTTTGAACTTGACCTTGAAACTTGTGGCGGTATCTTAACGATACCTGGCGACTCCAAAGCTAAGTAACGAAACAGAGCCAAATTGAGTGTTAAGCACACTCACCCAGAATGAGCAACATACTCCTCGGGGAACCTCTTAATATAAGCAAAAGTCCATAGGCCCGAACTTTTCCAATTCTTTAATTGTACCACTGGCTCCAAAACACCTAACTGTATTTCAAACCAGGATTCTTAAACACATGACCGCAGCAGTCACACACATTAACCCAGGCTTTTAACCCGTCTTCGCGTCGCACCAGCTGGCGGGCCCCCCGCGCTGGTCGGCGGGCCCCCTGCGGCGATTCTCTGGCCCGCAATGGGCCGAAGTCCCGCCGCTGACTAGCCTCTCCCGCTGGCGTGGATTAAACCACCTCTCTTACCGGCGGGATTGGCAGCGCGGGCGGGCACCAGCGTCCTGGGGGGGGGCGCGGGGCAATCTGGCCCTGGAGGGTGCCCCCACGGTGGCCTGGCCCGCGATCGGGGCCCACCGATCGGCGGGCGGGCCTGTGCCGTGGGGGCATTCTTTTTCTTCCGCCTCCACCATGGCCTTTACCATAATTCCCATGGTCCTTTGCAGGTGGCCATCTGAGATGGCGACAGTATCCACGAGGATCAGGTGATAAGGTCACTGCAAACATTTCAGCTGCAGGCATGCACTGTTCTTATTGGACACAGGGGTTAAAATCAAGCCTTTGGATTAAATACCTGAATCATGACTTGAAGCAGCAGAGATCTGTTGCACTGCAGAAAAACATGGTTAATCCAAGAGTTTTGTGAATCAATATACTGTCTCCTTCCCTCAATACAAAGTTATTTTATGTTTGCAAAATAATTGGATTATCCATAGAACCATAGGGACAGCACGGTAGCATTGTGGACAGCACAATTGCCTCACAGCTCCAGGGTCCAAGGTTCGATTCCGGCTTGGGTCATTGTCTGTGCGGAGTCTGCACATCCTCCCCGTGTGTGCGTGGGTTTCCTCCGGGTGCTTCGGTTTCACCCCACAGTCCAAAGATGTGCAAGTTAGTTCGATTGGCCATGATAAATTACCCTTAGCGTCCAAAATTGGGATTACTGGGTTGTGGGGATAGGGTGGAGGTGTTGACCTTGGGTGGGGTGCTCTTTCTGGGGGCCAGTGTGGACTCAATGGGCTGAACCTTGTGTGATATTTCAAAACTATGTTCGGAATAAACTTTGTTTTGATGTACCATATCCCTATCTATCATACAGTGCAGAATGAGGCCATTCGGCCCATCGAGTCTGCACGGACCCTCTGATAGAGCATCCTACCCAGGCCCACTCCAGCAACCTACACCCGTAACCCTATCTGCCGTTGAATTAAATACATGAAAATGAAATGAAAATCGCTTATTGTCACGAGTAGGCTTCAATGAAGTTACTGTGAAAAGCTCCTAGTCGCCACATTCCGGCGCCTGTCCGGGGAGGCTGGTACGGGAATCGAACCGTGCTGCTGGCCTGCTTGGTCTGCTTTAAAAGCCAGCGATTTAGCCCAGTGAGCTAAACCAGCCCCTAATTACATTTAATGAAAAAAAAAGCAACACACCACAGGAATACTAAAAAAAAAACAAAGCAACTCCTGAAATACAGAGAATAAAAATCTGTGCTAGATTATATTGGAAAATACTTTGCATTTTGCTTTTTTTGCTGACAACCTCCTACAAAATTAACAACTCAGTTTAAGAGCAGCGAAAAGTTCAGTTGGAATGTCAGTCTCCCCGCGCATTCTAATGGGATCAATGGCGGTGGGAGGGTCAATGGGGGGAGAAGCGTTTCTTCCCTTCCCTCTGCCTGGTTTTATTTGCTTCGACTGTTTCTTCATTCTCTATCTCACTCGCAACAACCTCATCGCGCACGGCACCAGCAATTTCCCTTTCAGGCAGCAATGCCCAACATCAGCACTTCTTTATCAATACTGACAGTGGGTTCAAGATCATCCCTATTGTAGTAATGCACGGGAGGCAGGAGTTCCGTCACCACACCAATATTTATTTACAATAACGATATTATATTACAGGAGCAGCTACAAACAGTGCTGCTAGCAGTCCAGTCAACTAAAGACTGGCTCACAAAGCCTACACATGTGATTAAATGGGCCCCCTCAATGAGCTATCGTTGAGGGAGCTCATACTCCAATTGGCCAACCAATAAAGCCAATTGGAGTTCATTACACCTATCAATCAGGAGAGCTGGCAGTCTCTGATTGGTCTGCTGTTTCTGGATTGGCCACCAGAGCTGGTTCAGCTCAGTGGGCTAGACAGCTGGTTTGTGATGCAGCACAAGGCCAGCAGCCCGGGTTCAGAATTCTGAATTCTCCCTCCTTGTACCTGAACCGGCGCAGGAATGTGGTGACTAGGGGCTTTTCACAGTAACTTCATTGCAGTGTTAATGTAAGCCTACTTGTGACAGTAAAAGCTTATTTATTTTACTTTTATTTATTCAGGGTCTGTGTGGGTGTCTTGACTGTATCAGCATGGCACAGCAGGGGCAGCATGGTAGCATAGTGGTTAGCATTGTGGTTTCACAGCGCCAGGGTCCCATGTTCAATTCCCCGCTGGGTCACTGTCTGTGCGGAGTCTGCACGTTCTCCCTGTGTCTGCGTTGGTTTCCTCCGGGTGCTTCGGTTTCCTCCCACAGCCCAAAGGCGTGCAGGCTAGGTGGATTGGCCATGCTAACTTGCCCTTAATGTCCAAAAAAAGGTTAGGAGGGGTTGTTGGGTCAGGGTATAGGGTGGAAGTGAGGGGATAAATGGGTCGGTGCAGACTCGATGGGCCAAATGGCCTCCTTCTGCACTGTATGTTGTCTGCATTTGTTTTCCCTACTGGTGCAATGAAGTTCCACTGCTGAAAGTAATTGGCCACAGACTCTGCTTCCAGACACCGGCACTTGACATGAGCTCTTAGCTGTCAATTATCAAGGTGACCTTTGTCCCTTGTGATGCAATGCTTTGGTCAAAGTCACACATCCATTCTTTAGTAAGAGTAATGGTTTCAGTTTGTTACAGATAGAGTAGCTATACCACAGAAGCAATGGAGGAGGTAGAGGTGGGGAAAGGTGGACCTTTGGAGCTCCTTATCACTGGCGATTGTTTTCCAGGCATAGTGTTGAACCCCAGGGTGATAATTTGCTGCTAGCCCTTTCCCCATTTTATGGTGCTCAGATGATTGGCCTCAAATAATCAGAACCATCTTCCTTTGCAATATGTATGACTCCCGGCAGTGGAGAGATTCCATCCCCCCCCCCGCCCCCGATTCTCATTGACTTCAATTTTGTTAGGGATCCTTGTAGGCACACTAGGTCACATGCTGTCTTACTGTCAAGGTTGTCACTCTCACATCACCTAAAAATGAAAGAAATGAAATGAAAATCACTTATTGTCACAAGTAGGCTTCAAATGAAGTTACTGTGAAAAGCCCCTAGTCGCCACATTCTGGCACCTGTTTGGGGAGGCTGGTATGGAAATTGAACCCAAGCTGCTGGCCTGCTTTGGTCCGCTTTAAAAGCCAGCTATTTAGCCCTGTGCTAAACCAGCCCCCTGAAACAGTCCATGTCCAAATGCAGCAAGACCTGGACAACACCAGGCTTAGGTTGACAAATGGCAACATTCGCGCCACACAAGTGCCAGGCATTGACCTTCTCCAACAAGAGAGGTTCTAACTATTGCCCCATGAAATTCAATGGCATTACCTTCACTGAATCCCCGCTATCAAAATCTTGGAAGTTACCATGACCAGAAAATAAAAGAGCAAGTTGGAGTTTAGGGTCCAGCGGCGGTTTATTCACCTCCTGACCCCCACCACCCACCTCAAAGTCTGTCCACCATCTACAAGGCACAAGTCAGGAGTGTGATGGAATACTCTCCACTTGCCTGGATGAGTGCAGCTCCAATAACACTCAAGAAGCTAGACACCATCCAGAACAAAGCAGCCCACTTGATTGCTACCCCTTGCACATACATTCAATCCCTCCACCATCGATGAACAATGACAGCAGTATTTACCATTGACAAGATGCATTGCAGGAACTCACTAAGGTTCCTTCGGCAGCACCTTCCATACTCCCCACCACCACTATGTAGATTGGACAGGAGCAGCAGATATCTGGGAACAGCACCACCTGGAAGTTCCCCTCCAAGTCACTCACCATTCTGATTTGGAAATATATCGCCGTTCCTTCCCTGTCCCTGGGTCAAAATCTTGGGACTCTCTCCCGAACAACTGTGGATGTACCTACACCAAATGGACTGCAACAGTTCAATAAGGCAGCTCACCATCTGAATGGCAGCTATGGATGGGCATTAAATGCTGGGCTAGCCAGTGACGCCCACATACTGCAAATTAATTAAAAAAATTATCCATTGGATCAATTTTTTAAATGCGGAAATAATGCTATTTTTCTGGAATCCATTTGTGAATATGTTCCATTTGAAAAAACAAAATAGTTGTAAAATGAAACAAATTGGTGGCAGCACTCTGTCTTGTAAGGCAATGATTTGCGCCGTGATGGTCAATTCCATGTCAAGAAGTGTTTGTGGCACTAAGGAGCCACAGTCTGAGATGGCAATCTCTGCCCCATCTCTGCCCCATCTCTGCCCCATCCCTGCCCCATTTTCTGCAGAGGAAGATAGTGGCTGTAAAGGTGCATGACTTGATTCTCTCTGGGCCCTCTTCCTGGCTTGCTGAGCTTTCCATTTCTCCTCACCTCTTCCCACTCATGGCCATCAGTGTCACTACCTGTCATCTTCATAGATAACTTTCAGGTGTACTTCCTTGGAGGCATGGGAATTAGTAGGCCGTGACCCAGTGGCCAGTTCATTGCACAGAAGGTCTTTGGTATACAGCCAACGTCCATCCGATTAATGTGGCCAGACCAGAAGACGTTGACTTAGCAATAAGTGGATACTGATGAAATTCGCGCATTCTGAGTTTGTGACCCTATCCTGCCATGAGTTACCCTGCATATTCTGATGTAGCGCAAGTGGAAACTCTTCGGACAGCATGGTGGCACAGTGGTTAGCACTACTGTGTCACAGTGCCAGGGAGTGTGGAGTTTGCACCTTCTCCCATGGGTTTCCTCCTGGTGCTCCAGTTTCCTCCCACAGTCCAAATATGTAAAGGTTAGTTGGATTGGCCATGCTAAATTGCCCCTTAGTGTCCAAAGGTTAGATGGGGATAGGACAGAGGAGTGGGCCTAGGTAGGGTGCTCTTTCAGACGTTTGGTGCAGATCAATGGGACAAATGGCTGTAGGGATTCGGTGAAATTCAGTCTTTTCTTTTGCCTCGCATATGTTGGTCAGGTCTCACAATTGTAGAAGAGTGCACTGATGATGCAGACTTTGTAGGTTTGCAGTTTGACATTCTCAGTCTGGTGGCTGTTATTCTACACTCCCTTATTCAGCTTGGAATAACAACTGAAATTTGTGATAGGCATATGTTGATTTCAGCATCAAGGAATAGATTGCTGGTGATTGTGGAGTCTAGGTGAAGTCACCAACAATCACATTGTGTCACATTGTCAATGCTGACAGATGACAGTCTGGAAACATCTTAAACCAAGACATGCGTCTTCCTGACGTTGATGGTCAAACCAATCTCTGTCCATACATGAGAGGCTGTCCATTTGTTTCTTCAGATGGTTTTCACGGAGTGCTAATGCGGCATCCTCAGTGTAGCGCAACTCCTTAAGGACACCTTTATCTTGGATCTTGGTAAGTGTTAAGAACCCCGCTGATGTTAAATGCGCAGGTATCCCAAAACTCAGAAGGGTAACGTGGAATGCCGGATCTTCAAGATTTATTTTGAAATTTGGTATAATATACAAACAGGTGCAGAAAGATTCATTCTTGTTGCATTTTTCAAACAAAATAATGCTTATTAAACTGTAAAACACACAAGAAATGCTGGACCGGAGCACCCGGAGGAAACCCACGCAGAAACAGGGAAAGGTGCAAACGCCACACAGAACAAAAATTACAGTGAACTACAATAATGGCTACAGGCATAGTATACATGAATTAACCCCATCCCAAATCTATCTACTTTCAGAATACTCCGAGAATAGCCCTTTCCCAAAACAGCATCCCAAAGTTTCACACGATGAGAGAAACCCAGCAAATAATTATCGCATACAACCTGGATATTTGCGAAACTTCTTCTGTTTCTAAAACAATAGGTGATGTCATCAACAATCACATCGTGTCACATCGTCACTAAAACAATAGCTTCAGCAAAAAGGCTTGCTTTCATAGAATTTACAGTGCAGAAGGAGGCCATTCGGCCCATCGAGTCTGCACCAGCTCTTGGAAAGAGCACCCTACCCTAGCCTACACCTCCAATCTATCCCCATAACCCAGCAACCCCACCCAACACTAAGGGCAATTTAGGAGACTAAGGGCAATTTAGCATGGCCAATCCACCTAACCTGCACATCTTTGGACTATGGGAGGAAACCGGAGCACCCGGAGGAAACCCACGCACACAGGGGGAGGACGTGCAGACTCCACACAGGCTGTGACCCAAGCTGGGAATCGAACCTGGGACCCTGAAGCTGTGAAGCAATTGTGCTAACCACTATGCTGCTGTGCTGCCCGGGAGAACACTGTTTCCAGCTGGGCATGGCTATGATGTTGGTTGCTTGTTAGCCGCACACCCGCTGTACAAGACTAACCCTGCCACTGTTATATGGTTTATCCCTTTTGATACTGTCCTATCGAAACAACTAGTCTTAGAAGTCATATTTTTGGCATGTGAATGCAAAAAGCATTCACATCTCTCTGTTATAACTCCTACCCTTTGTATCTTTAACATCTGTAATTCTATGCTCTATTGTTCTCCACTTCATTAAGTAAACATCTATTCACTCTGCTGCTAAGCTAATTTCAAAAGCCCTCAGTGCAACGGAACCCTTAACATATTTTTATCCAATTATTTAATCTTTATTTTATCCAAGCTCTTGATACAAGCGAGACTGAACAGCTTCTGTCAGTTCCGGCTTGCAAGTAGACACCCTCTGAAGATGACTCGAACGCTTATGACAGCAGCAAAGTGGAGAACATGCCAAAGGGTGTCGGTGTCAGATCACAACTCTGTTTGACCCCACTGCGGAATGCAAAGGGTTCTGATATCTTCCCTCCAGACCTGACCTTACTCATTATGCTGTTGTGGCAAGAGGAGGTCGCATTGAGCTGCTTCAGCAGGCAGCATGTTTTCTCCAGCAGCTTAAGTCGTCTGCCTCGGCTCACATGATTGAGCGCTTTGGTGAGATCAGTGAAGGCAATGTTTGTCCACGGATCTGCTTTTGCTGCTTTCGGTCTGAGACGATCATGTCAGTTGTCGATCTTCCCATTGTGAAACCACACAGTGGTGAAAGTGAAACAAATAAATTTGTGCTGTTCATATCTTACCTGCTCATCTTCAAGAAACGTTACAGTCGCAAAGCAAAGTGATTCACCTCAAATATCCTGGTCGTCACCGCCACGCAAAACCACGCTAACAATTACCGTAGTTCCCAACGACATAATACAAAGCAATCGCTATGGTCAAAGATATTTATAATGAGTCAAGTCAAATGCCAATCGATTATTTCTTTGGCACAGCGTGGCTCATTTAATAAACATATAGTCTCTGAGAAACAAAATGAGTATTCCATTTAAATAATTTATTTTGATATCGAACAAAATGAAGAGGTTGCAATATTTCTCAGTCCGGAGTACGATGCAGTAAACCTACCAAGCAGCTAATGAAAAATAATTTCTGAAATTAATATGTTTCAAATGTTACAAGATTAATGTTTTATCTGTCTATCGCATCGAAAACTTCATTTTAAATTAGGAAAACCCTTACCTCTCAACTTCTCAGTCAATCTTTCTGTATAATTTATGCATTCAAATAGACAAACATGGACGTAATTAACCCGCATGCAACTAATTTCCCATGACAGATTAACTTTGCCAGCCAGAATCACAGCCCAGGTTCAGGGTCTTAATAACCGTAACATTTTCAACTTAATTAACAATGACAAGTGTGTGAAATTATGCTTAAGTAATTACAGTGTGGCGCTAAGTGTGTGTGACTCAGGATGATGGAACATTTTTGGAAAGATTTTAACAAATGCAGACAACTAACACAAAACAGCTGCAATAGAATTATTCACTTTTGCACAGTTAAATATGTATTTTAAGACCATTTGGGTAGTTTCAGATAATATTAATGTGCAGATGGCCATAACTTATACAACTCTCAAACCGAGCACTGAAAGCAATGGAAATTCTCAAATTTCAATTCGTTTGGAGAGATCGAGCTATGAAAGATTATGGGTGTTCTTAATCAATATCAGGACATTATAGAATCATAGAAGTTACAGTGCAGAAGGAGGCTATTCGGCCCATCGAGTCTGCACCGGCCCTTGGAAAGAGCATCCTACTTAAGCCCACAACTCCACCCTATCCCCGTAACCCAGTCACCCCACCTAATCTTTTTGGACACTAAGCGCAATTTAGCATGGCCAACCCGGCCAATCTGCACATCTTTGGACTGTGGGAGGAAACCGGAGCACCCAGAGGAAACCCACGCAAATATGGAGAGGCTCCACACAGACAGTGACCCAAGACGGGAATTGAACCTGGGACCTTGGAGCTGTGAAGCAGCTGTGCGAACCACTGTGCTACTGTGCCGCCCTGACGTTGCCAGGTCAGATGCGACATTTGGAATACATAAGAACTAGGAGCAGGAGTAGGCCATCTGGCCCCTCAAGCCTGCTCCACCATTCAATGAGATCATGGCTGATCTTTTGTGGACTCAGCTCCACTTTCCGGCCCACTATGGTCGTATCGTCAGCAAACTTGTAGATGGAGTTGGAACCAAATTTTGTCACTCAGTCGTGTGTGTACAGGGAGTATAGCAGGGGTCTATGTACGCAGTCCCGGTATTGAGGACTATTGTGGAGGAGGTGTTGTTGTTTACTCTTCCTGATTGTGGTCTGTAGATCAGAAAGTCGAGGATCCAGTTTGTGGTGAATGAGATTCACACGGTATTATAAGTTACCAATGTCACTCTATTCCCATTGTATATATGTACCGATATTGTAAGTGCAGTTGCACTACCTGACCACCAGGGGGAGTAGCTCTGGGAGTACTCGAGAGTTTGTACTGGGCTCCCCCCTTGGCTCCGCCCAGAACTCCTCCCCCTGGAGCTGCTGTATAAAGATCCGTGCCACAGAGCCAGCCAACCAGTTCATCGAAAGTTAACGGCGAACAGGCTGGCTCTGTTGTAAGTATATTAAAACCGCTATTCTAATCCTACAAGCACGTGTCCGTAGAATTGATGGTTCAATCAATTTAATATACTTACGAAACAGTCGAAGTAAATCATGGAAGCAGCCCTCAAGCCCGGACGCCTAGAGCTCGACCCGCAGGATGCAGAGGCTAAAGAAATTTTCTCCCACTGGCTGAGATGTTTTAAGGCCTACCTGGCAGAAGCCAGCACCGCTGGAACAACGGAGGAACAAAAGCTCAGCCTACTGCACGCGAGGGTAAGCCACAAAATCTCCACGCAGCTAAACCTGGCCGGTTCTTACACCGCAGCGCTGGCGATATTGGACAAAATGTACATTAGGCCCATCAACGAGGTTCATGCACGCCACGTGTTTACGACTCGCCATCAGCGGCCGACAGAAACACTAGCTGAATTCGTACGGGAACTTAACAATCTTTCCAATGACTGTAACTACCAGGCCGTTACCGTGGCTGAACATAGGGAGCTTGCTGTGCGGGATGTTTTTGTAGCGGGCCTCAGATCAAACTATGTGCGCCAAAGGCTGCTGGAAAAGGGGGCCCAAGACTTAGACACTACTGTGGAGGCTGTTACCACAATGGAAGTCTCCTTCCGCAGCCTCACCTTGTTTCCCGCGGACCCCGCGACCCCATCGTGGGCCTCCGACCAACAACTCCCCCAGGCCTGTGTCGCACGGCCCCCCAGCTGCCGCGCTGCCAAAGCCAGTTACTCTGCTGCTCCAGCCAGCTACTCAGCTGCTCCAGCCAGCTACTCAGCTGCCCCAGCCTGCCATTTCTGTGGACAAAGCCAGCACCCGCGGCAGCACTGCCCAGCCCGATCCGCGACCTGCAGCAGCTGCGGGAAGAAAGGCCACTATGCCAGAGTGTGCCTCCCGAAAAGGGCCCCAGTTTCTAACTCCCCAGTAGAGAGAACAAATCGCTCCCAGCACCAGCGGGCCCGCGGGGCCCGAAACGCTGCGGCCTACGCCCCGACTCCGCCCCCTCCCGCCACGTGCGATCCATGGGGGCCGCCATCTTGGCAAGCCCCACCATACGGCCGGCCATGTGCGACTCATGGGGGCCGCCATCTTGGACGCCATCTTCCTCGCCGCTCACCACATGCGATCCATGGGCCCCATCTGCATCTCCATGCTCAGATAGCTCATCAGAAGACTACGACTTCCCCGGGCACTCTTCACGCGGCCCGCAACCCAGCACAGCGATCCTGCATCAAGCTCGCCAGAACGTACCGGCATCTACTCGACCAGACGCCCACTCGGAAGACTACGACTTCCCCGGGCACCCATCAAGTGGCCCGCAACTCAACGCGGTCACCCTAGATCAATCCCGCCCCAAGCACCTACGAAGTTCGATGACGGAGGTCCAGATCAACGGGTACAGCACGCCATGCCTCTTTGACTCCGGGAGCACCGAGAGCTTTATACACCCAGAGCTGGTAAGATGCTGTTCGCTTCCTATTTTTCCTGTGAGCCAAACTATCGCCCTCGCTTTGGGCTCCCACTCAGTCCAAATCCAAGGACGCACCGTCTCTACACTCACAATCCGAGGCGCTAGTTATTCGAAGTTTAAACTTTATGTCCTGCCCGACCTCTGCGCGCCACTCTTATTAGGCCTGGATTTCCAGTGCAACCTCAAGAGCCTCACCCTCAGCTTCGGCGGGTCCCTGCCCCCACTCACTATCTGCAGCCTAGCCATGCTGCGCATCTCCCCCCCTCCTCTCTTCGCCAATCTCACTCCAGATTGCAAACCAGTAGCCACCCGCAGCAGGCGATACAGCCTACAGGATAGGGTCTTTATCCGATCGGAGGTCCGAAGGCTGCTCAGTGAGGGGATCATAGAGGCCAGTAATAGTCCCTGGAGAGCTCAGGTGGTGGTCGTCAAGACCGGGGAAACATTTTGCATGGTCGTTGACTATAGTCAGACCATAAATCGCTTTACGCTCCTAGACGCGTATCCCCTCCCCAGAATTGCAGACATGGTTAACCAGATCGCCCAATATCGGCTATTTTCCACGGTGGATCTGAAGTCTGCATACCACCAGCTCCCAATCCGCCCGGAGGACCGCCACTACACGGCGTTCGAGGCCGATGGCCGCCTCTTCCATTCCCTCCGGGTTCCCTTCGGCGTCACTAATGGGGTTTCGGTGTTCTAACGAGCAATGGACCGAATGGTAGACCAGTACGGGCTGCGGGCCACGTTTCCGTATCTGGACAATGTTACCATCTGTGGCTATGACCAGCAGGACCACGACGCCAACCTCCAGACGGCACAGAAATTAAACCTCACTTATAACAAGGAGAAATGCGTTTTCCACACAAACAGACTGGCCATCCTCGGCTACGTCGTGGAGAACGGAGTCCTGGGCCCAGACCCGGACCGTATGCGCCCCCTCTTAGAACTCCCCCTCCCTCATTGCCCCAAGGCCCTCAAACGGTGCTTGGGGTTCTTTTCATACTACGCCCAGTGGGTCCCTCAATATGCGGACAAAGCCCGCCCACTCTTTAAGGCCACACGATTTCCCCTGTCAGCTGAGGCGCGCCAGGCCTTCACCTGCATCAAGGAGGACATCGTCAAAGCAGCCATGCGGGCGGTGGATGAATCCACTCCCTTTCAGGTTGAGAGCGGCACCTCAGAGGTAGCTCTAGCAGCCACTTTAAATCAGGCAGGGAGGCCAATTGCATTTTTCTCCCGTACCCTATCCGCTTCAGAACTCCGACACTCCTCAGTCGAGAAGGAAGCACAAGCCATCGTGGAGGCTGTTCGTCACTGGAGGCACTACCTCGCAGGTAGGAGGTTCACCCTCATCACCGACCAACGATCGGTTGCCTTTATGTTTGACAACTCGCAAAGGTGCAAAATAAAGAATGATAAAATCCTTCGGTGGAGGATCGAACTCTTCACCTATAGTTACGATATTAAATATCGACCGCGAAGCTCAACGAGCCCTCAGATGCCCTATCCCGCGGGACATGCGCCAGCGCGCAGATCAGCCATCTGAAAGCCATCCACGATGACCTCTGCCATCCAGGGGTCACCCGGCTCGCCCACTACATCAGAGCCCGAAACCTGCCTTTCTCCAACGAGGAGGTAAAAGCGGTCACCAGGGACTGCCCGATCTGTGCAGAGTGCAAACCGCACTTCTATAGACCAGACAGGGCCCACCTGGTCAAGACTTCTAGGCCCTTTGAACGCCTTGCGATCGATTTCAAAGGGCCACCCCCCTCCACTAACAAGAACATTTATTTCCTCAACATCATAGACGAGTTCTCCCGATTCCCTTTTGCCATTCCGTGCCCCGGCATGACCTCCCACACAGTCATTAGGGCCCTGCATAGTGTCTTCACCCTGTTTGGTTTCCCCAGCTATGTGCACAGCGACCGGGGTTCGTCCTTTATGAGCGACGAGCTGTGTCAGTACCTGCTCGACAAGGGCATCGCCTCAAGCAGGACTCCCAGCTACAACCCCAGGGGGAACGGGCAGGTGGAGAGGGAGAACGTGACGGTCTGGAAGACCGTCCTACTGACCCTCCGGTCTAGAAAACGGCAAGTCTCCCAATGGCAAGAAGTCCTCCCAGACGCGCTCCACGCAATTAGATCCCTCCTCTGTACAGCGACCAATCAAACCCCTCACGAGCGGCTCTTCATTTTTTCTAGGGGCACTACAACGGGGGTCTCACTTCCGGCGTGGCTGAGGACACCAGGCCCGGTTCTCCTGAGGAAGCACGTCAGGGCGCACAAAACCGACCCCCTTGTTGAAAAGGTGCGCCTCCTCCATTCCAACCCCCAGTACGCATTCATGGAGTTCCCGGACGGTCGCCAGGACACAGTATCCCTTCGGGACCTGGCACCCGCTGGATCCAGCCCCCCTACCCCCACTGAGGAACCCCTTACCCCGTTCCCTATGCTGCCGCCCCCTCGCGCCCCCGATCCGGCAAGCTCGCCCCACCGGTTCCACGTGGCAGCACCAGCCCGCCCCCAGCCTCCAGTCGAGCCAGAGGTGTATGAAGTTTGGACGAGACCCGCCCCGGAGTCTGCCATCATACCCCAGCTCTCAACACCCACCCAGCCACCGCATGAGGCTGCAACCCCGGTGCTCCGCAGATCGCAACGAACAAGTCGTCCATTGGACAGATTAACTCTGTGAGCCACCACCCCCGCCGGTCATGATTGTTTTCACAGTGGGTGAATGTGGTGAATGAGATTCACACGGTATTATAAGTTACCAATGTCACTCTGTTCCCATTGTATATATGTACCGATATTGTAAGTGCAGTTGCACTACCTGACCACCAGGGGGAGTAGCTCTGGGAGTACTCGAGAGTTTGTACTGGGCTCTCCCCTTGGCTCCACCCAGAACTCCTCCCCCTGGAGCTGCTGTATAAAGATCCGTGCCACAGAGCCAACCGGCCAGTTCATCGAACGTTCAACGGCGAACAGGCTGGCTCTGTTGTAAGTATATTAAAACCGCTATTCTAATCCTACCAGCACGTGTCCGTAGAATTGATGGTTCCATCACAGTTGCAGAGTGAGGAGCCAAATCCTAGGTTTTGGAGCTTTGATATGAGCTTGGCTGGGATTATCGTGTTGAGGGCGGAGCTGTAGTCAATAAATAGGAGCCTGATGTAGGAGTCTCTGTTGTCGATACGCTCTAGGGATGAGTGTAGTGCCAAGGAGATTGCGTCTGCTATGGACCGGTTGCGGCGGTATGCAAATTGCGGTGGATCAAGGTGTTCTAGGAGTATGGAGGTGATGCACTTCATGACCAACCTCTCGAAGCACTTCATTATGACTGAAGTCAGGGCCACCGGATGGTAGTCATTGAGGCACGTTATCTGTTCCTATTAATATATATTAATGGCCTCAAGATGGTATAAAGGATATAATTTCAAAGTTGGCAAATTACTTTGCAATCAGAGATTGATCATTCCTCATTGCCACCAGTGGCAGCGGGAGAGATGACAGCTGCTGGCAATGCCACCTCATGTTGTGCTTAAAAACACAACTTATTTCCTCTACCCCTCGCCCCAAATCTGATCAAATGCAAAGGATCCTGGATGTGATCAGGAGCCCTCCAGCTGTAATAATGGTCTAGAAGGGCAGGAGCTGGTTAATCAATGGGGCGGCATGGGGCACAATGGTTAGCACTGCTGCCCACAGCGCCAGGGACCTCTGGTGACTGTGGAGTTTGCACATTCTCCCTGCGTCTGCGTGGGTTTCCTCCCTCAGCCCAAAGATGTGCAGGTTAGTGGAATGAGCGTTGATAACTCTCCCCCCCCAAAAGAGATTGGCTGGGGTTACTGGGTGACGGGATAGGGTGGGGGGCGTGGGCCTAGTTAGGGTGCAGGGTCAGTGGCGACACGATGGGCCGAATGACACTGTAGTGAGACCGGGACTGCGATGTTCTCTTTCGGTTAAGAGTCCTACAAGGTCAGTCAGAAACGCAAGCATTCAGGTAGCCTCGACAACTGAAGGTGATTACTCTGGGCCTGGAGAAAAGGCTGCACTGTCTTCATGTAAACTTGCCAGAGAGTATCACACCGTTGAACAGTTGTATAAAGCTTGATACTGTTGTTAGTCAATGTCATAACACTGGTTATTATTAAAAACTACCCACGTGTGAATCATGAGCGGAGTTACTACCCTTGTATTCGCAACTCTTTTGCAGCGGGAGTAACAATGGAGGAAATCCACCAATAGCTTCCGTCTGAACTGAATCAATCTAAATTCTGTGCATGATTTTGGACATCGAAGAAACAAGGTAATATTTTCAAAATAATGCTGAACAACCCCAATCCATGAAATTGGCATAGAACAGACGCAACTGAATTAGAGGCTGGTTTAATATAGGTAATAAAGAATTTTATACCTACTAAACAATATAAATCTTCAGGACTTGATGAATCTTTCTCAGCCACCTGAAAACTTGATTTTTTTTCCCACTTTGTTCAGCTAATGATTCGGAAGGTTACAGGTTGAAGCCTCACTACTGACCTTGAACACATCATTGATGTTAACGCTTCAGTTCAAATACTGACCTTGAACACATCATTGATGTTAACGCTTCAGTTCAAATACTGAGGGAATGCTGAAATTTTATCCTTCGGATTAAACGTTAAGACCAAGGTGCTGATTGGCTGCTCAGCGAACATAAAGATACCCACGGCACTATTTGCAGAAGAACATAGTTATCTTGTCCCGGCAAGCGTCCGCCTCATTTAATGCCACTAAATACAAATGAACAATCTATGCCTTGCAAGGGAGAAGTGTCCATTGCTCGAAGGCCCAAACGGTTCTCCCCTGCTCCTTGTCACTGTTTCTAGGCCATAATAGGTGTCTCAAAATCAATAGTCAATTACGAGCTGATGTACTTTGGTGGCATTAATTTTGGATGTGCGCCGCTTGTGCATTCCACTCTAAAAAGGAGGTCAACTGCAGGCTAGTTGTAACGATCCCATTAAACTGACGCATTTGTTCCACATTTCGGTTGACTTTTCTGAGATAGAAAATGCATTCTCTAACAATACTAAAAAAAGAATTAAATTTGAAGAGCTTTATTTTGCCACATATGCTCACTATCTTCACCCAAGCAGTCAGATGGGGTCTTTATAGAATCTGAAGGTCAGCACCTCCAACAATCAAGTGTTCCAAGAGCACTATATTAGACTGTCAGCCTTTAATTTCAGTGATCCCTGGACTGGATCTTCACCCTAGAACCTTCTGATTCAGAGGCCACTGTACCGCCAGTGGCGGCACAGCGAGGGCAAGCTTTTTGCCTGCAGAATAATATGGTTACAGACAGGCAAAGAGTCAATGTTTAAGCTATCACTTACATAGAAGCAGCATGCATAGAAAATGGAAGCAGGAGGTGGTCATTCAGCCCTTCGAGCCTGCTCCGCCATTCATTCTGATCATGGCTGATCATCAAGTTCAATACCCGCCTTCCCATATCCCTTGACCCCCTTCAGCCCCAAGAACTAATTCCTGCTTGAAATTACACAATGTTTTGCCCGCTACGTTCTGTGGTAGCGAATTCCACAGACTCATCACTCTCTGGGTGAAGACATTTATCCTCACCTCAGTCCTAAAAGGCTCACCCCTTATCTTCAAAATGTCTCCATGGTAGCACAGTGGGTAGCACTGTTGCTTCACAGCGCCAGGTTCCCAGGTTTGATTCCCTACTTGAAATGAAATGAAATGAAAATCGCTTATTGTCACGAGTAGACTTCAATGAAGTTACTGTGAAAAGCCCCTAGTCGCCACATTCTGGCGCCTGTTCGGGGAGGCTGTTACGGGAATCGAACCGTGCTGCTGGCCTGCTTGGTCTGCTTTCAAAGCCAGCGATTTAGCCCAGTCTTCAGGGTCACAGTTTGTGCGGAGTCTGCCCATTCTCCCTGTCTCTGTGTGGATTTCCTCCGGGCGCTCCGGTTTCCTCCCACAAGTCCCGAAAGACGTGCTGTTAGGTAATTTGGACATTCTGAATTCTCCCTCCGTGTACCCGAACAGGTGCGGAATGTGGCGACTAGGGGCTTTTCGCAGTAACTTTATTGCAGTGTTAATGTAAGCCTACTTGTGACAATAAAGACTATAATTATTATTATAGTGCTGGACTCCCCCACCAGCGGGAACATTCTTTCCAAACCTACCCTGTCTAATCCTGTTAGAATTCCGTAAATTTCTTTGAGATCCCCTCTACTCTTCTAAACTCCAATGAAAATAATCCTAACGGACTTAGTCTCTCCTCAAATGTCACTCCCACCGTTCCAGGAACCATCCTGGTAAATCTTCGCTGCATTCCCTCCAAAGCAAGAACATCCTACCTCAGATAAGGGCACCAAAACTGCGCACAATACTCCAGGTGTGGCCTCACCGATGCCCTGCATAATTACAGTAAAACATTCCTATTCCTGTACTCGAATCCTCTCACTATGAAGACCAACATACCATTTGCCTTCTTTACTGTCTGCTGTACCTGCGGGCTTACTTTCAGCGACTGATGCTCAAGGACATCACTTCCCACTGTTGGAACCATCATTAAAATTGTTGTGTGTGTCCATGTTGTAGTCATGAAGATGGTAGGAATCTGCTCACGTTTTGTGATGAGTTGTGTTGCTTACCGCATCAATCTAGACTCTTTCCTGGTACCTTCTATCTATTGATTAAGGGATTAAAACTACGTTTATCATTTGGATATTGATCGGTGACTATCCTTCTGAGGTTCAGGTCACATCAAGATGACATACTGAAGAACAGAGATTTGCAAATTTACCAGTAATCCAACACTTGGAGCAGACAGGTCAGATTGTTGAATGATTAGCTAGTCTGGTGAATTCCTGAGAGCCGGAGGGAGTAACTGGGACTGGGATTCTTCTTACTCATGGAGGTATTCCTGTCAGTTTTGTTTTTTAATGTTAGTTCCTGGGATGTGAACGTCACTGGCAAAGCCAATCATTATTGCCCATTTCTCATTTTCGTTGAGCTACCTTTTTTTCTTGAAACACTGCTGTTCATGTGCTGTTTGGGGGGGAATTCCAGGATTTTGATCCAGCAATCCTGAAGGAATGGCAATAGAGTTCAATGCCAGGATGATGAATGACTTGGAGGGGAACGTGCAGATGGTGGTGTTTCCATACATCGGCTGCTTTTGTCCCTTTAGGTGGTAGAGGTTGTGGGTTTGGAAGGTGCAGTCGAAGGAGCCTTGGTGAGTTGCTGAAGTGCATTCTATATCTACAGTCATGGAGCAAGTGGAGGTCGAAGGTGATGGATAGGGAGCCAATCAAGTAACTTACCCTGTCCTACATAGTTTTGAGCATTTTGAGCGTTGTTGGAGATGCACACATCCAGGCAAGTAGTGAATTTTCCATCACACTCCTGAGTTGCACCTTGTAGATGGCTGACGGGCCATGTGGGAGGCAGGAGGTTATTAACTCGATACAGAATTTCCACACCCTGACTTTCTCTTGCAGCCACAGGGTTTGTGTGGATGGTCCAGTTGCATTTTGGGTCACTGGTAACCCCCAAGATGTTGATGGTGGAGTATTCTCTGATGCTACTGCCACCGAATTGTCAAGGGGAGATGGTAAAATTGCCCTCGTGAATCTGAGTGGAGAAGTGACAGTCAGCTTACCGCCAGTTGGTGGCGATAGGTTGTGTGGTGCTAACTGATTAAATTCCAGCTGTCCTCTAGCACACACTGTGGGCACGGGCGCTCTTGCTCGAGCGCAACATGGCCGGTAGATGCTGGGAGAGGTCTCCTGTGGGCTTCCCAATGGCCTTCATGACTCGCAGGATCTACCTAAATCCTGCGAGGCTTTGGAATCGGAACCCTGTCCAAAAGGGGAGTAACCAAACGGCGTACGCCTAAGTAGGGTTTAAACTTACTTAGGTGGGTTTACCCGATATCTACCGGCCTCCTGGGATCTACCAGCCTCCACAGGGAGGCTGCAGCCCAGCGCCATTCGATACTGGTCCACACAAACATGGGGCAGGTGGAACGGCACCCAGGGGACTCCCGGGCCATCTGAGGCCCCCGGGTGGTCAATGTCAGTGCAAGTTGGTTCCCTGGATCCTCCCCTGGAACTCGGGCACCTTGGCACTGCCCAGCTGGCACATTGGCACTGCCACCCTGGCACTGCTAAGATGCACTGTCAGGGTAACAGGGTGGCAGTGTAAGGGTGCCAGGGTGGCACTGCCAAGTGTCAGAGCCCAAAGGGGGCCATGCCCATGAAATGAGAGTGGAGGGGGTGGTTGAAGGTTGGGGGGGGTGCATGGCAGGTAAGTAGAAGGTGGTGGGTGATGGGGAGGAAGCCTGTAATGGGGTTTAGGGGCGCCTGAAGAGGGAGCCTGGGAATCTATAGCAGAGTGCCCTCAATTGAGGCAGCGTGAGGGATGGTGCCATGTGTGTAGGGGGGGTGACATTGCCCGTGGGTGAGGTGGCGTGAGGGATCCACAAGCTCACTTAGAGATCAGGGCACCCTTTCAAAATGGCGGCCCAATCTCTGAGTTCAGCTCCCCAGTGCCGTGAAAAGCTCCAAGTGTGGGATAAACCAGTGAGAAAATCCCTCAAATAAAGTGACCAAGTGTCATTGAATAGCGGTGGGGAACTCGCCGGCAGAGACGACGGGAAAACTCCCTGAAAGACACGCCACAAATTAACTTTGAAATGTTTCCATTTGATTCCGCCCTTAGTTTCTGCTCTTCAACTTGCACCTAAACATTCTGGATTTTAGTGAATGGAATGTGATCAATTGGAAAAGTGTGTGCACTCGTTACCATTTAATGTAAAGCCATCAGAGACGCCAAGAGACAATACCAGACTAAACTAGAGTCACAGACTCTCATTGGTTATGGCAAGGCTTAAACAATATAACGGGCTGCAAAACAAAGCCAAGTAGTATCTCCGGCAACGTAGCACCCTCTCCGATGAACTCAATGCATTCTATTCTCGTTTCGAGCAGGTAGCCAACAAATCGATATCAAATGCCCCAACAGCCTCAGACACACCCATACCTACCTTCATAATCTCAGACGTTAGATTGGCCTTTTGGAAAGTAAACCAACGGAAAGCAACAGATCCTGATGGAGCCCCCGGCCGTGCACTCAGACCCTGTGTGGGCCAACTGGCCATTGTGTTTGTATCTTTAACTCTCCCTACTCCATTCCAAGGTTCCGACCTTCTTCAAGACGACCACCATCATATCGGCGCCAAAGAAGAATCAGGCAACGTGCCTCAACGACTACGAACCGGTGACCCTGAATTGTTACGAAGTGATTTGAGTGGTTAGTCTTGCTCCATGTGGCAGGCTGGGGACAGTTCCAGTCCCCAGGGTCAGCATGTGTGCAGGAAGTGTCTCCAGTTACAGCTCCTGAAGCACGAGTTTCAGAGCTGGAGCGGCGGCTGGAGACATTGTTGAGCATCCGTGAGTCGGAGAGCATTGTGGACAGCACGTATAGAGAGGTGGTCACACCGCAGGCTCAGACTCCGCAGGCAGGAAGGGAATGGGTGACCACCAGACAGAGCACGAGAGCGAGGCAGGTAGTGCAGGAATCTCCGGTGGCCATTCCCCTGCAGAACAGGTATACCGTTTTGGATACTGTTGAGGGGAATGGCCTCTCAGGGGAAAACAGCAACAGCCAAACCCGTGGCACCACTGTTGGTTCGGCTGCAGAGGGGAGGAGTAATAAGTGTGACAGTGCAATAGTTCTAGGGGATTCAATTGTAAGGGGAATAGACAGGCATTTCTGTGGCTGCAAACGAGACTCCAGGATGGTATGTTGCCTCCCTGGTGCTGGGGTCAAGGATGTCTCGGAGCGGCAACAGGACATTTTGGAGGGGGAGGGTGAACAGCCAGTGGTTGTGGTACACATTGGTTCAAACGACATAGGTAAAAAATGGGATAAGGTCCTAAAAGCAGAATACAGGGAGCTAGGAAGGACTTTAAGAAATTGGACCTCAAAGATAGTGATCTCAGGATTACTACCGGTGCCACGTGCTAGTCAGAGTAGAAATGACAGGATATATAGGATGAATACGTGGCTGAAGAGATGGTGTCAGGGGGAGGGTTTCAGATTCTTGGAGCATTGGGACTGGTTCTGGGGGAGGTGGGACCTGTACGAACTGGACGGGTTACACCTGGGCAGGACTGGAACTGATGTCCTGGGGGGGGGGGGCAATTTTCCAGAGCGGTTGGGGAGGGTTTCAACTAAAATGCCAGGGGGATGGGAACCTACGCAAGGAGTCAGAGAAAGAGGGAGCAAGGACAAAAGGAAAAGGTAGAAAAGTGAATAAGAAAAGTGATAGGTGGAGAAACCAAGGACAAAATTCAAACAGGGCAGTAGAGAAAAACATTGGGAACAAGGCAAGCATTGTGAAAAAGACAAACTTAAAGGCTCTGTGCAGTAATGCACAGAGAATTTCCAATAAAGTGGATGAACTAATCGCGCAGATTGGTATAAATGGGTATGATATAATTAGGATTACGGAGACATGGCTGCAGGATGAACAGGGATGGGAACTGAACGTCCCAGTGTTCTCAGTATTTAGGAAGGACAAGCATAAAAGAAAAAGTGGTGGTGTGGCACTGCTGGTTAAAGAGGAGATTAACACAATAGTGAGAAAGGATATTCGCTCTGACAATGTGGAACCTGTATGGGTAGAGTTGAGAAATACCAAGGGACAAAAAGCATTAGTGGGTGTCATATGTAGACCCCCAAACTGCACTGGTGAGGTTGGGAATGGCATTAAACAAGAAATTAGTGATGTAATAAGGGAATATCGGTGATCATGGGTGATTTTAATCTTCACATAGATTGGGCAAATCAAATTAACCACAATGCCAGAGACAACAAATTCCTGGAGTGTATACAGAATGGTTTTCTTGACCAGTATGTGGAGGAACCTACAAGAGAGCAGGCCATCTGAGACTGGGTATTGTGTAATGAGAAGGGAATATTGCCAATCTGGCTGTATGAGACCCCTTGGGGATGAGTGACCATAACATGATAGAATTTTTATCAAAATGGAGAATGAATTAGTTGATTCGGACAAAGAAGGACAAAGGGATTGATTAAGAAGAGGAAAGTACAGTACGAAAGGAAGCTTGCAGGGAACATAAAGACTGACACTAAGAGTTTCTACAGATATGTGAAGAGAAAGAGATTGGTAAAGAGAAATGTAGGCCCCCTACAGACAGAAACAGGGGAATGCATAATAAGGGACAAAGAAATGGCTGAGCAAATAAATACATACTTTGGTTCTGTATTCATAAATGAGGACACAAATCAGATACCAGAAATGTTGGAGAATGAAAGATTTAGTGAGAGGGAAGAACTGAGGGAGATCAACATTAGTAGAGAAATGTTGCTGGGCAAACTGATAGGATTGAAGGCGGATAAATCCCCAGGACCTGAGAATCTGCATCCCAAAGTGCTTACAAAGGCGGCTCTGGAAATAGTGAATGCATTGGTGGTCATCTTCTGGGATTCTATAGACGCTGGAACTGTCCCTGCAGATTGTAGGGTAGCTCACATCACTCTGATATTCAAAAAGGGAGGTAGAGAGAAAGCAGGGAATTATAGACCAGTAAGCCTAACATCGGTAGTGGGGAAAATGCTTGAATCCATTATCAAGGACTTTATAGCGGAACATTTAGAAAGCAGTGGCAAGATTAGTCAGAGTCAGCATGGATTTATGAAAGGAAAATCATGCTTGGCAAATCTGTTGGAATTCTTTGAAGAGGTAACCAGCACAGTCAACAAGGGGAGCCCCACTCTATGTGGTATATTTGGACTTTCAGAAGGCCTTTGACAAAGTCCTGCATAAGGGATTATTGTGCAAAATTAAAGCGCTTGGGACTGGGGGAAGTGGATTGAGATGGATAGAAAATCGGTTGGCAGAGAGGAAACAAAGAGTAAGGATTAATGGGTCCTTTTCAAATTGGCAGGCAGTAACCAGTGGGGTACCACAGGGATCGGTGCTGGGACCCCAGCTATTCACAATATATAGTAATGATTTGGATGAGGGAACAAAATGTAACATCTCAAAGTTTGCAGATGATACCAAATTAGGTGGGAGGTGAATTGTGACGAGGATGCAGGGATCCTACAGCAAGGTCTGGACAGGTTGGGCGAGTGGGCAAACCAATGGCAGATGCAGTATAATTTGGATAAGTGTGAGGTTAATCATTTTGGAAGCAAAAACAGGAAGGCAGATTACTACCTGAATGGTTGTAAATTGGGAGAGGGGAGTGAGCAGCGGGATCTGGTTATCCTGTGCATCATTCGCTGAAGGTAAGCATGCAGGTGCAGCAGGCTAATGGTATGTTGGCTTCGTTGTAGTCATAGGACACATCAGCTCCATACTCCCAGAATGCCCAGATATCCTTCAATTCGCATTCTACCACAACTGGTCCACAGCGGACACCATCTCCCTGGTCCTACACTCACCCCTGGTGCATCTTGACAACAAGGACTCCTATGTCAGACTCCTGTTTATTGACTACAGGTCCGCCTTAAGCAGCATAATCCCAGCCAAGCTCATATCCACACTCCAAAGCCTAGGACTCGACTCCTCCCTCTGCATGTGGATTCTCGACTTCCTTACTCACAGACCACAAGGGGGGCTTTAGCCCCCTACTATATTCCCTATACACACACACGACTGTGTGGCAAAATATGGCTCCAACTCCATCTACAAGTTTGCTGATGACACATCTGTAGTGGGTCGGATATCAAACATCGATGAGTCAGAGTACAGGAGGGAGATAGAGAACCTTGTGGCATGGTGCAATGACGACAATCGCTCCCTCAATGTCAGCAAAACTAAGGAGCTGTTCACGACTTCAGGAAGCAAAGTATTGTACATGCCCCTGTCTGCATCAATGGTGCTGTGGTGGAGATCGTTGACACGTTTCAAATTCCTTGGTGTAAACATCACCAACATTTTGTCCTAGTCCACCGATGTCGATGCTACGACCAAGAAAGCACAACAGCGCCAACACCTCCGCAGGAAATTAAGGATGTGCATATTGACTCTTACCAATTTTTACAGGTGTACCATAGAAAGCATCCTATCTGGCTGCATCACAGCCTGGTACGATGGCCGTAAGAAACTGCAGAGTCGTGAACACCACCCAGTCCATCACGCAAACCTGCCTCCCATCCATTGACTCTGTTTACACCTCCCGCTGCCTTGGGAAAGCGAGCAGCATAATCAAAGATCCATCGCACCCAGACTATTCTCTCTTCCAACCTCTTCCATTGGGCAGAAGATACAAAAGTTTGACAACGCGCACCAACAGATTCAAAACCAGCTTCTTCCCCGTTGTTACCAGACTCCTGAATTACCCTCTTATGGACTGAACTGATCTCTTTAAGTACCTTCTCTACTGTTGTGGCATTATACTCTGTACGCTTCACCCGATATCTGTGTCCATGTATTTATATTGCGTATTTATCGTATGTCCTCTGTTTTTCATGTATGGAGTGCTCTGCCTGGAGTAGATGCAGAACAATACTTTTCACTGTACCTCGGTACACGTGACCATAAATCTAAACCTAAATGTTCTTCCATATGTGTCTGACATAGAGCTGACCAAAACTCCTCCAGTACTTTTTTCACATAACTTGTGAACTACCAACGTTAAACGTTATTCCTCTCCAAATATTGAAAAAGTAGACTATTTGCAACTTTCCATTTCAATCAGAATGTTTGTATCCTAAAATCTGTGCCAGACAGGTTTATTGCTGAGATTTATGCGAGCCACCAGTCATCTTCTCCTCGTTAATTATTTACTTTATCACATCACCATTTTGATTTATCACAATTTTGAAGAAGTGGGAACTTCTATGTGCACTACACAGCAGCTGTAAAACATCCAGTCTGCAGATGAGTTTGCCATTGGCATGTATAATATTTCCCACTGTTGTTGAATTGCTACACTAGTCTTTCAACCTATCTGTAAGGAAGTCCTTTTAGATGCAATTTATTGCTTCAATCAACCTGTTTCCTGTCCTTAACGCTTTTCTCAAAGTGGGGACACAAGTGTATCAGCAACACAATTAATGCTAATCACTATACAGCTCCAACAGTTCAATTCTTTTCCATATTTTCCTGGTGTAACTTTCTATTCCAATTATCCCACCAGTGGAGCATTCTCTCTGTGCATCGATGGTAAATGTATTAATGCCAGCATCAATCTTCACTATCATTTATTTACTGTAATAATCCACCATCTTAATTCTACTCTTTTTAAAAATAAATTTAGAATACCCAATTTATTTTTTTCCAATTAAGGGGCAATTTAGCGTGGCCAATCGACCTAGCCTCTACATCTTTGGGTTGTGGGGGCGAAACCCTCACAAACACGGGGAGAATGTGCAAACTCCACACGGACAGTGACCCAGAGCCGGGATTGAACCTGGGACTTCGGCAAAGTGAGGCAGCAATGCTAACTGCGCCACCAAGCTGCCCTATCCCAATTCCTCTCCAAATGTTTCTACAGGAATGTAACTTTGGGCCCAAATCAATGTGCTTTTTACATTCAAGATACGGGAGCTGTTATTAAATAGATTGCTGCCACCATCTTGGCTTCTAATTACTGGTTTAACACTGCAACCTTGTGTTCATATTTCTCTCTGTGGAATTGGTGGGATTTTCCAGTCCCGTCAATGGACTTTTGAATGGCTCGCTGCATTTTCCAGCCCCTTCCCCACCGCAGTGGGGCCATACAATCCCACCCTCTATTCCCGTTCAAAGTATTTTTGGTATTGAATTTTATATTTTATCCAGCACTTTGATATCCCTATCCCCAGAATGGCAATTGGAGGTTGAGGGATTAAGTACTCAAAAAATGGGGACCATATCCCTAAACCTCTGTGCTTATGCCCATTGCCATAGTTGGAGATGGAACACTTAATAAATATATTTGAATCGGTCACCCAGAGTCCAATGGGAGTCAAATCTATACTTAACTGCTTGTGGGTGAGTTACAAGGGTTCAGGAATCGTGACAGCAAAGGGAAGAAGGAAGCGTTCAGATCCAAAAAGGCTGATGCTTATTTTTTTATAGCACTCCTTGTGGGCCAAGAGGTGTAGGAACGCTACTCCAGCCCCTCAACGAAGCTGTCGGCCCTCCCACTGCTAATTGCAGCTTCATTTTGGGCCGTACTGTGACTGATAACATAACATGCCCCCGACCACCAATCTGCAGCCTTTTCTGATGTCCCCCCCCCCCCCCTGCAATCTTGCAGCCCTCCATCTTCAACCTCTGCTTAGATAACGCTTGCCTGGGGAGCATCGACCAAAAGTCCCTGGTTGTTAACTCTGTTTCTCTTTGGGTCACTCGTTGCTGTCTCCTGCTGCTGATTGGTCAACTTCCAGATGGGGAACTGAAAAAAAAACCTTTAAGTGTTGTTAAATTTGTAAAAGCTCAGCTTTCTTGTCCTCTCCATGTTAGGCCCATGCTATTGCACTCCCCCACCCTGCCAATAACAAGATCCTCTCCTGACCAAACGTTTTGGCCTGTGGCTCTAAACATATTGGGCTGGATTCTCCGGTCCCCCACCCATGTGTTTCTCAGCGGCGCGCCATTCCCTGGCGTCAGGATCTAACATCCTGCCGCTTGTCAATGGGACTTTCCATTGAAACCACTCCAGGCCGCTGGGGATGCGCTGCTAGTGGGGCCAGTGAATTGGAACGGCCGTAAAATTCCGGCCATTGACTCTTTCATTCTTCTAATATGGAGCACAGAAATATTTATTTAGATAAAGAAGAATTTGTTACGCATCTACTCTGTTATTTTTCTGTAACATCAGCAACGTTGCACTGATCCTTCCGAGATGTTGCAATCACTGTCGGATTGCCAGTCTGCACCTTTTTTGTTACCTTGTACCAACGCTTCACATTTCTCACCCGGACCCCTGAACTGGGCCTCCTCAGAAATGTAGATACTGAACAGAGACAGAAACTGGGCAGGTTTGGGCCTGCCCTGTAAACAAGACATCGTAAGATAATCAGTCCCATTCAAATAGATCCATCGTTGTGGATTGCCAAGATGAAGCCAGACTTTCTGGCACCTGGATATCCTGCCACAACTATACATGGAATAAGGTTACGTGTGGACAACGCACCTGAAGATGGAACTCCTGGGGGTGGGTTCCTGGTGTCCTGCAGAGTTGCAGTCGGCAACTCGATTGGGTGTTGTGACCCCGGCCGCGTGACCTCATGGCTGAGGGCCAGAGAAGCTTCTGGAAGGGCGCAAAGAGGGGCATAAGAACCGGGCACCCAGAGACCCTCCCAGCAAAGACTCGACGCAAAGGCAGCAGAGAAGACCCAACAGCGGACCGGGGACAGAAGGTAGTAGACAAAGGCCCTGAGGTGGCTGAGCCTCGGACCTGCGGCTCAATCCAGTTCATTGGCACAGGTAATATTACGAATCTTTAGGCACATTAAAGTTGGGATAATCTGGGGGATAAACTGTTTTATTGTGTTTGAAAATATACTTGGATTGAATTGTAAACTTATGCCTATCCTTTGTTCACCTCGCAAATAAGGGAACTTGGGTAAAACATTTGAGTAATAAACTGGTCGAAGTGTCTGAATTTTGCAGGCAACAGTGATCAGTTGGAGAGGATCGGATGGGAGTTGGGGGAACTGATGGGTTTCCAGTGTGTGCAGAATGTGTAAGCAGACAGATTGAAAAGGATGGTTCACTGAGTAATTCATTGGGCCTTAATAAAACGTTCTTGCTTCTCCCAGCACATAAACAGTGCAGCAAAGGGACCTACTCCACAGATTTATCACTTCTTATCAACTTTCTGAGGTCTCAGAAACCTGGTCAATATTCGGTGAAAAATAGAACAGCTGTTAAAATGAAGGTCTACGACCTCATTATTATATTTAAATAAATGACCTGCTTCTTTTTTTTTGGATTCATTCAATAATTGGGGCATTGCTGGCTAGGCCAGTATTCATTGCCCATCTCTAATTGCCCTCAAGAAGGTTGTGGTGAGCTGCCTTCTTGAACTGCTCCAGTCTATGTGGTGTAGGTACACCCACAGTGCTGTTAGAGAGGGAGTTCCAGGACTATGACCCAGCGACAGTGTAGAAACGACGATAAAGTTCCAAGTCAGGGTGCTTAGTTGCTTGGAGGAGAACTTCCAGGTAGTGGCATTCTCATTTATCTGAATTCCTTGATCTTCTAGCTGGTAGTGGTACTGAGTTTGGAAGGTGCTGTCTAAGGAAACCTGGCGAGTTCCTGCAGCGCGTCTTGTAGATGGTAAACATGGTTGGGACTGTGCGCCATTGGGAGGGAGTGAATTCTTGGTAAGGAGGGAATGTCAGGTAAGCAGGCTACTTTGTTCTGGATGGTGTCAAGCTTCTTGAGTGATGTTAGAGCTTCACTAATTCACGCAAGGGGAAAGTCGTCCATCACACTCCTGAATTGTGTCTTGGACAGGGTGGCCAAGCCTTGGGGAGTCAGGGGTTGAGTTATTTTCCACAGAATTCCTAGCCTCTGGCCTGTTCTTGTAGTCACCATATTTATATGGTTAGTCCAGTTGAGTTTCTGGTCAATGATAACCCCCAGGATGTTGATAGGGGAGGGGCTGGTTTAGCACACTGGGCTAAATCGCTGGCTTTTACAGCAGACCAAGGCAGGCCAGCAGCACGGTTCAATTCCCGTACGAGCCTCCCTGAACAGGCGCTGGAATGTGGCGACTAGGGGCTTTTCACAGTCACTTCATTTGAAGCCTACTTGTGACAATAAGCGATTTTCATTTTCATTTCATTTTCATTCAGCGATGGTAATGCTATTGAATGCCAAGGGTTGATGGTTAATTTCTCTCTTGTTGGAGATGGCCATTGCTTGGCACTTGTGAGGCATTAATTTTACTTGCCACTGTCAGCCCAAGCTTGGATATTGTCCAGGTCTTGTTGCATTTGGACATGAACTGTTTCAGTATCTGAGGAGTCACGAATGGTGTTGAACATTGTCCAGTTGTCAGTGAACATCCTTACCTATGACCTTATGATGGAAGCAAGGCTATTGATGAAGCAGCTGAAAATGGTTGGGCCTAGGGAACTCCTTGAGGAACTACTGATGAGATGTCCTGGTTCTGAGATGACTGACCTCCAACAACCATCTTATTTTGCATTATGTAATTTTGCATCAGTGTAGATTTTTTCCCAATTCCCATTGACTCGTTTAGCTAGGGTTCCTTGATGCCTCACTTAGCCAAATGCTGCTTTGATGTCAAGGGCAGTCACTCTCATCTCACCTCTGGAGTTCAGCTCTTTTGTCCATGTTTGAACTAAGGCTGTAACAAGGTCAGAGGCTGAACAGCCCTCATGAAAACCCAAATTGAGCATTAGTGAGCAGGTTATTGCTAAGAGAGTGCCGTTTGACAGCGCTGTCAGCTATCCCTTCCATCTGATGACTGAGAGTAGACTGATGAGGTGGTAATTGGCTGGGTTGCATTTGTCCCGATTTTTGCGTACAGGATACACCTGGGCAATTCTCCACATTTCCGAATCTGTCTGGAATCATTGGCAAGGGGCCCAGCTAGTTCTGGATCACAGGTCTTCAGTACTATTGCTGGAATGTTGTCAGCGTCCATAGACCTTTCTGTACTGATGATACCCATGGCTGGAGAGAGCTTCTTAAAGGAGAAGGAGAGCGGCAGAGTGGTGGAGGGGTTTAGGGGTGAGGAAGCTGAAGGTACAACTGCCAATAGTGGAGTGACAAAAATCGGAGATGTGGAAGAGGCTCATTTTGGAGGAGTGCACAGATATTGTGGGGCTGAAGGAGGACAGAAAGATGGGGAGGGGGGACGAGGCCGTGGTGTAATTTGAAACCATGGATAAGAATTGATAGAATCGAGGTGCTGCCACACCAGGAGCTAATGCTGGTGAACGCGCACAGGGATGGCGGGCGAACAGGATTTGGTTCAGAGCTTTGGATGATCACCAGTTTGGGATGGGTGCCAGGAGATGGGAGGCCGGCCAGGAGAGGACTGAAGTCAAAACAGAAAATACTGGGCACTCTCAGCAGGTCTGACCACATCTGCGGAGAGAGATGGGAGCTAACGTTTCAAGACTCAATGACTCTTTGTCAAAGGGTTGAAATAGTCTTGAGGTAACAAAGAGGGTTACAGTGGCAGATAAACCTAGGCAGTGCAGAGATGGGCACATCCCATTTTTGTAATGCAGTGCCTTATTTGAAGTGAAGTAAAGCTCCATTTCCAGCTCCTGGACAATGGTGCAACTTCCAGGAGGCTTTCCCCACCGTGAGGCCTCATGGATGAGGAAAACAGGAACGGAGTTCACAGGAGTTTATAACTTCCTCCTCCTTCACGTACCGTGTCAATGATTATGCTGGGCAAAGGGCTGCAGAGGTTTGCCATTATCTTCTTCAGTATGGCTGACGAGGAAACTCTCCAGATTTTACCGACTGCCGTTGGAAAGATTTACAGGCTGATAATTAACCTGTTTGGCCACCTTTTATGAACACACCTTCTCTGACCATTGGGTCCTGAACTTGGGATTTGAACCTTGACTTTCTGGCCGAGAGATCGGGCCACTACCCACTGTACTACGAGACTGCCCGTTTTACAATATTTTACTCACTCAGATCTGAGCATCAAACGTAGCCTGCGGCAAACTGTACTCAGCCCAAACTGTCTTCAACCTCGACCTGCGAAGAGGATCATTTAATGGGGCACTTCTTATTCTAACTCATCGTCCCAGAATGAGAAAACTTCTATAGAATCCTTACAGCGCAGAAGGAGGCCATTCGGTCCGTCGGGTCTGCGTTGACCCTCTGAAAGAGGACCCTACCCAGGCCCACTTTCCCGCCCTATCTCCTGCGACCCCATAACCCCATCCTTGGACACTAAGGGGAAATTTAGCGTGGCCAACCCACCTAACCTGCACATCTTTGGACTGTGGGAGAAAATCGGAACACTCGGAGGAAACCCACGCAGACCACGGGGAGCGGAAACTCCACACAGACAGTCACCCAAGGCTGGAATTGAACCCGGGTCTCTGGCACCGTGAGGCAGCAGTGCTAACCACTGTGTCACCTGTGTGTCACTGTGGCTGCCCATACTTCTACCCTTACATACTGTTAGTGTGATTCTGCTATTTGGAAAAACTTGTTTCAACCAACCAGAGTTGACTTTCAACCAATCCGCACGCTTCCCCTGTGAAATTTGGAATTATTGTGTTTCTCCTGATGAGTATAAGATGAAAACGTCCGCATCACATCTCGCTATCAGTAATATTCAAGTTCTGCACTGCCAAGCCACTGTACTCTGGTCCCATTGTTTTCCATTTCGTTAATTTAATTTCACAGATTCTAATGAGCAATTAACAGTCTTAGAAATCTTTAATTACCTGAATTAATACAAAATATACGACCAATGTTTCCTTCTCTCGTCTTTTGTTTTAAATCAGATAAGTAGAAAGGGTGGCTAAGGAGAAAACCAGTCAAATGTAGCTGCTGGAAAACGGACATTTCTCTGGAAAAAAATATTTTGGTCATAATTATGCTTCATCTGGAGAAAGAATGCCAGGCATCATCAAGTCACGTCTTTGATGTCATTAAAATGATAAGTTATCGGCAATATTTTCAACAATTAGAGGTGCATTTCTTAGCAAACAGGCTCCCAGATGGTAAAATTGTACTCGCAGTCATTGGAAGCAACTCTCAGACATACTTCAGCACTTTCAGCACATTAATAAACAACTTTTACATTTGTAATAAAGTAAAGAAAAATCAGACAGTTTCATAAATATGACAACCAAATGACCAATTTAGAGATGGCAGCTGATTGGATAATTTCACATATGACACATTTTTCGCATTCAATTTCCACAGGGGCTTCTCAGTCATCAGGTCAGAGGTCATTTTAACCACAAACAACTGGGTTAGCTTCAGATGGGTTGCACACCTTGGAATTGGGGACCAAGAATCTACCCTGATGTTAGACCCTCCATTTCACGGGGAATGGTGAGGAGCCCCATCCCAATATAGGATAGGCCGAGGGTCTGATAACCATGTCGACCCCTAACACATTCCAGAATCCCCCCCCCCCCCCCCCCCCCCCCCCCCCCCCCCCCACCACCTGCTAATCCGGCTGCAGTTTCCCTACAAGCTCCTGGCCTGTGGCCTCCTTCAGGCTGATTCAACAATGGTTATTGCCCGGCCCACTTGTGGCACAACTGTTACACTCCCCTCGGGGGGAGGGGCGGGGGAGATGGACATCAGGAGGGGAGGGGCTGGGAAATTGGTCATCGGAGGAGGGGGGGGGGACTGTGTAATTCTTATTTATTTCCAACTTTACCAGAATGTCCCCTAAGCTTTACTGAGGAAAAACAGAGTTCCCCTCACAAGACTTTTAAAGAGGATATTTTAACAACTGGCCCTGCCTGCAGCTGCTGCTGGACTGAACGTCCTTGCAGGTCAGTCTGAATATAGAAAGAGAAAGGTCTTTACTTTGAACCTTTAGACAGAGTCCATCCGGTAAGAGAGCGAGATCAGGGCTGAGGCACTCCAGCTTCTTGATCAAACTGAAACTAAGCACCAGATGAAACCGCCCTGACCTTGGCAGATTTTGGAACGGTCAGCGCCAATTAGCACCGACTATCTGCGAAGAGCCGAGAAAAGTAAACTAGTTCATTGGCTAACAACCAAGTCCATCAGGATGAGTCATCAGCGATGCTAACATATCCTGCTCGATTCCTTTTTAAAAAAATAAAGGTGAAGTCCATCTTAAAGGTGTCTGCCCTATTAATTGTCCAGGTACAAAAATTATAAAAGCCAAAATAACAGAATATAAAAGGAGAAATAAGGGACAAGGATTAACAATAGGATCCTGACAGAATGTTTGCCATTGCCTATCCACCATCATCCCTTTAAGTAAGATTCCCCGATCCGTTGTAGCCAACTTGCACCTCATACCATTGTAGTTTCCTTTATTTAGATTCAGGAGTCTAGTCTCAGAATCAACTATGTCATTTACCATCTTGATTTTGGTCCTCACCCACAAGGGGCTTTGGACAACCTGATTGTCAATTATTCCTTTCTAATTACACAATATCCAGTTTAGTATGGTCTGTTCTCTACTTGTTTCCTCAACGTATTGGTCCAGAAAACCATCTCGTACATTCTCCAGGAATTCCTCCTCTGTGATATTGTTACTAATTTGATTTGCCCAATCCATATCCAGATTAAAGTTATCCATAATTACAGATGCTCCTTTTTTGTCTCTAATTGCCTGTTTAATGCCATTGCCAACATCACTAATACAGTTTGGGATCTACATGCAACCCCCACTAATATTTTTTGCCTCTTGATGTTTCTACCCATACAGATTCCACATTGTTTGAGCTAATATCCTTCCTCACTATTGCATTAATTTCCTATTTAACCAACATGCAACCCACCACCTTGCCCATTTTATCAGTCAATCCTAAATTCTGAATACCCCTGGATGTTCAGTTCCCAGCCCGAGTCACCCTCCAGCCATGTCTCCAAACTCCTGACTATATTATACCCATTTACAACTATTTGCACAATTAATTCATCCACTTCATTCCGAATTCTCCACACATTAAGGCACAAAGCCTTATGATTTGTCTTTTCAACATTCCTTGTCCCATTCTTTAAGTCCCCTTTGATTCTGGTCCTTTGTTTCTCTGCCTATCTATTTTCTTTAATCTCCTTTCTGTCTTTTGTTCTTATCCTTGATTCACCCTCCTCTGACTCCTTGCATGGTTCCCATCCCCCTGCCATTTTAGTTTAAACCCTCCCCAACCACTCTGGCAAATATACCCTAGGGCATCAGCCCACCCTGCCCATGTGCAAACCGTCGAGTTTGCACTGGTCCCACCTCCTCCAGAACTGATCCCAATATCCCAGGAATCTGAAACTCTGCCCCTCACACCATATCTTCAGTCACATATGCATCCGATATATCCTTCTTCTCTGCTGACTAGCACGGGTCACTGGTAGTAATCGTGAGATCACGGCCTTTGAGGTCCCACTTTTCAACTTATTTCCTAACTCCCTATATCCTCTTTTTAGGACCTTATCCTTTTAAAAAAAAAACCTATGCCATCTGTTTAAATGTGTACCACGACCACCCTCCCCCTCCAGAATGTCCTGTAGGCGCTTTGAGATCTCCTTGACCCGAAGCCACGACAATAGATTTCACTACGAGAACACATACAATCACAAAGAGCTGGAAATGTGAGCAGAAAGGTCACCTGCAAACTGGTGTTGTCTTAGCAACTGGACATGAACTGGTTTTCAGACGAGACAAGTGGTCCCAACAGTCTTTCGCTCTTCTCAAGTACAGCCTAGATCAAACCAGATTCGGACCAGCCAATTGCCAGGTTTTGTGGAATTGTGTTGTGGAACTCTTTTCTTACTGATTGGAGCTGGGTTTTCCCTCTGGGTCAGCTCGCCCAACTGTGGCACAAACCACCAGATGTTAAGAAGGGCGACCTGGTTGTGTCAACAGAACTGGGTGAGCTGCTGTTGTTCCAATTCCCAGCTGAATGCTGGAGGGCCTCCTTGGTTTCATTACATATCAATCCTTCTTTGTCACAGTGGTAGCCATGTGTACCATTTACAAGATTCCATGCAGGAACTCATCAAAGCTCCTTCAACAGCACCTTCCAAACCCATGGCTGCTATCATCGAGGACAAGTGGAGCAGCTACCTGAGAACATCACCACCGAGAGGTTTCCCTCCAAGCCACTCACCATTCTGACTTGTACTGTTCCTTCACAGTCGCCGTCAGAAAAACAAAGATAGTTTAAGGGATTTATATTTGTAATTGGGACACTTTTAGAAATAAGGTATGGTTTTAAGTGTGTTTAATGTTTCTACGCCTGGATAGATAAAACCTAGAGTCAGATTCATGCTGGACAAAAGTAAGAGAGGGCTATGGTGTGAAGAATAAATAAAAGGCATAACAATATGGGGGTTGCTTAGCAACTGGAGACCCTTGTAAGTAGAGAAAAAAGCTTTCTTATGTTCTTAGCATTAAATGGAATCCAGAGCAGTTGGAGCTGGGTGGTGAGAGAGAAGGCAGCTCCCATAGCTCTGATAGAAGCAGTTGGTTTAGAAATCTAAAGAGGGATCATGTCTTTCAACTTTGCTAGAAGAAAAGCCATACCATGGAGTAATGGTTAAGAAAACAGGTGCATAGGTCTGAAGACCAGCTCATTAGGAAAACAAGAGAAATGAAAAGACATATCCAAGATGTCTGAGGTTAAATGTACCTCGAATATTACTAATTTTGGTTGCCACTTGTTTTGTGTTCACTGTGCCCTGTTTCTAGGTTGCCTGTTGCCTGTCTTTCATTATCCGGAACCATGCCTTGTTTCCCCTGGCGAGTTCCAGGAAATTCGTGCGCGCACAGAGTTAAATGCATATTTAAACTGCAGGCCTGCCTGTCCTCTGGGGGTTTTCCTGCCCGCAGATAAACGCTAGAAGTGCGCATTTTCCTGCTGACCTTCGAAAAAGTCAGCAGTTGTAGCTGTTTAACTGGGTCACAAAGCTTCTCACCTTGGCAGGTTAAAGCTCGCCATGTTATCGCTTTTTTCTTTACATCTTTTCCTAATTTTCATTACTTCCTGCAGATTTTTAAATGGGTATATCTGCCGATCCTTAATCACCGCCAGCCATGTTACAATTACAGCGGTTATGATGCAATATTCTGTTTGGATCAATGTAATTCCACTTTTCTAGTTTTGTTTCTGTTACTCTGTGCAAAGACATATATTGGACTTGGGGAGCACTCATTTCGGGCATTGGTGCCACTGCCCTTCAGTTGCTGACTCCAGTTATGCACCACCATCTCTTGGAGAGAGGGGAATATGTCAGTGAGTATCATGTAATGTGCCTGAATGCTGTGGCTGTCACAGTTGAATAGCTGAGTGTGTGCAAGCTGTGAGATGTGGTTGGTGTGGCTTACAGCAGTGGCAAATGAGTGAAGTAAAGGTAAGGCATATTTTTGGTTTGAATCCCAACTGATATAGACTGCTGGTAGGGCAGTGATGGGAAACTCGTGCATTATGTACGTGGCTGAATTTGACAGGATATAGCATTCGACGATGCTTTCATTGCCCTTGGCAACTCCTATGAAACCATTAAACCTCCATAGAATCCCTACAGTGCAGAAGGAGGCCATTTGGCCAATCGAGTCTGCACCGACCCTCTGAAAGAGCACTCCCCACTTTGGCACACTCCCCAATCTATCCCTGTAAACTGATCATAGCCAATCCACCTACACATCTTTGGATACGAAGGAGTAACTTAGCCTGGCCCAATCCACCAAATCTGAGCACCTTTGGACTGTGAGAGGAAACCAGAGCACACGGGAGAAACGCATGCAGACGCGGGTAGAAAGAGCAAATTTCACATAGACAATCAGCCAAGGTTGGAATCGAACCTGGGTCACTGGCGGCATGAGGCAGCAGTGCCACCCACTGTGCCGCCATGCTGCCCATTCACTCTACGTCACTGCATCAAGGACTTTGGGGCTAGACTGCTGAAATTGCCCTCTGTTGCCATCTGCTCTGACACACCGTCTCTGTTTCTGGAGGGGCTCTTGTCCCCGTGCATATCCATGAAGTCTGCCCTCCTTTGCACCTCCTCTACCTGAACTGTCGGTGCAACTTTGAGAAAATCCTGGGTCCTAGTTTTCTCCATGTTCAGGCATTCTTTGGTCTTTCCCAGGTAAACATCTGTTGCCACAGACTGACACTCCAGGCTCTCCTTTAAGAGGTATCGTAAGAAGTCTTCCAACACCAGGTTAAAGTCCAACATGTTTGTTTCAAACACTAGCTTTCGGAGCACTGCTCCTTCCTCAGGTGAATCATTCACCCGAGGAAGGAGCAGTGCTCCGAAAGCTAGTGTTTGAAACAAACATGTTGGACTTTTACCTGGTGTCGTAAGACTTCTTACTGTGCTCACCCCAGTCCAACGCCGGCATCTCCACATTAAGAGGTATAGACTAGCAATAGCTAGCATCAGCAAGTGTTGATATTGGTTCCACTACTGCTGCTGCGGCACGCCAATCACGAGTCTCGTCCTAGCTGTGCGCAGAAATTGTGTAAATGAGCAGGCAGCACAGTAATGGCACCCTGCCTGCACAGCCATTGATTAATCCCACATTGTGATCCCCATGTCCATGTTTCCCCAATGTTTTCAGGGGGCGATGCAATTGAACATTCGTACAGTTTAGTTTGGGCAGGCGATATTTTTCTTTCTTGTTTTTAAATTAGCTGTTAGCAGATTGAACAGTTGTAAGCACAAATGCAACAATCTTTTTTATTTGTTTGTTTGTTGAAGGTCACTGAGGTAGCTTTGTACTCAGTGGTATGTACACATTTTCCATCGGCCTCAGGGAAACATAGTCGTCACCGAGGAAGCTGCAAATTTCAATTAGAACTTGAGTGTGCTGTGTTACTTCCATTGTTCAAGCCATTGTAGTAACCACCCGATAATTGAAACAAATAATTTCTACAGCACTTGACACCTGGAGCTGATACTGCAGAACATGTACAGAGAGCAGTTCTGCTATGTAAATCTGGCACCGGATAGTTCCGGCAAAAATAATCTCCAAACTCCAGAATTTTCCCTCCCTGTTTCTGTCCTTCTCATACCCGATCGATGTTTCTCAGTTGACCCACCCCAAGGGCAATTAGGAAAGAGCAACAAATGCTGGCTTTGCAAGCAATGTTCACATCCCTCGAGAGGGTAATTAAAAAAATTAAATTATTAGTCACTATTTGCTGCTCATTGAGTTAAACATTGTATTGCATGTCTTTTCCCAGCAACTTCGCTCTTAAAACATTGCAAAACATACCCTATGAAATAAAATGTTTCCTTCAGTCCCAGAGGCAACCTGGGACAACAACCTCTCCAGCTCATGTGAGTGCGAAAGGCACAGGTGTGGTGTTCTTTGTGGTTCTGATCCTAGGATGTTTGGCATAGTGTTCACAAAGACCATAACTAGCTTTTATATTAAGCAAAGCTAAATATTTATTTACACTACTTAATTGAATTCGATTCTGACTTCTATATGATAAACAATTGTGAATAAATCTACAATCTACACTCATCTACCACTAATCTCGACTAATACAATAACTATGATCTGCTCTCACTCACACTAGCTTTCCTGCAGTCTTTCCTCTAGCCTTCTCCTCAACACTCTCCCAGAAGGCTTAGCATCGATGCTTTATATAGTTCTGCATCTGTCTCCCTCTAGTGGTCAGACATAACATTAACCCTCACAGTTCTGCACATTTCTCATAATGTCACAACAGGAATATGCACCATGTTGCGAACGAAGTGCAGGGAGTTCCCTTGGTGACCTGAACAACATTCTTTTCTCAACCAACATCATCAAAGCAACAGATTAACTCTGGCATCCATTCCTTTGAAATTTTGGAGCAGGAACTGTGTTGGTGGCCATGTTTCCTTGCATCACAACAGTGCTGAAAACTAGTCCACAGGCTGTTAAACGCATGCGGACATCATCAGAGACATTACAAAGAATTGGCAGGGGACCGTTTCAAATTACATTTGCTGAGATGGGCCACAAGAAATGTTCTTATATTATAAAATCAGACAGAATTGGACAATTCAACAATGCGCGCTGGAAGTAGATTTAGGGTGGTCACCTATTCTGTTGTCCCTGGAACTCTGCCACCCAGGTCTGTACTGCCACTACATTCAAGATTGAAGTTGATCGCCCTATGTGTCTGTGTCTGGGAAAGACCAAATAATGCCTGAATATGGAGAAAACTGGGACCTATGCTTTTTCAAAGCTGCACCGACAGTCCAGGTAGAGGAGGTGCAAAGGAGGGCAGACCTCTTGTATCTACACAGGGACAGGAGCCCCTCCTGACACAGAGGCGGTACACGGGAGCAGACAGCAACTGAGGGCCATGTCAGCAGTCTAGCAAAGACCTTGATAGAACAAAGAACAAAGAAAAGTACAGCAAAGGAACAGACTCTTCGGCCCTCCAAGCCTGTGCCGACCATACTGCCCGTCTAAACTAAAATCTACACTTCCTGGGTCTGTATCCCTCTATTCCCATCCTATTCATGTATTTGTCAGGATACCCCTTAAATGTCACTGTCGTCCCTGCTTCCACCACCTCCTCCGGCAGCGAGTTCCAGGCACCCACTACCCTCTGTGTAAAAAAACTTGCCTCGTACATCTCCTCTAAAGCTTGCCCCTCGCACCTTAAACCTATGCCCCCTAGTAATTGACCCCTCTACCCTGGGAAAAAGCCTCTGACTATCCACTCTGTCTATGCCCCTCATAATTTTGTAGACATCTATCAGGTCGCCCCTCAACCTCCGTCGTTCCAGTGAGACCAGACCAAGTTTATTCAACTGCTCCTCATAGCTAATGCCCTCCATACCAGGCAACATCCTGGTAAATCTCTTCTGCAACCTCTCTAATGCCTCCACATCCTTATGGCAGTGTGGCGACCAGAATTGAACACTATACTCCAAGTGTGGCCTAACTAAGGTTGTATACAGCTGCAACATGACTTGCCAATTTTGAAACTCAATGCCCTGGCCAATGAAGGCAAGCATGCCGTGTGCCTTCTTGACTACCTTCTCCACCTGTGTTGCCCCTTTCAGTGACCTGTGGACCTGTACACCTAGATCTCTCTGACTTTCAATACTTTTGGGGGTTCTACCATTCACTGTATATTCCCTACCTGCATTAGACCTTCCAAAATGCATTACCTCACATTTTTCTGGATTAAACTCCATCTGCCATCTCTCTGCCCAAGTCTCCAAACAATCTAAATCCTTTTGTATCCTCTGACAGTCCTCATCGCTATCCGCAATTCCACCAACCTTTGTGTCGTCTGCAAACGTACTAATCAGACCAGTTACATTTTCCTCCAAATCATTTATGTATACTACGAACTGCAAAGGTCCCAGCACTGATCCCTGTGGAACACCACTAGTCACAGCACTCCAATTAGAAAAGCACCCTTCCATCGCTACTTTCTGCCTTCTATGACCTAGCCAGTTCTGTATCCATCTTGCCAGCTCACCTCTGATCCCATGTGACTTCACCTTTTGTACCAGTCTACCATGAGGGACCTTGTCAAAAGCCTTACTGAAGTCCATATAGACAACATCCACTGCCCTACCTGCATCAATCATCTTTGTGACCTCTTCGAAAAACTCTATCGTTAGTGAGACACAACCTCCCCTTCACAAAACCATGCTGCCTCTCACTAATATGTCCATTTGCTTCCAAATGGGAGTGGATCCTGTCTCGAAGAATTCTCTCCAGTAATTTCCCTACCACTGACATAAGGCTCACCGGCCTGTAGCTCCCTGGATTATCCTTGCTACCCTTCTTAAACAAAGGAACAACATTGAATGAATGAAATGAAATGAAAATCGCTTATTGTCACGAGTAGGCTTCAAATGAAGTTACTGTGAAAAGCCCCTCGTCGCCACAGTCCGCCGCCTGTTCGGGGAGGCTGGTAGGGGAATTGAACCATGCTGCTGGCCTGCCTTGGTCTGCTTTCAAAGCCAGCGATTTAGCCCTGTGCTAAACTAACCTCCAGTCCTCCGGGACATAACCTGAAGACAGTGAGGATCCAAAGATTTCTGTCAAGGCCTCAGCAATTTCCACTCTAGCCTCCTTGATACAGTGACACAGAGTGTATGGCATGGCTGCATGATGGTTAGCATGAGTTTTGGACCAGAATTCTGAAAACGAATATCTGATGCAAATTTTAAGTCTGTTCTTCAGGACAAATGAAGGGATTATTTTTCTTTGTCTTCCCTGCTCCCTCTTCCACAGCCCATTCCCCACCCCCCCCCCCCCCCCCCCCCCCCCCCCCCCCCCCCCACCACACAGCCCCACACACTCATAGATCACACACAAGTTGAAGACTATGGCAAGAACCTCAAATTTCCTAGACATTGATTGAAAGCCATCATAGTCAAAATTTGACTCCCCTTAAATATAAGCACATTCAATATAAGCACCATCTTACTGAGCAAAAGCATAAAGCAGCTAGAGTTCACGGCTTAAATCATGAATTTATTTTCAGGTTTTTCTTGGTGGGGGGAGTGGAAAATATGCAGGGAACGCAACATCTTTATTCTTTTATGGGAGGTGGGCAGTTGATGTAGTCTACACGCCCTTCAGAAAGGCTTTTAACAAGGTCTCGCACAGGAAACTGGTCAAGAGGATAAGAGCCCATGGGATCCTGGGCAATTTGGTAAATTGGATCCAAAGGTGGCTTAGTGGCAGAGGGTGATGGTCGAAGATTGTATTTGTGACTGGAAGCATGTGTCCCGTGGTGTTCTGGAGGGATCCGTGCTGGGTCGCTTGCTGTACATTAATGATCTGCATCTGAATTTAGGAAGTATGATCAGTAAGTTAGCAGATGACGCAAAAATTGGTGCGGTGATATATAGTGAGGAGGAAAGCCTTAGATAACATGAAATAGACACGCTGGTCAACCGGGCAGAACAGTGGTACATAGAATTTAACTCCGAAAAGTATGACGTGATGCATTTTGAGAGGAGTGGAAAGGCAAGGGAATATACAACGAATAGTAGGACCTGAGGAAATGCAGAGGATCAGAGAGACCTTGGTGTGCATGTCCCAAAACCCTTGAAGATGGCCGGACAGGTAGGCAAGGTGATTAAGAAAGCATGTGGGATACTTGCCTTTATTAGCTGATGCACAGAATATAAGAGCTGGGAGGTTATGATGGAGCTGTATAAAATGCTGGTTCGGCCACGCCTGGAGTACAGTGTGTAGTTCTGGGCACCACAATAGGGATGCAATTGCATCAGAGAGAGTGCAGAGGAGACACATCAGGATGTTGCCTGGGCTGGAGCATTTCAGCTGTCATGAAAGACTGGATAGGGCGGCACGGTGGCGCAGTGGTTAGCACTGCTGCCATACGGCGCTGAGGGCCTGGGTATGATCCCGCCCCTGGGTCACTGTCCATCTGCAGTTCACACATTCTCCCCGTGTCTGCGTGGGTTTCACCCCCACAACCCAAAAATGTGCAGGGTAGGTGAATTGGCCAGGCTAAATTGCCCCTTAATTAGAAAAAAAATAATAATTGGATACTCTAAATTAAAAGAAATGAAAGACTAGATAGGCTGGGATTGTTTTCCTTGGAGCAGAGAAGGCTGAGGGGTGATCTGATTGAGGTGTATAAGGTCGTGAGGGGTGGATAGGAAGGAATTTGTCCCCTTAGAGAGGGGAGGACGGCAATAGCCAGGGGGCATAGATAAAAGGTAAAGAGCAGGACGTTGAGGGAGGATGTGAGGAAAATAATTTTCACCCAGAGGGTGGTGGGAATCTGGAACTCACTGTCTGAAAGGGTGGTAGAGGTGGGAATCCTCAGAACTTTAAGAAGCATTCAGAGGAACACTTGAAACGCAGTAGCAGACAAGGCTACGGGTCAAGTGCTGAAAAATGGGATTAGAATAGATAGGTGCTTGATGGCTAGAACAGACAGGATGGGCCGAAGGGCCTCTTTCTGAGCTGTAAAAACGCTATGACTTTGCCCTATCCTAAGTGTCTTGCTAGGTCACTTCAGAGGATAATTAAGACTCAACCGCATTACTGGAGTTCCATGTAGGCCTCAGACCAGGTAAGGACAGCAGATTTCCTTCCCTGAAGGACATTAGTGAACCAGATGGGGGGAGGGGGTGGTCACAACACTTGATGATAGTTTCAGATTGCAGCTGTCATGATACGGTTTGAAGTCACGTCTCCAGAGCAATAGCCTGGGCCTCTGGAGAACGAGTCTAGTGACATTATTACGATGTCACCAACTCCCTAATAAACAAGGAAGGAAAGGAAGTGGTTTGGTTGCGATCATTTTGTCGTGAATTGTTGGTATTGTTCTCTCCACATTCTCAATCTTTTGGCATCCCTAAGCTGATGTTACCAGTTGGGTACGAGTGGCACATTAACTTGTAACGAGACTCACTGGCAGCCAGAATGAATTGTATTTTTAGTTCTTTTGCTGACACAAAGGGAAAGTACCTCATTTATCATTATATCTGTACAATCCCAGTCTTGTTTGCTGCCCATGGTTCGTGATCCCTGAGGAAACTCAAATCGGCAAAATGTTCCAACCAACATGTTCATTTCTAATGTACACCACTGTCAGACAGAATATCCCATCTGTTTGAATTGGATTTCAAACTGCTCTCTTTGATTGCAAACCATTAACTCTCCTTCCAACTGTTCTTCTTCTTTTTCAGCTGCAGTCCCATTTTTCATTCCGCCACAGTTTTATTAGATAATACGGATGGAATCCAAAAGGAGCAGTTGGAATATTGTGTTGCTTAACTGAAAATTGCTATAGGCTATTATATATCAAAGCACAATACACCGTGTTTAAATAATGAAGCAATTTCTTGCATAGATTATAATGAATTTTCATCTTGCATTCAATGGTACACTCAAAGCAATCTTCCCCAGCTGGCAGATGGTGCAAATCCATGTTGTATTAGAGATGAACTACATGTTTTTAGGCGGAGTGTCCCACCCTAATGCTTCCGACACATTGCACGCAGGTAAGATTTGTTGTGACATCAACAATTCAGCGCTTCCTAATATAGTGACTGGTAGTCCAAAGAGGTTCGTTGGATTGGCCATGCTAAATTGCCCCTGTCAAAAAGGTTGGGTGGGTTACTGGGCGACGGGGATAGGTGGAGGTGTGGGGTTAAGTGGGGTCCACTTTCCAAGGGCTGGTGCAGACTCGATGTTCCGAATAGCCTCCTTCTGCACTGTTAATTCTATGAATTCTATACAGACTGAAATCCATTTTATGTGGTAGCCAACACAGCAGCCATGATTTTTGTTGTTTAGTGTTTGATACCATTTGGTAGGCGTTAATTAATATTTGTGCTCCTAAGTTGGTTAACCTGTGTGTGATTATTAAGTTTAAGAACTGTAGATATACATATTGTACAGGGTTCAAGCTGGGTGATGTATCTAAGCTTACCTGTGCACATGGCTCTGTCCAGACTGACTCCCTAGGTACGGGTCATGTGATCTCTTACATCACTGCGTGGCATGGGCAGTACTGTACACAGCCCCATATTAACCTTATATATGTCAGACACTTAACTACATCCCCCTCCCCCCATCATTATCCAATGTATTTCAAATTATTCCAGTTTACCCGATGTATTGACATTGTTATTAGTACTCCATCTCCCTGTTTCAAGTCATAGGTTCAGGCGGCCTCGTGGCCTTATAACCTTTCCATGTCTCATTCATTCCGTTGTCAGAGGAGGTGTAGGCTCTGTCGTTGCCGGTAGATGCTTTTGATTTGAAGGTTGTTCTGGAATCCGGGTATCTTTTCATCCTCCTTTTCCATTCCGCACGACCGTTCTTTGTCAATTCGGCAGTTGTGGCGTTTGCTCCATCCTGTCTCTTGCTCATCTCCATGTCATTTTCTCCTCTTCTTTCATTGCGTAGGTCATTGTGATGTCCTCGAGGACAGAACTGGCCATTCCTGCTATGAGGATGTGTTTTCGTAGTAAGCTCACCTTTGCGTTTGGCCGTCGGTGTGATGTGCTATTGGCAATTCACAGCTGCTGTTTGGTTTTGATATCGCCTGTGGCACTGCCATGCTGACCTGTGAATCCTCCTCCTGAGATTGGCCGGAAGAGCAGCTGGAAAATAAATATATGTCTAACAGGGGCTGGTTTAGCTCACTGGGCTAAATCGCTGGCTTTGAAAGCAGGCCAGCAGCACGGTTCGATTCCCATACCAGCCTCCCCGGACAGGCGCCGGAATGTGGCGACTAGGGGCTTTTCACAGTAACTTCATTGAAGCCTACTCGTGACAATAAGCGATTTTCATTTCATTTCATTTTTTAAAATTTAAAAAGAGAAGTGCCGACAAGGTAAATAGGGGTTTGATTGACATGCCAGGGTAAAGTGACAGCTAAAGTGAACCCAGTTTAATGAAATATATTGTTAGCAAACGGTAAGAATAAAAGGGAGCTGTGGGAATGCCTGCAAGTGTTAGCAAGAACAAGGAAGAAGATCCAGAGAGCAGGTCGATCAGAAACCTCCCTCCCCAACAAGGGCATGATAATTCCTCTTGAGGTTCACTAATAGCCTGCATCTCTAATTAGGTGCTTGAAGTCTTAATTAATGATAAACAAAGTAAAAATGTTTTCTCGAGTTTGTCTTTAAACATGACATTGAAGCAGTGAGCAATGAATAGGGAGTTACAGGGACTCCGGACCTATGCTTGACCTGTTCTACACAAATAATAATAAAAATCTTTATTGTCACAAGTAGGCTTACATGAACACTGTAATGAAGTTACTGTGAAAAGCCCCCAGAAAAGCTACCGTGGGCAGCACGGTAGCATGGTGGTTAGCATAAATGCTTCACAGCTCCAGGGTCCCAGGTTCGATTCCCGGCTGGGTCACTGTTTGTGCGGAGTCTGCACGTCCTCCCCGTGTGTGCGTGGGTTTCCTCCGGGTGCTCCGGTTTCCTCCCACAGTCCAAAGATGTGCGGGTTAGGTGGATTGGCCATGCTAAATTGCCCGTAGTGTCCAAAAAAAGTAAGGTTAAGGGGGGGTTGTTATGTTATGGGTATAGGGTGGATACGTGGGTTTGAGTAGGGTGATCATTGCTCGGCACAACATCGAGGGCCGAAGGGCCTGTTCTGTGCTGTACTGTTCTATGTTCTATGTTCTATGTAGATGGGCAACTAAAACGCAGCGGAGTACAAAGAGATCCACAAATGTTGGATGCCGAAAAAAGCTTTGATACACTCCATGGACCATACATACATGATTAATCCATGTTTTAAAGAGGAAGGGACATTCACATTTCAGACGTAACTCTGATTCAAAACTCCATTTCGGGAATTCCTGATCCTCCCCGCCAGGATTTTCCAGTCCTGTGGAAGTGAACGGGGATTAGAATGACTCACCGCTTCCGCCACGGGGAAACGTGCCAGAGCGGGGCTGGATAATCCCGGCCTGCGTTAAATTACTTATCTGCTTCTGTACTGTCTGAACCTCTGTACATCTCCAGCTTTTCATAAGCCTCCACCAATTACCCAGTACGTTTCGTACAGCTCCGAAGGCACCATTTACATTACACTTAAGAAATATATAAGACGGAAAACATTACAAGTACATAATTGAATTGAGATGAGGGTTACAGCACACAGGTTTTTCTGTCTCAGCTTGTGCTCGTGCTGCAGACTGCAGTGATCTCAGATCAGTAGCTGCAGTCAGGGAATTGCAGACGGTGGCAGCCTATAACTCTGCAGAGAAGCAGATAAGCCCTGGGAATGAGTTCTGCACTTCATCAGTGCACAGAAGGGCAGCAATCAGCTTCCAAATGGGAAATGTTCAATTCTTTACATGAGGCCATAAGAAAATAACAGCAGGAGTAGGAGATACAGCACCAGAAGTCTGCTGTACCACTTAACAAGGTCATGGCTGATCTTCTATCTGATCTGCACTCTCCACATATTGTTTGATTCTCATTATATCCAATAATCTATTGTGCTCTGACATAAATATGCTCAATGGCTGAGCATCTCTCTGGAGTAGAGAATTTCAAAGCTTCACAACTCTTTAGGCGGATTCTCCTATCTCATCCTGGCGCAGGTTTGATAGTGAGCAGGAGCAGAGAATCTAGTGGAAACCATAAAATTGGAAACTCGATGGGATAATATCACGTTGCAATTCTTCCAATGGCGGGTCGGTCTTCCAGCTGGCTAGTGGCGTGAACATTAGTTGGATTCATTTGCATTTCATGAATGCCCATGGATGCTGGCATCCTGTCAGGCCTTTCAATCTTGCATTGCGCCGATGTTAAATTACGTCAGTCTAAAACACGATTGTAAAGGTTGGCCTGAACAAGGTGGTCCTCAGTTCGCAAGAGTCTTCGAGGTGAGTCCACCATAAAAACTCTAACGTCTACCACGACAATGATAGGATCCAGTATTAGTGGGGGAGGCTAGAGGTTGCATCTTTACACACACATGAGATGTGAGGCTCAGGTAAATTGGAGGCACATGGGCAGTGAGGGTGGGCCCAGTGATAAAGGAGCAGCACCACCAACTCAACATGTAACATAGAACATAGAACAGTACTGCACAGAACAGGTCCTTCGGCCCTCGATGTTCTGCCGAGCATTGTCCGAAACCAAGATCAAGCTATCCCACTCCCTGTCATTCTGGTGTGCTCCATGTGCCTATCCAATAACGGCTCAAAAGTTTCTAAATTGTCCGACTCCACTATCGCAGCAGGCAGTCCATTCCACACCCTAACCATATCTCCCACCCTGAATCTTATAGTTATGCCCCTTGTAACAGCTACATCCACCCGAAGAAATAGTCTCTGAACGTCCACTCGATCTAGCCCCCTCATCATCTTATAAACCTTTATTAAGTCACCTCTCATCCTCCTCCACTCCAAAGAGAAAAGCCCTAGCTCCCTCAACCTTTCCTCATAAGACCTATCCTGCAAACCAGGCAGCATCCTGGTAAATCTCCTTTGCACCCTTTCCAATGCTTCCACATCCTTCCTATAATGAAGTGATCAGAACTGTACACAATACTCCAAATATGGTCTCAGCAGGGTCATGTATAGTTGCAGCATAACCCCACGGCTCTTAAACTCAAGCCCCATTAATAAACACTAACACACTATAAGCCTTCTTCTTGGCTCTATCCACTTGAGTGGCAACCTTTAGAGATCTGTGGACATGAACCCCAAGATCTCGCTGTTCCTCCACATTCCTCAGAACCCTGCCGTTGACCCCGTAATCCGCATTCAAATTTTTTCTACCAAAATGAATCACCTCACACTTATCAGGGTTAAACTCAAATTGCCATTTTTCGGCCCAGCTCTGCATCCTATCGATGTCTCTTTGCAGCCTACAATAGCCCTCCACCTCATCCACTACTCCACCAATCTTGGTGTCATCAGCAAATTTACTGACCCACCCTTCAGCCCCCTCCTCCAAGGCATTGAAAAAAAATCACAAATAGCAGAGGACCCAGCACTGATCCATGTGGTTACACCACTGGTAACTGGTCTCCAGTCTGAAAATTTTCCATCCAACACCACCCTCTGTCTTCTATGTGATAGCCAGTTACTTATCCAATTGGCCAAATATCCCTCTATCCCACACCTCCTTACTTTCTTCATGAGCCGACCATGGGGAATCTTATCAAACGCCTTACTAAAATCCATGTATACAATATCAACGGCTCTACCTTTATCTACACACTTAGTTACCTCCTCAAAGAATTCAATCAAATTTGTGATGCAAGACTTACTCTTCACGAATCCGTGTTGACTATCCTGGATTAAGCTGCCAATGGTCATAAATCCTATCCTTCAGGACCTTTTCCATTAACTTACCGGCCACCGAAGTAAGACTAACTGGCCTATAATTACCAGGGTCATTCCTATTCTCTTTCCTGAACAGAGGAACAACAATCGCCACTCTCCAGTCCTCTGGCATTTTCCCCGTGGACAGTGAGGACCCAAAGATCAAAGCAAAAGGCTGTGCAATCTCACCCCTTGCCTCTCAAAGAATCCTTGGCTATATCCCATCTGGGCCAGGGGACTTGTCGACCCTCAGGTTTTTCAAAATTGCTAATACATCCTTCCTCAGAACATCTACCTTCTCCAGCCTACCCGCCTGTATCACACTCTCATCCTCAAAAACATGGCCCCTCTTCTTGGTGAATAATGAAGAAAAGTATTCATTCAGTGCCTCTCCTATTTCTTCTGACTCCATCCACAAGTTCCCACTACTGTCCTTGATTGGCCCTACCCTCACCCTGGTCATTCTTTTATTTCTCACATAAGAGTAAAAAGCCTTGGGGTTTTCCTTAATCCGACCCACCAAGGACTTCTCATGCCCTCTCCTAGCTCTCCTAAGCCCTTTTTTTTTTTAGCTCATTCCTTGCTATCTTGCAACCCTCAAGCGGCCCAACTGAACCTTGTTTTCTCATCCTTACATACTCTTCCTTTTTCCTCTTGACAAGACATTAAATCTCTTTTGTGAACCATGGTTCCCTCACACGGCCATTTCCTCCCTGCCTGACAGGGGCATACCTATCAACCACACACAGTATTTGTTCCTTGAACAAGCTCCACTTTTCATTTGTGCCTTTCCCTGACAGTTTCTGTTCCCATCTTATGCTCCCTAATTCTTGCCTAATCGCATTATAATTACCCCTCCCCCAATTATAAACCTTGCCCTGCCGTATGGCCCTATCCCTCTCCATTGCAATAGTGAAAGACACCGAATTGTAGTCACTATCTCCAAAGTGCTCTCCCACAAACAAATCTAACACTTGGCCCGGTTCATTACCCAGTACCAAATCCAATGTGGCCTCCCCTCTTGTCGGCCTATCCACATATTGTGTCAGGAAACCTTCCTGCACACACTGTACAAAAACTGCCCCATCTGAACTGTTCGACCTATAGAAGTTCCAATCAATGTTTGGAAAGTTAAAGTCACCCATGACAACTACCCTGAGACCTCCACACCTATCCATAATCTGTTTTGCAATTTCTTCCTCCACATCTCTATTACTATTTGGGGGCCTATAGAAAACTCCTAACAATGTGAATGCTCCTTTCCTATTTCTAACTTCAGCTCATATTACCTCAGTAGGCAGATCCCCTTCGAACTGTCTTTCAGCAGCCGTTAAACTATCCTTGATTAACAATGCTACTCCTCCACCTCTTTTACCACGTTCTCTACATTTACTGAAACATCTATACCCCGGAACTTCCAACAACCATTCCTGTCCCTGTTCTAACCATGTCTCCGTAATGGCCACAACATCGTAGTCCCAAGTACCAATCCACACTCCAAGTTCACTTACCTTCTTCCGGATGCTCCTTGCATTGAAGTAGACACACTTCAACCCACCTTTCTGCCTGCCGGTACACGCCTGCGACCTTGATACCCTCCTCAGTACCTCACTACTCTCAACACTGGCTTCTGGACTACAGCTCGTTTTCCCAGCCCCCTGACAAATTAGTTTAAACCCCTCCCCGAAGAGCCGTAGCAAATTTCCATCCCAAGATATTGGTGCCCCTCTGGTTCAGGTGCAAACCGTCCTGTCTGTACAGGTCCCACCTTCCCCAGAATGTGCTCCAATTATCCACGTACCTGAAACCCTCCCTCCTACACCATTCCTGCAGCCACGTGTTTATCTGCACTCCCTGGTCCTCACCTCACTAGCACGTGGCACTGGCAACAAACCAGAGATGACAACATGGTTTGTCCTGGCTCTCAGCTTCCACCCTCGCTCCCTAAATTCATGTTTTAAATCCCCGTCCCTTCTCTTACCTATGTCGTTGGTACCGATGTGTACCACGACTTGTGACTGTTCCCTCTCCCCCTTAAGGATTCTGAAAACACGGCCCGAGACGTCACGGACCCTGGCACCCGGGAGGCAACATACCATCCGTGAGTCTCTTTCGCTGCCACAGAACCGTCTATCTGTCCCTCTAACTATTGAGTCCCCAATAACTATTGCTCTCCTGCTCTCCCTCCTTCCCTTCTGAGCCACAGGGACAGACTCAGTGCTGGAGATCCGTTCACCGTGGCTTACCCCTGGTAGGTCGTCCTTCTCAAGAGTATCCAAAGCGGTATAGTTGTTACTGAGGGGAACGACCACAGAGGATCCCTGCACTGACTGTTTCCTCCCAGCCCCTCTCACCGTCACCCATCTATCTTGATTCTTCGGAGTAACTACATCCCTGAACCTACTATCTATGACCACCTCTGCCTCCCGAATGATCCGAAGTTCATCCAGCTCCAGCTCCAGTTCCTTAACACGGTTTTTGAGGAGCTGGAGATGGGTGCACTTCCCACAGGTGAAATCAGCAGGGGCACTGACGGCGTCCCTCACCTCAACCATTCTGCGGGAGGAACATTGCACTGCCTTCTCTGCCATCCCCTTCAGATAAAAAAGGAAAAAGAAAGAAAGAACTTACCTGTTATTCACTCTACCCCTTAGGTTAAAGGAGGTGGAAGGGTGGAGGACACTACAAGTGTAGTGTCAACACTCAGGCAAAAACCGTGTCCTCCAAAATCAAAAATAAGATTGGTTCTGTCTGTGAGGCGTACAATGAAGTGTGGGAGGACCATTAAGCTGGACTCTGGAACTCCTTCTTGGAACATATATTCAATTGTGAGTGAAATTACAGGATCCAGGTCAATTACACAGGACTATGGCAAGCCAGATTTCCTTAATTTTGTGCTTTCAAAGTGCGAGGCAAAATTTAATAGCCTCTTGTCAATTTTGGAAAAGTTACACAGTGGAAGGGAGCATTGCGGTTTGGAGGTTGAAGGCCATCCCATCAGTGAAGGAGAGTCTGTGCACTGATGAAATGCAGAGCTCATTGCAGGGCTACAGGAGCTTATCTGTAGAGTTATAGACTGCCACATTTCTTCAGGTTAACAATTAATGTCATTCACTAATGGTCAAATGGATTCCATTCATTCATCACGAGCAACTGAAAGCATATAGTTATGCCAGTTCAATGACTGGAGTAGAGAGCCACATTGATTCAATAATGTAATTCACAAGTTGTCACATGCCACAGGGCTACAGCACGGTGGCACAGTGGTTAGCAGTGCTGCCTCACAGCTCCAGGGAACCGGGTTATATTCTGGCCTCGGGCCACTCCCTTTGGAGAGTTTGCACTTCCTCCCCATGTCTGCGTGGGTTTCCTCCGGGAAACCCGGTTTCCTCCTACAGTCCAAAGATGTGCAGGTTAGGTGAATTAACCATGCTAAATTGCCCCTTACTGACCAAAAAAGGATAGGTGAGGTCACTGGGTTATGGGGATAGGGTGGAGGCGTGGGTTTAAGTAGGGTGCTCTTTCCAAGAGCCGGTGCATACTCGATGGGCCAAATAACCTCCTTCTGCACTGTAAATCCTGTAAGGATATAACTTCTGTGGAATGGAATGCTGCTCAGTTCTATGTGTTTGCTCGAGTCCCAGGAGTAAGTGACATGAGGAACAATGTAATCCAAGGTGCCAAAGCTCAGCTGTCTAACTTTTCCATAGGTCTCTTGTCCACACTTTCATTTTAAGCACCCTTTAAACATCCTTGTCTTCAATATGTCTTTTCGGAGAGAAAGCAAAAGTGAATTTCTGTGGAGTTGTTCTCAAAATCCCCCCAGGTGGTTCTGATACCATGAACCACATTGTCCTAGTGAACTCCGAGTGATTTCAAATCCCACTTTCAAAACGAAAAATGTTCAAATATTATTTGAGACAACGCTTTCCCTCAGCTGCTTCCTTCAAGGACTCATTTCCAAGTTTTACACTTCTCCCTTTAGGTTTCCTTTGTCTTAAACGCCGAGATCCAGCCACCGATTTCCACAATGTTTTCAAATACTGTCTCACAAACTATTGTTATTCCTCACAAACCTCAGCACTACTGCAACTATCTTTCAGCAGCTATTCTATCCTCTTGCAATCCAATGCCTATTCAATCACTGTGACTTTACTGAACAGTAATCTGTTTTGGTTTCCAGTTTCCTCTGCTCCATTAACTCCAGACTTTTTGGAAACTTCTCTTCATTTCTCTAGTTGCTTCAGCTAGCTGCTCTTTAGATCTTTTCACTTGCCTTCTTCACCATTATTCCATGGTATGGTTTTTCTTCTAGAAAAGCTGAGAGAGCTACTCCCTCTCTAGTCTTCTGAAACAACTATTTCTATCCGCACTGTGAGAGCTCCTTCTCTTTCACTACCTATCTCCAACTGTTAATATCCAGCTAAAAGTGGGCAGCACGGTAGCAGTGGGCAGCATGGTAGCATGGTGGTTAGTATAAATGCTTCACAGCTCCAGGGTCCCAGGTTCGATTCCCGGCTGGGTCACTGTCTGTGCGGAGTCTGCACGTCCTCCCCGTGTGTGCGTGGGTTTCCTCCGGGTGCTCCGGTTTCCTCCCACAGTCCAAAGATGTGCGGGTTAGGTGGATTGGCCATGCTAAATTGCCCGTAGTGTCCTAAAAAGTAAGGTTAAGGGGGGGGGTTGTTGGGTTACGGGTATAGGGGGGATACGTGGGTTTGAGTAGGGTGATCATGGCTCAGCACAACATCGAGGGCCGAAGGGCCTGTTCTGTGCTGTACTGTTCTATGTTCTATGTTCTATGTTCTAAAACTAAATTCAAAAACCTTCCAACCCTAAAAGTGCCTCAGTTGCTCAGCAACAACGTCTACTTTTCCACAGCTTGTTTATTTTTCATGCCGTAATGCTATCTCAGCACAAGAGAAACACAGTTTGATCTGAAACCAATCCTCCCCAGATGCAAATACCTTTGTCCAGCATGAATCTAATTATCAGTTTACCCTTCCTTACACAGCAACACCAAATTAAACTCATTAAATCTTTGGTTATGTCTAACATTTAACAATACAGATATAAATCACTTAAGACTATCTTTGTTTTCCTTACAGAGTTCATGAAGCATTAGGATCAGATCTTAGCTGTGGTCTTGAGTGCCATGCTAATGTGCTCACTCTGGCAACTTAAAGTCCGGCAAGGAAAAACAGTGATGCTTGTTAACGCTTCCTCTGCCATGTAAGGATGGAAACACCGCGCCAAGGAAACGCAGATAACATAGGGCTCTCATTCTAAAATGCGTGTGTTGGTTTGGGAAACTACCAGTCAGGAAACCCAGATGCACAGAGATTCACATATCTGAAGAGGCCTCATCAGCCATTGCTATCACTTGAGGACTAAAGGCTGAGAACTCACCCATAGTACACTCTAAATAAACATTCTGACTCAAAGTCTGAGCTTGCTCTCGCTTGTCGTGCACACGTTTGGTCTGTTTGGAGACAAAAGGAAGAGATGTAAACAGAGAGGATGGAGCAGAGGTTGGGTAAAATGCATGTCCCCTCCACTCCCCCCCCCCCCCCCCCCCCCCCCCCACTCCCCCGCGTAACCCTTAAACCTCTGGTCTATTAAACATCTGTCTGACTCTGCCTTGAATAAGTGCAACGATCCAGCCAACATTGCTCTCTGGGGAAGAAAACTTCACACACTACCAACCCTCTGAAAGAAAATAAGTCTCCTCTTCCCCATCTGAAATAGTAGGTCTCTTATTCATAAACTGCGTCCCCAGGTTCCAGTCTCTCCCATGAGTGGAAACATTCTCCTGGTATCTACCCTATCAAGTATCCTTAGGTTCTTACATACTTCAATAAGATCACTTCTTATTCCTCTTTTTTAAAAATAAATTTAGAGTGCCCAATTAAGGGGCAATTTAGCGTGGCCAATCCACCTAGCCTGCACATCTTTGGGTTGTGGGGGCAAAACCCACTCAAACACGGCAAGAATGTGCAAACTCCACATGGACAGTGATCCAGAGCCAGGATCGGACCTGGGACCTCGGCGCCGTGAGGCAACAGGGCTAACCCACTGAGCCACCGTGCTGCCCCACACTTCTGATTCTTCTAAACTTCTATGGGTATGAGTCTGATCTGTTCAACATTTAGTGGTGCTAGAGAGGCATTGTGCTACTTTAAATGGGTGGTGCATGCCGCCATACGCTTCCTTCATGGCTGACCTGGAATTCATTAGGGATAAGGTAAGGATGCACGGAGGTGGGGCCCCTGTGTGTATAGGAAAACACCGGTGCAGCACTAGCCATTAAGAATCACGCACAACACAGTTGTCTGGATTTCTGACTTTGCCATTGAACAGAAAGGGAACAGTGAACATGCTTGCATCTTTTCCCTTGGGTAATGTTGTGCATCTGTCAGTCCATTACCCTGGGCAAAAGAAAACGCACATTAAACCTCTTCTGCTTCAAAGATCAACAAGTGACTGATAATGTATTAAGATTTGGGTTTTGCTTGGGCAATTTGTATCGGTTCTACGAGTGAGGCAAACATATTTCTTTCTTTGTGTTGGTTGCCTAAAGGATCTGACTTCTATCATTTGATTAAGGAGCTGATGAGGAAATGCAGATGATGAGTGATTTATTTCTGCTCAGTCCTCTATAGCCTGGTGATTGAGTGAAGCGCTACGGTACAGTAAAAATATCAACATAATAATGGTGGGACCTTGTAAATCACACTGCAAGGCCTAATGAAATGATGCAATTGGTGTAAAAACTACAAAAGCATGGAATGATAAATGTTTACATTTTGACCCCATAATCTCAATCACTGGCAGATTTATTTTATAAAAGTTACAACATGACTGGTGCTGTTGGCCAAATATAGACTGCTTTGGGTGTCTCATTAATCAGCTAAACTAAAAAAAAGACACAGCAATTAAGGATATTCCGGAGAAAATATATCCCACAGAAGGAGACCATTTGGCCCATCGAGTCTGCATCAACCCTCCGAAAGAGCGCCTTACCTAGAAACCACTCTCCCGCCCTATCCTTGCAACCCCACCTAACCTGAACATCTTTGGACTGTGGGAGGAAACCGGAGCACCCGGAGGAAACCCTCCGAGTACGGTAGCATAGTGGTTAGCATTGTTACTTCACAGCGTCAGGATGCCAGGATCGATTCCCGGCTTGGGTCAATGTCTGTGCGGAGTCTGCACGTTCTCCCCGTGTCTGCGTGGATTTCCTCCGGGTGCTCCGGTTTCCTCCCACAAGTCCCGAAAGACGTGCTGTTAGGTAATTTGGACATTCTGAATTCTCCCTCCGTGTACCCGACCAGGCGCAGGAATGTGGTGACTGGGGGATTTTCACAGTAACTTCATTGCAGTGTTAATGTAATCCCACTTGTGACAATATAGATTATTATTATTAACCCACGCAGACACGAAGAAAACGTACAAACTCCAGACAGACAGTCACCCAAGGCCGGAATTGAAGCTGGGTCCCTGGCTCCGTGAGGCAGCAGTGCTAACTGTGGTGTTCTTTGTGTTGCTAAATTCAGGATGGTTGGTGTAGTGTTCACAAAGACCACAAAATAACTTGAACTTGAACAAAGGTATAAATTGATTAACACTACTAATTTGGATTCAACACACACTCCAAAATAATACAGTTGATTATTAACATATAAACTACACTCCACTCCAACTAATCTTTACACTTTTATAAACTATGATCTACTCTTACTCACACTATCTTTACTTCTGTCGGCCTCCAGCTAACGCCTGCACTGCTCTATCCCTCAAGGCTCAGCATCAATGCCTTATATACTTGTAGCTCCCTCTGGTGGCTACTCTAGACATTTCATTAACCCTTGCAGTTCTTACATTTATGATAATACCACTCAAAGCACTGTGCCGCCCTGCCACAACAACACTGGGTACTCACATCTAGCACCAACGCACTCATAGGTGGGACAAATGGAACTTCTAGCCCAAAGTGTTTCAACAAATACTACTGAATATGGAACAACCTCTGTTTATCTCAACTGACTTCAGGCTTACAATTGAATTGCTTCACACTGGCAATGCAGTTACGCATGAATAACTGATTATTGTGCTTTTGGCCAGTCAGGCTAAAGTTACCTCAGAAACATTCAGCTCTTTGCTTTGGATCTTTTGCTACATAAGCATCTGTGTCACATGTAACTTAATTCAGTTGGAATAGGGAGTCAAACCCGGAGCATGTTGGTAGCTTTTCAGCAAAAATTGCCCAGGTAATTGGTTTCGGAAGGCAATCTTTGAAACATGCACATGGAGATGGGTGTTGCCTTTGATGTCTTTTATTCTGCCTGGCTTGCTATTTTACCAGAGTCCTCACAATTAACACATTTGTTTGGCTTTTTAAAAAAAAACATATTGCAGGGAGGAAATATAAGTTTTACAAACAGAAGTTCAACCTCTTGGCTGAAGGTAACGAGTGTATGGATTAGATTTGTACCCTGAACTGAATTGTTAATGGAGATCCAGAGAAAGGATAAAACTTGATCTTGCCTTTGAAGCAAATTTGACTTTTTCTATTCACTTGTGTCTATAGTTTAAACAACAGTCACAGTATGGACTGAACCCATTCGTCTCGATATTGATTCTGGACAAATGTTTTTTCATTACAAACAGTCTCACTTTGATAGGCCAATTCAGGCGATGATGGAGATAAAGGTACTCCAACGAGGGGAAGTGTGAAATTGAACATGGAAGGCCAATTGGAATTAAGTTAGTGAAGATGACAAGAGGATTGGTCAAAGTAATTTAAGGAGCTCTTTGAAGTTGTAACAAATCAATATACATGCTCTCTCCACCCCACCCCCACACTTTATATTCCTCAACCAATTATTAATAATGTGGTCAGGGCTGGCTTCTTACTTAATGTTGATAATGATAAGACAGCACTACTATAGTGTGTTGTTGAGCATCCCTGATTTAAATTGTTCACCCATTGGCGGTTGTGCCTTCAGCAGCCTGGGTCCTAAACTCTGGAATTCCCTCCCTGAATCTCTTTGCCTCTTTAATTTAGGATTAATTTAGGAGCAGGAGTAGGCTATTTGATCCTTTGAGCCTGCTCCACCATTCAATAGGATCATGGCTCATTTAGGTGTGGTCTCAGCTCTAATTTCCTGTTGCACCACATAACCCTTGACTCCCTTGTCAAACTCAGTGTTATAACCCTCACGAAGACCACGTGGGATTGCAAATTGATCTCCCCCTGGGTTTTATGGAATACGAGTTCCCGTGGTGAGCGGGTGTTGGGCCTCCCAATAGGGGCTTGTTAGTGGGGCCTGAAATATAAACCTCCAGGCCTGGCCTGGCAGTCCTGATAGATTGCTTTGTGTGCCACGGACTATTTTTTGTGTTTGAATAAACCTGCTTTGCATTTTAGCTTGCGCCTCCTGGAATTATTACATTGGCGACGAGGATTAAGCACAGGATTCTGAGCAGCCTTTTGTAACTCCTGAAGGCAGCTTCGGTAAGAGGAAAACGATAGAGAAACTCTTTCTTGGGTAGACTGGGACCATATGATGCAAACATAGAGTACCGGGGCCAGTATGCCGAGCGCATGCACTATTTTGTTTGCACCAATGGCATTGAAGGGGATGACAGATATAAAGTAATCCTCCTAACAGCATGCTTGTCCCCAACGTTGTGCATTATCAAGAGCTAAACATATCCTGCAACTCCCGACATAAAAAAGTTTGGCATGCTTATGGATTTGGGAAAGAACCATTAACATAGAATCATGGAATCATAGTATTTACAGTGCAGAAGAGGGCCATTTGGCCCATCAAGTCTACACCGACCCCGAAAGAGCATCCTACCTAAGCCCACACCTTCGCCCTATCCCCATAACCCAGAAACCCAACCTAACCTTTGTACACTATGGGGCAATTTAGCGTGACCTGCTAACCTGCACATGGAGCACCCGGAGGAAACCTACGCAGGCACGTGCAGACTCCGCACAGTGACCCAAGCCGGGAATCGAACCAGGGTCCCTGGCGCAGTGAAGCAACAGTGCTAATCACTGTGCTACCGTGCCACCCCCAAAGCTGTCCATAATCCTCCAATGTGACCAATTCAACATGGCTCGGAGGACCCGGGGGGTAATATTGTGACTTTGGCCCATTCCTGACTGAGATGTGAACATTGAAAATGGGTCCCAAGAACTCCAACAGATGATGGGCAGTGGCATCCTCAGGCTGGGGGGTGGCCCCTCAAATAGAGGAGCCAATTGAAGACAGCATATACTTTGCCCACCATCACCCAAAGACAGTTTTAAAAGTCAGTTGGGTAACCCAGGGAAACTTCCCCGGAGGATTATAACTGTCAGCCGCAGAGCTGCAGTAGGTGCTGCTGAAGGGCACGGACCAGGCAAGGCTGCCAGAATCAGCAATACGTCTGCTGCCCAGTCCAGAAGTCAAAGCCACCCGGGCCTTGCCAGTATGCCAGCCCTCAGAGGAAGACAGAATTCAGTCAAACTGCGTTGTCACAGCCAATGCTGCCCCAAAGATCAGAGTGTCGGCCAATGATCATTCCCCAGAGATGGAGCTGGATATGGGAGCTGCCGTCTCCATCATCGGGGAACAAACATTTTGGCATCTCCGCATGGGCATTTTGCCCTTAAGGCTAAGGGACACCAGGGCCAGACTAGCTATAAACATGGGAGAACCGTTGAAGATTATGGGGGCTATCGCGGCCCCGATAGCTGAGGAACAGCAGTCCACCCGACTCCCGCTCATTGTGGTGCGCGGATTAAGACTTAGCCTCTTGGACAAAGGAATGGCTCCAGAAGACCCAACTGGATTGGCTGCGAATTAAAAAATCTGGTATTGGCGTATTGTATAAGGTCATTGGGAAATAGACTGAGGTATTCGAAGAGGGCCTCGCTAAGATAAAAGGAGCTAGGGCCAAGGTTTATGTGGACCTCAACGCCTTATCAAAATATTTCAGGCACGGCCCATTCCACTCACATTACCTGCAAAGGTAAAATCTGAAACAAGCGATTGGAAAGCCTCAGGAAAATTCGGCCAGTGGAGAACATGGAGTGGCTGCACCAGTGGTACCTGTCATTTAAAAAAAATTCGCTTATGGGATGTGGGCGTCGCTGGCTGGGCCAGCATCTTTTGCCCATTCCTGAGGGCAGTTCAGAGTCAACCACATTGCTGTGGGTCTGGAGTTCATGTGGGCCAGACCAGGTAACGAGGACAGATTTCCTTTCCCACAGGACATGAGTGAACCAGACGGGTTTTTACGACAATCGGCAATGGTTTCATGGACATCATTGGACTTTTAATTCCAGATTTTTATTGATTTTAAATTTTACCATCTTCCATGGTGAGATTTCAATCCTGGTCCCCAGAACAGTATTATTAAGGGTGGCACGGTGGCACAGTGATTAGCACTGTTGCCTCACACATCAGAGACTCGGGTTCGATTCCAACCTCAGGTGACTGTGTGAAATTTGCACGTTCTCCCCCTGCCTGTGTAGGTTTCCTCCGGGTGCTCCGGTTTCCTCCCACAGTCCAAAGATGTGCAGGTTAGGTGGATTGGTTGTGCTCAATAGCCCATAGGTGGGGTTGCGGGGACAGGGTAGAGGATTGACCTGGGTGGGAACGCTCTTTCGGAGGGTCGGTGCAGACTCAATGGCCTCCTTCTGCACTGTAGAGATTCTATGATACCCTCATAGAAATGACGGCACAGGCATTAGAAGTATTGGTTATAATCTTTGGATCAGCAGTCCAGTGGCAATACCGCTACCCCACTGCCTCCCCATAATCCTCAAACCTGACAAGTCAGTTCACCTTTTCAGGGATTATAAACTTACAATCAGCAAAACCCTTGTACCATGTGGTCCTGTCTTGGATGTGACATCTTATCAAATGCCTTTTGGGAATCCATCCATCTCCCTTTATCCATCTTGAATGTCTAATAGATTTGTCCAACACGATTCCCTTTCACAAAGCCATGTTGACTTTGCCTGATCACATTGTAATTTTCTAAGTATAATCATTTTAATAATGGATTTGCGGGATTTTCCCAAGTAAATATGTTTGGTTAATTGGCCTATGGTTTCCTGCTTTTTGAATCCCTCCTTGCTTGAACAAAGGATTCCCTTTAGCTATTTTCCAATCTGCTGGGACCCTTCCAAAATACACAGACTTTTGGAAAGATTATAACCAATACTTCTAATGCCTGTGCCGTCATTTCTTTGAAGAACCTAGGTGCAGGCCTTCTAGTCTTGTGGACATGTCTTTGATCTTATAGTTTTCCTGACACCTTTTCCATGGTGATTATGGTTTCTTTTAAATTAATTCCTCCCTACCCCCTTTTGATTCCCAGTTACCTTTGGGAAGTTTTCTTAATGTTCTCTCATGGAGACAGACACAAAGTGCTTCTTCGGCACCTTCACCATTTCCTTATCACTTCCACAGACTCACTCTATAGAGGGCTAATACTAGCTTTAGTTAGTCTTTTCCCATTAAAATACTTGTAGAAACTTTTACGGTCCTTCTTTCTCACTGGGATAAATCTTTGCTACGGGTTATTAAAAATCTCCTTGAAAGTCTGTCACTGCAGCTCTACCTTGTTGCCTTTCAACCTAGTTCCCAGTTCACATTACGCAGCTCTACCTTTGAAAACTCATCGTTACCTTTATTTAGGTTTAGTATGTTCCTTGTATCGATCTTTCGGCTAAGATCAAGTGTGAGATCAAGCTTGAGATCAGGTGTGATGCCTGTTCTTGTCAGCTTGGATCTAATATGTATCTTTTGTGGTGACCATGAATTAGATTCAATTTGAATTTGAATTCTTTTTTGGAACAGCAAGGAGATGGATTCAGGGCTGACTCTGTCCTCTCTGTGCATTGGCTTTATAACACGGAGAAAGGAATAAATTATTATTTTTTTAAGTATGTGTCTTATCCGGGGACCATGGGCATAATCTAACAGAAATGTTTGACGTGTCATTTCAGGCGGCTTTTGCTGCTCCGGTTCTGTTGGTAGGTTCTCCACCGCTATATAACCATACTTAGTCACTTGTGTGGGTCCAGGGGAGTTTCTCCCCGGTCAGGCCCACTCTTTAGAATTACTTTAATCACTGGGGAGCTGAACTGGCCGGCAAGACCGACTCCTCAGAGTCGGGCAGCCATTTTGAAAGGGTACCCCAATCTCTGTGTAAATTGGAGGATCCCCCATACCCTCACCCACGGGCAATGTCACCCTCGACATGCATGCGCATTTTACCACCCTCCCAAGTGAAGGCACCTCGCTTTTCAGGCTTTCCCACACCCTCTTCCCCCCCCCCTTTCCAAGCCCCCCAACACTTCGCCCCCCCCAACATTCTGGAGGCCCCTTCATAACTGTCCTTCACACCGGCCCTCCATTTTCCCCTCATTCCTCTTTTCATGGGCATTGTCCCCCTCAGGCCCTGACCCTTGGCAGTGACTGTCTCCCTGACAGTGCTCCTGGCAGCCTGGTAGTGCCACCCAGGGTACATGGCAGTGCCAGGGTGTCTGTGCCAAGGCCCGGGTGCCAGCATCCTAGCTTCCTGTCATTCCAATATGTCAAGTACGCTTCAACATTCAATCTTAGCCTGAGGTACCTTTAAACCATGTTTATTGTTATGGGCCAGGGCTTAGAAACTCAAGTGTATTAGGAAGTTCGCCTGACCTATATCCTTTATGTTGAATTTGGCTAGGATGAGCACAAAACGTGTGATGCATCAGACTTCTTAGGCACTTTAGTCAAAACAAGGTTTATTCTAAGAATGTAAGTTAACACATATATATATTATATATATATATAAACACATCAAGAGTTTTTATCAATTACAAACATAAAGACACCGCACAGCTACAGTAATCTATGTGTATAACACTTAATGAATTCCCCCTTAGCTGTTCCAATTCAATAATAAAACCAATAAACCTAAGCCCCTATGCAAGGTTGTGGCCCAGCACACTGTATTCTCACTTGAATGGGATTGGCCCTTTTCCTGAAATTCTGATCCAGATCAAACCAGCAGATTCAAACTCCTACCTGAAATCAACTATATCTTTAAAGTTACCAAGGCAGTTGGCCACACCCAATGTGATCTTATAAACAGAGAAAAACAGGGAAAACATTTCTTTCTCCTTCTGCTGTCCAAAGCAATCAAACTGAAACCAAACAAAAAACCCTCTGAGCTGACAGCCACAGTCCAAGACACATGTTGAGAGACTAAACGTTTCTTGAAGGGATACTCACATGACATTATGTACTGCCGTTCATGTTGTACATATTTATTTCTACCGGTGCTATAATTTATCACATTTGCTACAAATGCTGTGAGCCTTCAGATAAACATATTTTTTGTTGCAATTTTTCCATTTGCTGGCCTTATCTGCTGGGGCAATTTATGATCGTATCTTCCGTTCTGTTCCATCACTGTCTGCTCAACATTACTTAAATTTCACTATATCATCTAATTATGTGATCTTTTCCTCTCTCCTATCCATCACAATTTACTGTAAAATCCTCTTGCTGCCCTAGTTATAAATTTCATCTGAACACTGGTCCCAGCACACTCACGTGAAGATTGTCCCAATGGTACAACTTACACATCCCCAGTACTGGTACCAGTGCCCCAAGAGTTAAATCCATTTCTCACACACCAACCTTTGAGCAGCATTCATCTGTCTAATGTTACGTACTCTATGTCAATTTGCTCACGGCTCAGGTAATAATCCAACGATTATTACCCTTGACGATTTGCTTTTTAATTTAGTCCCTCGTTGTCCATACTCCTTCAGCAGAGACCTCTTTCCTAGCCCTACCTATATCATTGGTATGTACATGGACCATGACCACTGGGTCCTTCCTTCCCCAGCCACCCCAATGCACAATGCCCCAAATCCTCATGCCAGGGGACAACGCAGCTGTCTGGACTGTCACTCGATGCTGCAGAGAACTGTGTCCAGTTCCCTGGCTATTTTGTCCATAACTACGATTACATTCCTATTTTCTTATTCCCCCCGGGACCCCGCCCCAGGGCCACCCCCCACAACCTGCGTGGATGGCTGTGCGTATCATGCTGCCCTGATCATTAGCTCATCCACCCTGCATCCTAGCAAACTGAAAGAACCTCAAACCTGTTGGACAATTGCAGGGAGTGAGGTTCCTGCACTCACGCCTCCCGGATCCCCTTACCTGCTTCACTTGCAGTCACACCCTTCTGACCTTGCCCATTGCTCCTTAAAATCCAGTCTTTGATCAAGCTTTTGGGCATCTATGTGATGTTTTCTTCTGTGGCTGGGCGTCATACTTTGCTGCAAAGAATCTTGAGACATTAAGCATGCTATTCATATGCAAGCTGTTGTTCAGTTTTTAATTCATATACTCATACAAACATATTTATCAATTATATTTGCAATTGCACAAATTCTGAAATATAGACAGAGAACTAAACATATTTCCACTTTAACATTTCATACTGTGATAGCCCGTGTGCTTTGGGGGGAAAGAATATTTTATGTTGTGGTGGAGGTTCCTTTAAGAACAAAGTTTTTTCACGGAAGATAATGTGTTGCTAAAGAAAAAGTCAGCGATCATGTGACCAAGATGACACGGAGATAAACAAAGCAAAGGATAAACAGAGAGACAGACAGATAAACAGAGACAGAGGGAGAGATCCTAGATGCAACACCCCAGGGTTAAGTAATATCAGAACTAGGAGAGTTTGACCCAAGGTGCTGGAGATGGGTAATCTCAATGCTTCTATGAGCGCCTGATGTTCTACTTGAACCAAATGCTTATTTTACCAATTTATAAGTATCTGACTTGGGGGTCTTTTTTGGGAATGTCAGTTAAATGAGAAGAGAAGGAAATTTGAGTTAACAAGTTTGGCTTAAAGTATAAGTAACAATACTTTCAATATCTTTAAGGACTTTTTAATATGGAGTATAGTTATTAGCTTTTATGTTCCTTGACTTTTGTGCATTAAGCTATTTTTCTTTTAAACAATGAACTTTGTGGTTTAATTCTTTTAGTAAATAGCCTGGTTTCTGGATTTTAAAAAGTAATAAAACTCTTATGGCACTGTGGCACAATAGTTAGCACTGCCGCCTCACAGTGCCAGGGACCTGGGTTAAATTCTGACCCTGGGCGACAGTCTCTGTGGAGTTTGTACATTATCCCCATGTCTGCGTGGGTTTCCTCTGGGTGCTCTGGTTTTCACCTACAGTCCAAAGATGTGCAGGTTAGGTGGATTGGCCACACTAAGTTGCCCCTTAGTTTCTAAAGGGTGGGGTTATGGGGATAGGGTGGGCGATTGGGCCGAGGTAGGGTGCTCTTTTGGAGAGCCAGTGCAAACTAGATGGGCGGGATGGCCTCCTTCTGCACTGTAGGGATTCTATGGCTTCTTACTGGTCTCGACTGAGATCATAACAACACAAAGGCCCATAACCTACAATCTGTGGGCTGTCATAACTGGGGGATTTGGAATTCAAGAGAAAACATTGATGAGATAAGAATTTAAAGTGTGTTTTGAAAGTTGGGAACTTTCATGTGTCAATCATCTGGGAAGATTTTCCGGAGTAAATTACGGACACTAACTCAGGTTTAGAGCAGCATGTGCATTTGATTACTGTAATCTTCTGTGATTAAAAGGGACTTATTGTTTCAATGAGACCATTGTTAAGATGTACTTTGTAATCCATGTTAATCTTTAAATCTGTGTATATTTGTTAAGCTAAGTGGGGGGGTGTCAAGGATTCTGTATCGGCACGGTAGCATAGTGGTTAGCACTGTCACTTCACGGGTCCCAGGTTCAATTCGCGGCTTGGGTCACTGTCTGTGTGGAGTCTACATGTTCTCCCCGTGTGTGTGTGTGTGGGTTTCCTCCGGTTTCCTCCCCCAGACCAAAGATGTGCAGGTTCGGTGGATTGGCCATGCTAAATTGCTTTTAGTGGCCTAAAGCATTGGGTGGGGTTGTTGGGTTGCAGGGATGGGGCGGAGGTGTGGGTTTAAGTGGAATGCTCTTTCCAAAGGCCGAATGGGTTGAATGGCCTCCTTCTGCTCTGTAAATTCTATAATATTCCAACTTTTCATGTTTAATAAGTGTTTTTTCTGGTTGTTAAATCTAATTAGCGGTCCCGTGACTCTGTTCTTTCAGGTTTGATAAAAAAAGTAAAAGTTACTGTCTTTTGAACAAGGGTTCCATTCTGGGATCTTCTTGTCCAGATATAACAGAAGGTTATGACTCTCTTATCCAGTTACTTAGCAAAGGTTAGTGGAATTAAAACTACATGGGACACCCCTCCCGGACCATGGGACCCCCCACTCTGATTATCCTCCACCCCTACAATCTACCACATCCACCCTGGACAACCCCCAATTGCTCCCCCCCCCCCAATTACCCTTCCCATCACTTCTGATTGCCTTCTCCCTGCCACCTGGATACACATCAACACCCTGATCGCCCTCATCACCCTTCCAACTACACCCCTACTTCGACCCTCCCCACTCATTCCGAATACCTTTCCCACTCCCAACTGTCCCTGATTCCACGGCTGACTTCCCTACCCCTCCGACCACCCTCCCTACCCTCTTGCCACACACCCAACTACCCTCGCCGACAAGTCCCCCACTGACCATCTGAAACCCCCCAATAACCACACAACCCGCCACACTGACCATCTCTCATGGACTACCTAGTTCCCTTTACTGACCAGCTTCCATGACCCGCATTTCCCCATCTTGTCCCCATACCCACCCTATACCCCCTTATCCTACCCACTTACCTTCTACCTGGTGTGTCAAAGTGATGGGACCTTTAAACCTACTTGCTGTATCGCAGCTAGTGCTGTGAAATAGGGAGTGTGCTGTCCTTACCTCAGCTGCACTCGACTGAAGGCCTTGGGAACATGCTGCCCTGCAACCTCCTCACCGGCCCGAGACGAAATGCCAGGCGAGCATTTCAGCATAAGGAGTGGCTATCCCTCTGTGATTGCCGTCCCACAGAAGCTACGGCCCAATATATTAGAAAGTTAACTTTGTCACTCCATCGAAATCGGTGTAATAGTTTGGCAGACTTCTGATGGATATCCATCTCCACCTTGCCTGCTGCGCCCAATGGCAGCTCCTTGACACATTGACCATGGATGACGCATCCTGAGCCGTTTCCTCGGACGTTCTTATCGGTGCCCGTTTGCCGCTGTTTAGCACAGGGCTAAATCGCTGGCTTTGAAAGCAGACCAAGGCAGGCCAGCAGCACGGTTCGATTCCCGTAACAGCCTTCCCGAACAGGCGCCGGAATGTGGCGCCTAGGGGCTTTTCACAGCAACTTCATTTGAAGCCTACTTGTGACAATAAGCAATTTTCATTTCATTGCCCTCCACTCTCAGGGCCCTGGGCGCAGGCCCCACATCTGCCCTGAGGCTCGGCCTAATGAAAGTAATCAAACACCAGTAAGTCATGTCCAGCTTTTAAATGTAGAAATTGCTTCCTCAGCATCATGATGGCTCATGCAAAGTTATGGAAAAGTGCAATTAATATTTTAGACTGAAAGTATGCTGTGCTGCTGCCAAATCACATCAAACATGACGAGAGACTTGGTTGTCTATTAAATATAAAAGCAATCATGTTCCACGTTTTATGGTTACCTAACTTGATGAAAATGTTATTCTGCCGCTGCGCCCTGTAATCTGCATGAATTCATAGCCCTTTCATCACAGAATATATTAGAAAGACAGTTCTGTTGGGCTGAAAATATTTTGCTTGACAATATTTTGACATTTTGCATTTTGCAGATGGTTTATTTATCAGTGCAGAGATTTGTTTAAAGATTCATTTAAAAGTTTCAAGAAAAGTCTTTAATTGATTAAGTGTTCTTGTTGCCGTCCTGAAAAATCAAGGCTGCCATACGTGCCTTGAAAGAAGCAGAACGGCTGCGTTTTAAGGGGAATAGATATATTTTCTTTCTTGTCTGAGGAGGCAGTGATACTGAGATAAAAATCTTTAGTAAAAGGTTTCAGAATCAGCCGCAGAAGAAAATAATACTTTGATTAGTGCCTGTGCTATAACTGAGAAACTTCAAATAAATATCTTTGTTAATAAATGATTGCTAAATTGGGTGATTTGGATTCCATTAAAAAAAAATTTAGAGTACCCAATTCATTTTTTCCAATTAAGGGGCAATTTAGCATGGCCAATCCACTTACCCTGCACATCTTTTGGGTTGTGGGGGCGAAACACGGGGCGAATGTGCAAACTCCACACGGACAGTGACCCAGAGCTGGGATCAAACCTGGGACCTCGGCGCCATGAGGCAGCAGTGCTAACCACTGCGCCCCGTGCTGCACTTGGATTCCATTTTAATTGAAGTCATAGAAACATAGAATCGTAGAATTTACAGTGCAGAAAGAGGTCATTCGGCCCATCGAATCAGCACCGGCCCTTGGAAAGAGCACCCCCACCTAAGCCCACACCTCCACCCTATCCCAACCCAGTAACCCCACCTGACCTTTTTGGATACTAAGGGCATTTTAGAATGGCCAATTCACCTAACTTGCACATCTTTGGACTGTGGGAGGAAACCGGGGCACCCGGAGGAAACCCACGCAGACACGGGGAGACCGGGCAGACTCCGCACAGACAGTGACCCAAGCCGGAATCGAACCTGGGACCCTGGAACAGTGAAGCAACTGCGCTAGCCACTGTGCTACCATGCTGCCCATTATTCTGTCATTATTTTGTCCCTGTCATTGCTGGTACTTTGATTTTGTATGAATATGGAAGATTTCTTATAGTGCCACAATGGCCTTCAGAGTTTTCAGAATTTTTCTGAAGGTTGTTTGGTTGTATTTTGTGCCCTCCCCCATGGTGAGTTTGGAGGTGGGGGAGGAGGAGCGGTGGATTTAATAAAGTGGGACGCTGACGGGCAGGGATGCTACCACCTCCCCCCTCCATGGCACTTAGGTCCATGGTAGGAAGGCTCATAATCAGCCATCCTGTACCGCCACCTGGGGCAATTACTGCCCAGTTGAGGGACTCTTTTGCTGTCGTTGGTATTCACCTTGTTGCCTTATGGGGAACATGACATGCAAATCTGTGCATGTTGCTGTGGTCCCCTGGCTCCTCATTCAAAGATACTCAGTAAGCGTTTGAGGGACGCGCACCTGGAAGTGGTGGTCTTACTGAGAGTCATACTCCTGCCGTTGCTGCTGACACCCCTGACACCCCTCTCCCCACAACCCTTACCCCAACACCCCTTCCCACTGATGTGGATCGTGAACCCGGACTTCTAGTGGGTGTCATTCTGGCAATGCTTCAAAGGGAGTTTATGTTAATGAGTTCCTTGTAGATTAAGAAGTGCTTTCTGGGGCAGCACGGTGGCCTAGTGGTTAGCACAACCGCCTCACGGCGCTGAGGTCCCAGGTTCGATCCCGGCTCTGGGTCACTGTCCGTGTGGAGTTTGCACGTTCTCCCCGTGTCTGCGTGGGTTTCGCCCCCACAACCCAAAAATGTGCAGAGTAGGTGAATTGGCCACGCTAAATTGCCCCTTAATTGGAAAAAATAATTGGCTAATCTAAATTTAAAAAAAAAAAAGAAGTGCTTTCTAATTCTTGTCAATCCTAAAACCTGTGTGTAATTGTTCAGCTAAGTGGAGGGAGGGGGGGGGGGGGGAGTTATGGCTTACTGTATCAGAATCCAACTGTTCCATGTTTAATAAAACTTTTTCTTGTTGTTAAAACTAATTAACGGTCCTCTGGCTCTGTTCCTGCAGGTTTTGTAAAATAAGTAAACGTTACTGTCTTTTGAGCCGGGGTACAATTCTGCGACCTTCCTGTCCAATGGTAACATCAACTGGGATCGTAACAAAATAAAAAATTCAGTCCTTTGCTTGTCCTTGCGGAGTAAATTGCTGAACATGGCAACAGTTTTAATTTAGCTGCTTCCTTTAACATCCCAAAGTTGAACTAAAGTCCAAGTAACAGCATTGGCTGGAGACATTTCCTTTTCTTCAAATCCGTAATCCATCTTCCAGAAATCGTTTCTCCTGAGGTTCTTCCCGATAGACATTCACTCTATCTTATGTTGAATTTTTAGACTGCAGAGAAATGGCTATCCTTAAGATAGAGATTTTTTTTCAGTGAGAGATATTCCTCACTGAACCATTAGCAACATCGCCAAATCCATCTGCTTCTTGCTTGGCAAGCCCAGTCTTAAAGTCCTGCTCACTGTAAACTCTAAAGGAATTTAATTACCATGTCCGTTGTAGTCAAGAATAATATTTTGACCTCAGACACATTGACACATTTCAAGATAATAGAAACCAACAGGAGATGAGGTTCTTTCATCCTCCACAAGAGGTTTGAGTATCTGTTGGTTGTATATCTTGGCAGGCAAGCAGTCGGCCATTGTCTTGTCAGAATTACAGTTGATTAACGTCCAGCACTTTGAAGTTTAATTTTCCTCCTCAGTGTTGGGTTTCAATGTCTCCCACTCTCTTCACACCACCTTTTGGTTGGGGTGGGGTGGGTATGTGTTGGTTTTTCTCACCTCCACCTCGCAGCGAGGCCTTGTAATTTTTAAAGCTGTTTGCCCCGCCTCATTCCAAATTACAGGATTTCAGCTGTAGGATTTTTACAAATAATTTTTCAAAAAATGAAGAGCTGTGGCTTCATGACAAAAACAATATCCCACAAATGGCAATGAACCCTTTCCTGACTAAATGTTAATCCTGCTTCTCTCTTCAGCGATGCCACCTCACCTGCTGAATATTCTCTGTTGATATTTCGGACAACGTCTGCTGTCTTTTGGTGGGTGTCGATCGAAAGAGAAGTCACAGAATTATAGAATCTCACAACATAGAACCCTGTTATCGTGGTTGTGGCTTGGGATTCGCTAGCCTCTTACTCCAGAAAAAATCTCCCCCCCGGGCGGGGCTAGCAGCGGGGCCCCGTGAACCACGGCATCACGGCCTTAGCGACTGTCGCTAAGTCCGCTCGCCAAGCGTCACGCCGGCTGACATGCACGATGAAGTCAGCCGCGCATGCGCGGATTGGACGGCTCCAACCCGCGCATGCGCGGGGCCGTCATCTCCCTCGGCCACCCTGCGGACTGATCCTGCGGGGCGGCTGAGGGAGAAAGAGTGCGTCCGTTACGGACGCACTGCCCGCGATCGGTGCCCACCGATCGCGGGCCCATGCCCCCCTTGGCACGGCCGTGGTACTGCCGTGCCAATCGGGGCCCTGGATGCCCAGAACGGGCATGTTGCGGCCGTTTTTACGACGGCAGCAAGCAGGTGTGTTTGCTGCCGTAAAAACGGCCGTAAAGGCCTGGGAACTCGGCCCATCGGCCTGGGGAGAATCGCTGTTCGCCGTAAAAAACAGCAAGCAGCGATTCATGTCGTGGGGTGGCTGTGGGGGGGGGGGGGGGGGGGGGGGGGGGAGAATAGCGGGAGGGCGGGGAAAAATGTCGGGGACGCCCTCGCTATTCTCTGACCCGTCGTGGGCAGCGGATAATCGCTCCCCAAGACTTTGCTGGAGCTATTCTCCGAGATGCTTCTCGGTCAACTTCACACAGTCAGTGACAACGCAGTGACACAGCTCCTTAGCCATGTGCTCATTAGGTACAATTGTAGTCACTCCTTTACTCTACAAGGAGATCATTCAGCCCATTGGGCCTCGTCGTCCCTTTCCCAACAGCCCAGTTATTTGTTTTCCCTGGAGCGGAGGAGGTTGAAGGGGTGGAGGGTCTGATGGAGGTGTACAAAATTATAAGAGGCACGAGATAGGGTAGATCGTGAGAATCTTTCGCCATGGCAGAGGTGTCTATAACCAGAGGTTTAAGGTGAGGAGTAAGTGGTTTAGAGGGGGCCTGATGAAACATTTTTTCACCCAGAGGGTGGGGGAAATATGGAATGCGCCTGAGAGGTGATGGAGGCAGGCACTCATGCAACATTTAAGAAGCATCTGGATGAGCACTTAAATTGATTGACAAGGCTTGGCTAACTCTTGACCAAGTGCTGGTAAATGGGATTAGTATAGATTGGCATTTGATGGTCGGTATAGACATGATGGGCCGAACGGCCTGTTTCTGTGCTGTATGACTCGATGGCTCTATCTATTTCAAGTGTTCACCCAATTCTCCTTTGAAGGTTCCTACTGATTCGACATCCAGCACCCATTCAGGTAGTCCATTCCAAACAATTTACCACACAAAAACAATTCCCCTCATCACCTCCCTAATTCCTCTGCCCGTGGTTTTATCTCCGTACCCTTTGGTTAACAATACTCCACCTGAAGGAAAGGGTTCCTGTCTGTTTACCCTATTAAAAAGATTTATAATTTTGAACATCTCTAATGAATCTCCCCATAACTATATTTCTTCTTTGGTAAGAATAGTTCAAGTTTCTACAATATTTCCATATAAAGAAAGTTCCTCACCTCAGGTAACCTCTGCTCATCTCCTTCAATGTTGTAACATCCTGCCCAAAGTATGGTGACCAGAATTTCTCCAGTCAAAGCCCAACGAGTGATTTAGAAAGGCTTCTAGTCATAGTCTAGTTATAATATTGGAATAAGTCTTAAGAGCTTAGTTGTTTAGAACACCAGGAAAGCTCCGTGGATTTCATCGGAAGTTGCCATGGGGACTTTAACATCCACATGAACCCTCAGAGCAGGGTTTCAATTTAATGTTTTATCTGAAGGAGAACAGCTTCAACTATTCAACATTTCCTTACAGCCACATCAGAGGAGGTCTTGTGGCACAGAGGGTGGCAACGCTGCCTCTGATCTGGAAGCTCTGGGTTCAGGACCCACCACAGGACCTGTTGGAAGGTGTGTTGAAGCCAAACAGGTTGTACATCAACCTGAAAGTGCAGACACCAAATGATAAGAGTGGGATAAATTCCTGGTCAGCCTCGTGATGGGAAAAGTTGGAGCCTCTTCCTTCACTATCCATAGCTCCAGGCACAACATGCATGTAAAAAATTTGCCACAGATACTGACACTCAATAACGTACCATCCACTGCATCAGGATGTCGGTGTGGAAAGTCATTCTTATTCTTTGACTAAACTCATTATTCTGATGTGGTTGTGCATCGAAAAGCAAGTGCAGGAAAGCATAAGGACTAGAAAAGTAAAAGAATCAATCAATTTGCAAGTTATTGTTGCCATGGGTATCAGACCCAAAGCAAAGTAAACATCCCACTCAAGAACCACTTTCAGCTTGGCTGTCACAAACATCCTGAATTGTTTCAGTTCCTTTGCATTAACCATAAGTCATTATGTCCAAAACCCTCACTGACTGCTGGCTGCACCACTTACAAAATTATTATTCAGTTGCCTTCTTCATCATGTTTTATGCATTATTTGAGGCAGCTGTGCTTTGCTATATTATAGACTGATGAAATATCAAAGTTTCAGGACGTAGAAGATTAAACCTTAATGTTGTACAATGAAAAAACCCAGCAAAACCTGTTTTACTGTTAAACTACCTGTTACCCTTTAAACAGAAATTCAAATTATTCCAAAACTGTGACGCTCAAAGTCCATCTTCCCCTCTTCATTGCTGGCTCATCCATCTCTCGCATTAATTGATTGAAGTGAAAACTGACCATTAAAAAAAGGACCAGTTAACAATTTAAATGAACAACTTGAGCTCTGGGCCGCAAAATGTGGCCTCACGGCACCGCTGGTGTCAATGTAGTGGAAGCTGGCTAAGGAAAGGAACGGTGAGTGTTCACTCCAATAGTTTCTGGTACAGCCTGTGCTGTTTGCCATACTTTTGAGGCTCTTAAGGCAGATGTCCTATGTTTGAATCAAAAGCATGCAGTGAATAAATTGTGATGTCAACCAGAAACTAACACCGTTATGGACATTACTGGTCCTTGCAATGCCCTCGCTTTAACTCTTAAAGGTAGGTGTGATATTATCATAACTATCAGCATTGCAAGGGTTAATGTAGTGTCGAGAGTAGCCACTCGAGGGAGCTACAGCTACGACTATATAAGGCAGTGATGCTAGACCTTCGGGGAGGAGTGTGTGCAGGAGTTAGCTAGTGAAGGTCAGAAGAGCAGATAGTGTGAGTAAGGTTAGATTTTAGTTTATACCAGTAGTGAGATGAGCAGTAGATGAGTGCCGTTAGATGTTATTGATTAATTGTGTATTCTTAAGGACTATGTATCGAGTCCCAGTTTAGTAGTATAAATAAAATGATAGCTTTGTTTAAGTTAAAGCTATTTTGTGGTCTTTGTGAACACTATGCCAACTATCCTGGAATAAGCAACACAAATAACACCACAGTAGATGTTAATTCAGCTACATAAGGGACAGCGCACCAGTGTTATTGAAAGACATCATTGTTCAACTTTCATCCGAATTAGGAGCAGGATCAGGACACTCGTACCTCTTGAGCCTGTTCTGCCATTCAATAAAATTATGGCTGACCTGATTGTAGATTCAATTCCGCATTGTAATAAAAACCTCATTCCTACTTCAGACACACAGATTGGAATTTCTTACAAATCGGGGGCGCGATTCAGCGGACAGAAGATAAAGTCCGTTTTTGGGTGCGTTTGGCAAAGTGCCTCTCGGCGGCACTGGAGATCTGATCTCGTCGGCAGGGCTGGCTCCTCGCAGAGCAGAAAGCCATTTTGGAAGGTTATCCTGATCTCTACACCCCCATTTCAGTCCCTCTAACTTTCAGGACCCCTCCCTAACCTCCCAAACGCTCATCCCCTCACCCTGGTTCTTCTGGACAAGGCCCCGCCCGGGTCCAACCCCAAGTACTGCCAACCTGGCACCTTGACACTGCCAACCAGGCACTCGGACAGTGCCCCTGGCACCATAGTGGTTCTACTCAGGTACCCTGACAGCGCCTGCATGGCCCAGGTCCTGGTCCAACCTAATCCAGGTGGCACTTCTAGGGTATCAGGCTGCAGGTGCCAAAATTCCCCAGGTGCCACGGGAGTGCCAGGTGACCACCCTGCCTGTCCCTGACCACCCAGGGATCACTAATGGCCTGTGTGTCCCCCTAAGATGCTGTCATGCCTGGTCCATGTTTGTGGAAACCAATGCTAATTGGCGCCCTGGTGAGGCCCCGCAGGTGCGGCTGTTGACTTCTGAGCGCCAGGTGTATATGACGTCCGGGTATTTAAATGAACGGAATGTCTCATTTACATATGCAAATATGGATTTCGCCCAGTGAGGGCGTGATCCAGATCACGCCGGGGTGGAGTGAGTTAGGTGACTCATGATCGGCCAGCCGCGGAGCCCAATTGGGGACTCACTCGCGATTCACCCGTAACTCCGAGATCCACGCCAGGAGCAACACAGTTGCTGAATCGCGCTGCTGAACTCTGGGTAAATCCAATAGACTAATGTCAAGAAAACCGTTTACTTTTAGATGCACGTGACTGTTGTCTGTCATATTCTGAGACTTTTTGAGACAATTCTTGATGGGGCAAAAACATATTTTTCTGAAAAGCAGGTACAGCTTTTCATAAAGTCTTTTCAAGAATTTGCATTGTGCATATGATTTTGTCTCTTTCTCTCTGCCCTTGGTAAAGGTATTTCTTTAGTTTTCTTTTCAGCTGAGTTAATTGTATAACCATTTCATTAACTTGGTTACATCTTTGACAAGGTTCTTTTGATTATCTAATTACTGGGGTGCTGCGCTGGGGGAGTGACACTGACCGGTGACCGGTGAAGCACATATTGCTGGAGTGCTGTAAGAGACAGTAATGCCCTTTGAGCTCTATCTTCAGCCATATGGCAGCTGTCTGAACCTACTTGGCACCAAACTGGGCTTCATCGCTAACACTATGGTTTATGCCTGTGTTGCAATGGAAACTGAGCGAGTGGCCATTGAGCGGCTGGGTTGGCAAGTGTTCTCATAGAATTGGTCACCTTTCTATATTTGGAAGGTTGGCTCCCAAGCCCTGAGTGAATCTCTGGGCCAAGTTGGAGGCAGTGACGACCGTGCTCCTTAACCTGGGCAAGAGGCTGTTTAGCAATATACACAGTATTCCTTCGTGCATGCTCATCACCATTTCCTAAACAGCATCCCGTCAAAGTTGCCATCTGAATCCTCTGCAGCAGAACTCATCTACAACCTTGCCCTCCGTGGAGCTAACACGCAGATTTCCTTTTCCTCCTGGCCTGGTTGCACCAACTTTTGTCCATTGCAGACTGTGCCTCGTTGCTAATATTTAAAGTGCCGACAGACTCAGTAATTGAGCTGGTGATTGCGAGTGTCAATTCAAGCAATAGTATTTCTGGGGACAGCAAAAGGAATATTAACATCTTGGCCCTGAGCAGGTTTTGTTTGACCTGCGAATCCTTTGCTACACTCAACTTTCGGCCACACAGATTTCTCACTCTGAGCATGAAGAATGAATCCACAGTCAAAGCGAGACCAACATTCTGGTGGACATCAATGTTGGAAGCTTGGGCCCCTATCAGAGCTGGCATTGCCTGTCACCTCAGCTAACATTGAAGGTATCTTTCGGTAAAAGAGCAACATTTACTGGCTGATGTTTTTCCTGTAAAGGTGGAGATACAAACATCTAGCCAAGGATACTAGGAATGAGTCTTGTGGTGGAGACACATCGCAATCAATATGGCAATGCTGTTTTTGTTCGAAATGGATTTGCTGTTGATAGATCTTCCATTTCAGAACATATCAATATCAAGGTGATAACATCCAGTTTATGGGAATATCAGTCAGTGCTATGTATAAACCACCAAATGAGCATGCACTGACGCAGATGCCATCATGACAGAGAACGTTGTCATTGGTGACTTTGATAGTCACAGTTTGCGGAGGGGGTATTTAGGAATGAGGCTGCAGAGTCAATAGAAAACTTGTCAGAGACAAGCTATTCATGATGCAAAACTATCAAGATAGTTGATCAGCATCGGATGGAGATGAGTTACATGTAATTGTCATTCCTCGCTCAATAGATTTGATTTAGATTTAGATTTAGCATGGCCAGTCCATCTAACCTGTGCATCTTTGGACTGTGGAAGGAAGCTGGAGCACCCGGAAGAAACTCACGCAGACACGGGGAAAAAGTGCAAACTTCACACAGTCACCCAAGGCCAGAGTCGAACACGGGTCCCTGGCGCTATGAGACAACAGTGCTCGCCTCTGTGCCACCATGCCATCCTTGTAATTGCTTAGTAACCAACAAGATTCCACAGCTATGGGGATGGGCAAGAATAGTGGAAATTCTAAAACCAGGCAGAGACCCAGCAGGTCTAAAGAATTTCAGGTCAATCCCTTGACTATGGTATAGTTACAAACTGCTTGAGAGACTCAACCTAATCATTTGGTTCCATTTGTAGATGAATGTCATAATAAGCAGGATTCTTACCACAGACCTCTGGCATAGGCCAACTTCCAAATCCCACCCAATTCATGGAGGATGGCTACAAGACAGGACTAATAACAGGTGCAATCTTCAAGGGCTTATCTGTTGAATATGGCATGGTCAATCATAGATTCTTGTACACAGGTTATTCCAGGAAAGCAAAGTCACCTGATGGACTGAGATTATATGCAACATACAGCCCAGAAGCTGTGTCTCTGTTCACTTGAATGGCAGGTGAAGCAGATGACACATACAGTAAAATGACTTCCCTTGAGGTGGTGTTCTTGCACCCATGCTGTTTAATATTGGTACAGATCACTAACCCTTACACTCCCATGCTAGATATTTCCTCGATGTTGATTTTTGGGGCATCACTGTGGCACCATGGTTCGCACTGCTGCCTCATAGTGCCAGGGACCCGGGTGTAATTCCAACCTTGGGTGACTGTCTGTGTGGAGTTTGCACCAAATCCCTGTGTCTGCGTGGGTTTCCTCCAGGTTCCTTGGACAGTCCAAAGACGTGCAGGTTCGGTGGATTGGCCATGCGAAAATTGCCCCTTAGCGTTCAAAGGTGTGCAGGTTAGTTGGGGCCACGGGGATAGGGCCGAGGTAAAGGTGCTCTATCAGAGGGTCGGTGCAGACTCCTTCTGCACTGGAGGAATTCATATGATTTGTACGAAGCATCTCAGGACCAATCCTTCAGTATAGTGGAGAATTCCCTGGGAAATGCACTCGCTGAGTTAGCCAGAAACTGGAGGAGAGTGCAAGAGGATATTGAAAACAGTGCGAGAATGCAGCGAGAAATCAGAGTGCTTGGAGCTTGGAGCTCCTGAGGTGACATCAGTGAAAATGTGGAGGAACAGAGTCACAGGACCACTAATTAGTTTTAACAACAAGAAAGAAAATTAACAATTAACATGGATTACAAGATGATTGTGGATAAAAACACTCTCCACTCTGAACCCGAAGTGAAAAGTTGTGGATTTCTCCTCAGAATTCCCGCTACTGATTGTCACATGAGAGTTTCAAAACTACACTCCCAGAAACACAGTTTAACATCTCTCTCATAAGTATGCATTCACTTCACGGTTTGCGTTCCAAAATCCAGTCCAAGCTTTCAAAATGCCACCTTTTAACAGAGCACTGGTCCATTTTAAGAGAAAATCCAGTGCAGGACTTTACACCAATCCCTTTAGGATTTCATTGTCTTGACTGCTGTGCAAACTGCACAAAATTGCTTTAATTCTCGATTTCCAAACTGAATTAAAATGGCATCAAATTTTTATTTTACCTTTGAAGGCTGCTGTGTCACTTTAAATCTGGTCACTGCAATTTTCTCATTAACTGGGAACATTTTGCTTACTCTTCCATGAATTCTTCTGAACCATATTTTGGTTTCTGTTCACGTAACTCCAGACATCTTGAATATTCCTCTTCATTCCCCTAGTTTCCTCAACTAGCTGCTCTTCATATCTCTGCACTTCTTTTCTTTACCATTACTTCATGGTATAGCTTTTTTCCTAGCAAAGCTGAAAGAGATGTTCCCTCTCTCGGCTTCCAAATGAAGTGCATCTGGCACAGCTGTGATATCTGCCTTCTCTCTCACTAGCTATTTTCAACTGCAATCAAATTAGCTGAACAAAATCTTCTCTCCCTTACAAGGCTCCAGTTGCTCAACAACATCCACAATCTTATGCCTTTTATTTATTTGTCACACCATGGCCCACTCTAAGCACAATAGAAAGACAGTTGGAACTTAACTAACCTCCGCACATACAAACATCTTTGCCCAGCGTGAACCTAACAATGGGTTTTACCCTTACAGGCACAGAAACATTAAATTAAACACACTTAAACTATACCTTATTTCTAATGTTTACCAATACAAGTTTGATCCTCTTAAAACTACCTTTGTTTTCCTAACAAGAGTTCCACACCTCTCCCATCCTTTGCAATGTGATATGATTCCTAACTTTTCCCCTAGTTGGCCTGGCTCTGATATTAAAGACATGTCCAATTGTCTGATACTCCCAGCAGCAGACAATGTTTCTAATCTATCTTCTCAATTCCTTTCACAATGTTAAAAAGCTTAATTAAATCACCATTTAACTTTCCTTACTCTAAGAAATGCAAGCTTAGTTCATGTAATTTCTCCTTATCCTCGAATCTGATCTGTGGAACCCTGATAATGCTCTGGTGAATTTGGGTGAAAAACGGCTGCACTCCTTCTATCATTGTGGTTCCCAGAACTGGGCAGAGTATCCAGGATTTGGTCCACCCAGGAGTTGGTATCCTCCAGTTATCGAGATTCAATATTCCCGCTGGCAGCGCACCCCCACCAGCAGCTGTCGCTGGGGTCTGGGGTGGTTTCAATGCAAAATCCCATTGACAAGTGGCGGGAGGATAGAATGCAGCTGCCAGCGATCGGTGCGCCATCGAGAAACACACAAACTGGGCACCAGAGAATCTGGCCCCAGATATTCTAATTGACTCACAATTCAGTGTCAAAGGGTCGAGGGCGTAAGCGGGAAAATGGAGGCGAGGCCATAATCAGGTCAACTATGATCTTATCAAATGCCGGAGCAGGCTCAAGGAGCTGAATAACCTACTTCGGGTTAGCTTGTACGTTTGTACGTATATTCATGGCCTTTAGTTATAAATTATATTTTGTAGGTGGCCATTACCTTTTAGTAATTGGTGCATGCGAACCCTTAAATCTAGTTACATTTTGACTTCCCGTAGCTATTTGCAATTTACATAACGCTTCATTTTGGACTGAAATGGATGACTTCACATACTTCCCTGCATTCCATATGCCATAGTTTCACCCATATATTTAATTTATCAAACTTTCTTTGTAATTTTACATGACTTAGGATATCACCAATCTTTGTGTTATTGTGTATATCCCTATTAACCTGGACCCAAACGGAAAACTCCGAGTCTTACCTCCTGCCATCAGACATATTGGAAGGATTTACGGGCTGATAACTGTCTTGTTTGGCCACATTGTGAATGCACCATCAAGTCCTGAAGTGAGACTTGAAATCAGGGCTTATGACCCAGAGGTAGGGATGACACTACGACACCACATGATCAGACTGTCAATAATTTGCCTTAAGTTTCCTGAGTTTTCTTGTAGCTTATGTCGTATTGCAGTATTCTTTAGATTTCCATCCCAGACCTGTTAGTTGACATTTATTACCAACAATACTGAAACACAACTGGGCATAGGTATATATTGCATTCTTCTGAGCCCATTACCATGAACTGGCTGAACCGTGTTGATGGTAAGGCTCTATTCTCCAACAGAATTGCCTGATTTTCGCTCTGGTGAGTGTGCGGCAGATGGCGGGGGTGTGTGGGGGTGTGTGGTGTCGGGGCGGTAGGGTGCAGGATGGAATAGGGCCATCTGTCTCCTGATAGAGATCAGAGGTGGCCAAAGACGTTGTCAAGTGTCAAGGTGGTTCTTTGGGAATTAATTACATGTTTCCCTTACGTTTTAGGCACTCTTTCCCTCACTGCTCACACCCCCTCACCACTCCTACTCTCCTCATCCATTCCCTGAGCCTGATCCATGCAGCCCCATGCCGCTCTCTACCCCTACATCCACTCCCATGGCCCATTTAAAACTGAAATCAACCTTAAGTACTTAATCCCTCATAAAACAGATTTGTATTCATAATACTATACCAAAGACAGCTAATCATTTAGGGACACCTTTGATCTGTCAATCAAACTGTGAACTTAGGACCCCTCTGCTCTGATAATTGTAGGTTGTAGAAAGCAACCAAGGATTAATAATCACATAATGATAACTCTTAGTGAAATGTCAAAAAGCAGCTATTGTAACTGATAGGACAAATATTTTTCCACTCTCACTGAACCAAGCAGCCAGTTTTCTTTAGGTTTTAAAGGGCTGGGGATTGAAACAACTTGACAGAGTGACAATTTTGCATCTTTTGTGACCATTTATGTCGACCCTAAAACTTTCTGACTCCCACATTGTGGATTAAGGCTTTTGTTGCAGTGAAAATGGGGTCTGTTTCAACTCAGCACAGAATCCACGCAGCTCTGATGAGCTTGGCTTTCCCTCATGAGCGAGTCGCTCCCTGCCGCCTTCTTCCCTTAACGGAGAAAGTGGGACCTGTCGGAAATGGGAAACATACTTAACGAATCCAGCCACGCTTGCCACTTCTAAAGCCCCGTCGAGTGTCCAGAGCTCAGTGAAATTCAGGCCAGATTAACTCTTGTTTCTCTTTCCCTGGACATTTTTCAGCCCTGTGAATGTGTCCCTGTCCTTTCCGATTTTATGTCAGACTTCCTGCTGCAATTTTCGTTTTAATGCTGCTCCGTTCTCCCAGGTTCTAGAGGTAATAACTTTGATCGTGCCAGACGCTGGCCTCTTTCGTCTGCTCACAATGCCTCCCGGCAGTCTTGCGGGCTTTCACTGTCGGTATGCACACTTACTCAATCAGCTTCGATCGTCAAGACTTTGTTCTATTTTATCACCACCTTTGAGGCAAGGTCGTTATAGTTTTCATTAAATGTTTGAGCTGATGCTGATTACTTGAAAATCATATTGATCTTTTTGTTTTATCTTCTGTGAGCTGTAAATGAGGAATAAGCATGATGGAATTTCTAAATCCTGACCTTGCTGACGGTTACAAAACACAAGACTGCAGAATAAAATAATTAGGGGGACACGATAGTGAAAAAAGTTACTTCTGTCGTATCAAAAGCACATCAGCGCAAAATGCATTTTCTTTCATAGTTATATAAAAGAGCCAAAATGCTGGGTTTCTGAGTAACCGAGTTGGTCACAAGACTGAAACAATAGTAGTAATATATCATCATGATTTATGGATGGTATTTACTCTTATGATCAATTTATTATGGATCACAATTTAATTTGGAGCCAACTTGGTAAGTAGTTTAAATCATTTGTGTCCATCATCTAAAAGGCTGTTCAGTCAATAGTCAAATTTGCCTAGGCGAGGAAACCTAATTTGGAATCGACAGATATCGAAAGTGATGTGTCACGAAACGCCCACGGAGGTCAGCATTAAAAATTCAATCATGTTTCCTTCTGATGAAGGGAGATTAAAAAGTCTATGGGCTGGATTTTACCCTCCCCCGCCCTGATAAATCCAGCAGGTGCTTTTTCAGCCACTTAACCACCCACCCTTGAACTGTCTGATGTTTTACGGGGGTGAGGGGTATGAACAAGTGAACAAAGAAAGTTACAGCACAGGAACAGGCCCTTCGGCCCTCCCAGCCTGCGCCGATCCAGATCCTTTACCGGGAGGTGCCGGCCAGCCGGCCTGCCTTTGGACCTTTAGAGCTCAACAATGGCCAGTCAATGGCCTCACCCTGCCGCTCCCAGTGTTTTACCCCCAGTGGGGAGTGGCAGACGTGGGGGGTCCACACCATGTGAGGAGCCAGGAAGTTTTGGCTGCACTATGTGGTATCAGGAGTGGGGAGGGGAACCTTCTTTCTTGATCCCTTGGGCTCATCGGAGGCAACCCTTCCCTGAGGTCAATGTTCCTTTCAGCTTCACTTCAGCCTTTCGAACCTAGCCACCCATCCTCCTCACTGTGACCCCTGACCCTGAAGTCAGCTGAGCTCCTTAGCGTGGTGCGACTGCCTGTAGCCCTAGCAGTGGCCAACCTCTTCTGCCTGCTTCCTCTGGGACTACAGAGCTACTGGCCATTCGATTGGCCTGTACCTCTCTACGAGATGTTCTCCTGATGAAGGGGAGGAAGTCTGACTTTAAAGCTGTTCAGTAAGAAGTCTTACAACACCAGGTTAAAGTCCAACAGGTTTGTTTCAAACACTCGCTTTCGCAGCACAGCTAACATTGCTCCTGTTAACATTGCTCCCTGCTTTAAATTGCCGACGGGCAGCTATCGGGATGGTGAGTCCACTCCCTCCAACTTTTTAACCAGGGGGAGACAGGGACTGTGACACCCTGTGAAAACCAGTCCTATATAATTTTCAATTAACCAACGGCAGCTGAAACAGTGTCATTGTTTTGGTGGATTTCCAAAATGAGCACACCATGTTCATTGTTGTAATGTGGGAAACAGCCAATGTGTCCACAGCAAGCTCCCATAGACCAATGATATAATGACCAGCTAGTGCTTTTGGTTGAGGAGTAAACATTGGTCAGGGCATCAGAGAAAACTAACTTATTGTTCTTTATATCCACCTGAGATAGAAGATAGGGCTTCAGTTTATCATTTCACCAATAGGTGACACTTCTGACAGTGCAGCATTCCCTCAGTTGCTGATTCATTATCACTCATCACAGGAGCTGTTTAGCACAGGGCTAAATCGCTGGCTTTGAAAGCAGACCAAGCAGGCCAGCAGCACGGTTCGATTCCCGTAACAGCCTCCCCGAACAGGCGCCGGAATGTGGCGACTAGTGGCTTTTCACAGTAACTTCATTTTGAAGCCTACTTGTGACAATAAGCGATTTTCATTTCATTTTCATTTTTCACACACAATCACACGAGGGTTAGATTTTCCTCCTCAAAATTCAGTGAGGTTGCACCTGTAAAAGATGGTGAATGTGGCACTCAGGCATATTGCCATGTTATTGCCGTGACCCCTATGACTCCACTCCGCTGTGGTGGAGTCTTGCTGATCTTTCCATGGCTGCTGTGAGCAGCAGCGAGGTGCGATCTGGCAAGATGCCAGAACTGCCCATTTAGCACTGGCACCTCTGCCAACCCTCAGAACTGCCAGGAGAAGGGCGATGGTGATCGAGGCATTGCTGCGAGGATAGCTTTTAAACGCAGTTAGATAATTCCCCATGATTCGGGCTTTTGGTGCCAATCCCGAACTACCCTTGAAGTCAGTGGCTTGCTAGGCCGTTTCGAAGTACAGTTACGATCTGTACTTGTTTACAATGGCCTTACAATCTGTACTTACAATGGCCTGGCTCATGATCGGGGGCCACCAATTGGCAGGCACGTACGATCTGGGGGTGTCCTACCTTCTTCGGCGCCGGCCCGCTGTGTGGGTCCGCCATGTCGTGCGGGGTGGTGGCGGCCGTACGCATGCGCAGATCTGCGTCCGGAAGTGCAGGGCCCCATATCGGCAGCAGGAGCTGCGCGGTGCACGCCGGGGCCCTGCAAGACCCCTTAAAAAGAGGGAATCACCCGGACTTATTAGAAAAATGTCCGGAGTGATTCCCGCTCGTTTGCTGGCGGGCGTGGGGGGACACAGCCCCATTATTGGAGAATCCCGACCCCCAAGTCACACTTGGAGGAACATGGCTTAGTAGTAACGCCATCTCCCTCTGCCTATGTCGCAAACACCCATCTTTTAAAGCTTTCAATCAGCTAGTGCCCAAAACATAATTGTCCTAATTCCCCCTCACTGTTTCTCTGCTGTATTTAAATCCACTCACTGGAGTTTTCTGAATTTGCAACTGCAGCACCCCTTTGGTGATAGATTCCTGCTCTGGACACGCAATGAACCCTAGCTCTTGTGTCAAAGTGTGCTGTGCTGCCAACGTCAGGAATATACAAGCCATACTTGATCAGATCTACAAGATACTTGCCTTTAAACTAAATGTTATGAGCCATAACTGAAAACCAAATTGTCTTGTTGCACCTGAATGTTGATGCCATAAACCAACTATTACCAGCAATCAATTGTTTAAAACTCAGGGAACCAGGAATTCAGCAACAGAATCATCAGTTGCTCATGACCATAAGCTATGTTCCAAGTTACTGTGTATTGCATGGACTAGGCATTTTCTTTAATTGATCAGGTCTCATTTTTAACCTCAGCAGATTTTGGATGGCTAAGGTTGTGAAGTGAAGCTTGGGTATTGGCTTTGGGCTTTGTTCAATGCTGAAATGCTGACTTCTCACCTGGAATGGGAAAGAATGAAGAACAAAGAACAAATAAAAGTACCGCACAGGAACAGGCCCTGAGACCCTCCAAGCCTTTACCAACCATGCTGCCCGTCTAACCTAAAACCTTCTCCATTTCAGGGGTCCATACCCCTCTATCCCCATCCTATTCATGTGTTTGTTAAGACACCCCTTAAACGTCACTATTGTATCTAATAATAATTGCTTATTGTCACAAGTAGGCTTCAATGAAGTTACTGTGAAAAGCCCCTAGTCACCACATTCCGGCGCCTGTTCGGGGAGGCTGGTACGGGAATTGAACCCGCGCTGCTCGCCTTGTGCTGCATCACAAGCCAGCTGTTTAGGCCACTGTGCTAAACCAGCCCCTGATACAACCACCTCCTCTGGCAGCGAGTTCCAGGCACCCACTACCCTCTATGTAAAAAACTTCTCTCGCAAAACTCCTTCAAACTTTGCCCCTCGCACTTAAAACCATGTCCCCTTGAAATCGACTTCCACCCTGGGAAAAAGCTTCTGACTATCCACTCTGACTATGCTCCTCATAATTTTGAAGACTTCTATCAGGTCGCCCCTGCAACTTCCATTCTCCGTGACAACCAACCGAGTTTATCCAACCTCTTCTCATAGTCAATGCCCTCCATACCTGGCAACATCCTGGTAAATTTCTTCTGTACCCTCTCCAAAGTCTCCACATCCCTTCTGGTGGTGTGGTAACCAGAAGTGAACACTATACTCCAAATGTGGCCCAACTAAGGTTAGTAAAAGTTAGTAGAAAGTGTGGAAAAATAACATCTTATTAAGCTGGGTGATTATATCACTCTCATAGGGTTATCATATCAAATCAGTCATGATCTCGTTGAATGGCGGAGCAGACACAATGTGCTGAGTGGCCCATTTATGCTCCTATGGGGCGGGATTCTTCCCACCCGCCGTAGCGGAGTGGCGCCAACCACTCCGGCGTCGGGCCTCCCCAAAGGTGCGGAATTCTCTAGGCTAGGCCCGCGACGGAGCGGTTGGCACCACGCCGACTGGCGCCAAAACTGGCACCAGTGGCCTTTGATGCCCGCCACCCGGCACCGGGGCCGGCCGAAAGGCCTTCGCCAGTTCGCGCATGCGCCGGTGGTGACATCAGCGGCAGCTGCCGCCACCACCGGCGCATGCGCGCTGGGGGATTCTCTTCCGCCTCTGCCATGGTGTAGGCCGTGGTGGCGGCGGAAGAGAAAGAGTGCCCCCACTGCACTGGCCTGCCCGCCGATCGGTGGGCCCCGATCGCGGGCCAGGCCACCATGGGGGCACCCCCCGGAGTCCAATCGCCCCGCCCCCCCCCCCCCCCCCCCAGGACCCCGGGGGCCCGCTCGCGCCGCAGAGGTGGTTCAAACCACGGCGGCGGGAGAGGCCTCCCAGCGGCAGGACTTCGGCCTATCGCGGGCCATAGAATCGCCGCAAGGGGCTCGCCACTCGACGTGGCGCGGTTCCTGCCCACGCCAATTCCCGGGTGGCGTAAATTTTCTGCCACGGCGGGGGTGGGATTTTCAGCGGCCCCGGGCGATTCTCCGACCCTGCGTGAGGTCGGAGAATTTCGCCCATGTCTTATGGTCTTATCTGCCTAGTTGTTTGTTTACATTGGGCAGATAGGGTAAAATGGGATCCTTATTTTAAAACTCCTTAAAGAAGGGTGACAGAAGCCATTGTTAAATATCCTTCGTTGTAATGTCAAGAAATAGAACTTCCTTCCCACACAAAACTGGCGACTTTCAATTGACCTTGTAAAAAGAGAAGCCCACCATTCTGGATTTTAGCACGACCTATTCCCCAGAGCTGCAGAACAGCACTAAATACTCGTGCAGTTCAGGGGAGCTTATGCAAGAAGAGTGCAGTCTAAGTTTTTGGATAGTGTGCTTTCGCTGACACAAAGGTATCCAATGCCAAACTTGCCTGAAGGAAAGCGGGGAAAAAAGGGAACGTATATTTTTATTCAAATCGAGTGAGGTACTGATTTTTTTCCTGGAGATTCATTAGTACACATCGAGTCTTTACTCTTTGACAGTATTGGAGTCTATTTGCATTAATGTAGCGTGAAATTGGATTGTCATCATTCCTTTCTGTATAATGTATCAGAATCATGCCTCTCTCTTCTTTTTTTTTACGCTAGCTGGACCTTTAACATTTCATATTCATTGCATGCAGAGAATCTTTTGCGGAATTACAAGCTTAATCACTATAAAGTCAGTCCCTTGGTGGTGTATTTGATAACTGGATGTACCGGTTAAAGTCTCTGCCACTAAGATTACAAATCAAAGGAAGGATTAATTTCAATTTACAGGATTCTTTATTCTGAACAAGTGAATAACCCCACTCTTCAAGTGATCGTAAAATCAAAACTTTATAAAGGATTGCAAATATTCTGCCTTTAAAAAAAAAATTCTGCACATTGGACTGACAGCTTAATCAGCTCGTCGTGTCTGAATTTGCACAGCCCACTGATGCATGCTGAGCCATCCTGCTGTGAATTACAGTGTGTTTAGATACAGTAAACTGGCAACTGTAATTCACACCGCAGGAGCACCCATTTGATGTATGGCAGAATCTGGCCTCAGATGCTTTGCACAATCCCCTGTTAGAAGATCAGATATACCTCAGCCGTTGCATTATGAAGCAGTAATTTGATTCTTTGGCACTGGGCTGTTCCCTCAGTCACCCCACCTAACCTTTTTTTTTTGGACACAAAGGGCAATTTATCATGGCCAATCCACCTAACCTGCACATCTTTGGACTGTGGGAGGAAACCGGAGCACCCGGAGGAAACCCATGCAGACACGGGCAGAACGTGCAGACTCCGCACAGACAGTGACCCAAACCGGGAATTGAACCTGGGACCCTGGAGTTGTGAAGCAATTGTGCTAACCACCATGCTACCGTGCTGCCCTTCTGTACCTATGTTCTTATAATTGACCTCCAACAACCACAACCATCTTCCTTTGTGCGAGGTATGACAAAAAAACAATGGATAGAATCCCCCCTGACTCCCATTGACTGCAGTTTATCTTGGACACCTTGATGCCACACTCGGTCAATTGCTGCCTCGGCATCAAGGGCAGTCGCTCTTACCTCACCTCTTGAGTTCAGTTCTTTAGTCCATGTCTGGATCAAGGTTGTAATGTGGTCAGGAACTGAGAGGCTCTGTCAGAAACCAAACTGAGCATCAGTGAACAGGCTATTTCTGAGTAAGTGCCTTTTGATAGCACTGTCAACGACTCCTTCCATCACTTGGCTGATGATTGAGAGTGGATTGATAGGGCACGAATTGGTCGGGTTGTATTTTTCCTGCTTTTGGTGGACAGAATATACCTTCCAATGAAGCTTGACAAAAATTTGAGGAACAGCACCTTATCTTGCAATTCAACACTTTGGAAGTTTCCATTCTCTATAGAACGTCCAAAGATTCTGGATCATAACCATGTTTTCAGGCAGCAGCCATTGGTAATCGGTCTACAACTGCCATCTATACCTCCCCTTGATCCATCTTTTGTTTCTTTACTTGTCCCACTGTCATGCCCTTGTGCTTTGCACCATTATCCCTTTTTCTCCAACGTGCAGGTCCCCACAGATTTCTGTCAGTCCCACAGATCTGTTAGCATTCATTAATCCTTGTTCACTGCTGAGTTTTAAATTGTCAGAAACAGCACCACTTCATCTCCCAGCCTTTAGCGACAAGACCTCCCTCTTTCTGAAGTTATTCCTCATCCTTCCACCCGATTCCAGATCTTCTTTCTTCTTTCCTCCCCTCTATGTTCCCTGCCTCTGGACTTGCTTAAAAACTGTGACATCTTTAAATACTTCCTGTTCTGACAAGGGGTCATTGGCCTGCACTCTTTCTCTCTTCACAGATCCTGCCTGACCCGTTGAGTATTTCCAGCATTTTCTGTTTTTACTTCAGATTTCTAGCATCTGCAACATTTTGCGCTCATTTTGCGCCAAAGCCCCATTGTTTACATTAACCCGATGAAGTAGTTTGCAGAGAAATTTCCGTTTTTTCTCTCACATGCAGGTTCCCCACAGATTTCTGTCAGTCCCATGGATCTCTGTCAGTATTCATTAAACCTTGTTCACTGCTGAGATTTAAATTGTTAGAAATGGCACCACTTTACCTCCCAGCATCTAGCGACAAGGCTGCTCTGTTTCTGAAGTTACAATGCGGTGACAGCGCATCAAAGGCACACTGGGACGGTCTCAAATTGTTGGCTAACAAAGCTTTCAGCCATTAGTTTGCTCATGTCTGATGAACTAGAGTACAGCTCCCAAGCTCCCGAACCCTAAGAATCTAAAGTCGTTTGTTTCTCGAGCAACTCACTCCTGCCATTATGATAATTTCCTGGAGTTACTATAGAGATGAACAACCATCCTTCTGAATAAAAGCAATTAGAAGTCTCCAGATATTGATAAGGTCTTTAACGTTACCTCCGAAATATACAATTTACACATTATAAAAAGAATCTTAATCCATCATTACAGCTGGTAAGAAGTCTTACAACACCAGGTTAAAGTCCAACATGTTTGTTTCAAACACTAGCTTTCGGAGCACTGCTCCTTCCTCAGGTGAATCATTCATTCACCTGAAGAAGGAGCAGTGCTCCGAAAGCTAGTGTTTGAAAGAAGCCTGTTGGACTTTAACCTGGTGTTGTAAGACTTCTTATTGTGCTCACCCCAGTCCAACGGCGGCATCTCCACATTACAGCTGGTGATAGCTAAGATCTTGTTATAGTCAGGACTATCCGCAGTAAATGTCAACAGATGTTCAAAGCTCATATACTCACAGCAGTACATGACATAATGTCGTGATGAGGCAACATAACATTGATTTGCCTTGCATTCCTGACTGCAAACTGGAACACACATTGGGGATGATTTGAACAAATAAATTAAGCACTCCACCATTATTTGCAAATAAACATTTAAATTAAAGAATGCTCCTAACATCTCTTGATAATCACTCAAGGGATAATTTAGTGGCGTTGGTTGTTTGAAGACAGTTTAGTCGCATAACAAAATAACAACCATTCAAAGGCAACACATTGTCCATCAAAGGATGTCAGGAAAACTAAGGAGCTGGTCATTGACTTCAGGAAGCAAAGTGTCGTTCGTCAAATTAAACACCATCAACAAACTGTGCTGGTCCACCCACCTCAACGCTATGACCAAGAAAGCACAACAGTGCCTATTCATAGAACATACAGTGCAGAAGGAGGCCATTCGGCCCATCGAGTCTGCACCGATCCACTTAGGCCCTCACTTCCACCCTATCCCCATAACCCAATAACCCCTCCTAACCTTTTTGGACACCAAGGGCAATTTAGCATGGCCAATCCACCTAACCTGCACATCTTTGGGCTGTGGGAGGAAACCGGAGCACCCGGAGGAAACCCACGCAGACACAGGGAGAACGTGCAGACTCCGCACAGACAGTGACCCAGTGGGGAATCGAACCTGGGACCCTGGCGCCGTGAAGTCACAGTGCTATCCACTTGTGCTACCGTGCTGCCCATTCTTCCTCAGGAAACTAAGGAAATGCGGCATGTCCACACTGACTCTTACCAACTTTTACAGATGCACCATAAAAGCTGGATCACAGCCTCGTATGGCAACTGCTCAGCCCAAGACCATAATAAAATACAGAGTCGTGAACACAGCCTAGTCCATCACACAAACCTGCCTCCCATCCATTGACTCTATCTACACCTCTCGCTGCCTTGGGAAAGCGGGCAGCATAATCAAAGATCCCTCCCACCCGGGTAATTCTCTCTTTCAACCTATTCCATCGGGCAGAGGATACAAAAGTCTGAGAACACGTATCAACAGATTCAAAAACAGCTTCTTCCCCGCTGTTACCAAATGGCCATCTTATGGTCTGAACTGATCTCTCAACGCACCTTCTCGACTCAGTAGCACTATAGGCCGTATGCTTCACTGGATGTCTCTGTCTACGTATTTACATTGTGTATTTATTATATGCTCTATGTTTTTCATGTATGGAATAATCTGTCTGTACTGTACACAGAACAATACTTTTCACTGTACCTCGGTACACATGAAAATAAATCGAAATCGAAATGGCCAGTTTTCAACAGTCTATCCTCCCATTGAAACAAAGTTGATCCTCTGGAGTATTGACAGGGTGGATGTGGAGAGGATGTTTCCTCTTGTGGGAGAACCTAGAACTAGAGGTCATTGTTTAAAAATAAGGGGTCATCCATTTAAGACAGAGTTGTGGAGAAATCTTTTCTCTCATTTGGTTGTGGGTGTTTGGCACTCTCACTTCAAAAGATGGTGGAAGTCTTTGAATATTTTTAAGGCAGATGCAGATAGTTTCTTTATAAACAAGGGGGTGAAATGCTGTCGGGGGTAGGCGGGAGGTTATCAAATCAGCCATGATCTTATTAAATGACGGAAGGGCTTGAGGGGCTGAGTGGTTAGTTGCCACTCGTAACCCATATGTTCATATGTCGCATGTTGTGGGTGGCACAGTGGTTAACGCTGCCGCCTCACAGCCGCAGGGACCGGGGGGGGGGCCTAGGTAGGCTGCTCTTTTGGCGGATTGGTGCAGACACGATGGGCCGAATGGCCTCCTTCTGTATTGTGGGGATTCTATGGATTGCACAGGAAATTTAGTTGCTCTCCTGAGAAATAAACTCCAGGATATTTCTTTTTTTTTTAAAATAATTTTTATTGGAATTTTTTGAAAAATATATATCAACAGAACAAAAATAATAATAACAATAATAAACACCCCCTGGCACCCGTAACAACGCATGGAACAAACCCCCCCACCCCCTCCCAAACCCAATAAACAACAAAATAAATTAACAATAAGCAAATTAACTTAAACAATACCCCCCTGAGACCCCCCCCCCCCCCCCCCCCCACTTTCCAACCCTCCCCCCCCGGGTTGCTGCTGCTGCTGACCTAGTTCCTTATCGTTGAGCCAGAAAGTCGAGGAAAGGCTGCCACCTCCTAAAGAACCCCTGTACCGACCCCCTCAGGGCGAATTTGACCCTCTCCAGCTTAATGAATCCCGCCATGTCATTGATCCAGGTCTCAGCCTGGCTTAACCTTGGACCCTACCACCCTCGACACCGTCCTCGCCACCCCGTGCCAGAATTCCCCCAGTGCCGGGCATGCCCAAAACATATGGGTATGGTTCGCTGGGCTCCCCGAACACCTAATGCATCTGTCCTCACCCCCAAAAAACCTGCTCATCCTCGTCCCGGACATATGAGCCCTGTGCAGTACCTTGAACTGGATGAGGCTAAGCCTCGCAAATGAAGAGGAGGAGTTCACCCTCTCCAGGGCGTCCGCCCATGTCCCCTCCTCAATCTGCTCCCCCAGCTCCACTTCCCACTTAGCCTTCAGCTCCTCTACCGACGCCTCCTCCACCTCCTGCATCACCTGGTAGATGTCAGACACCTTCCCATCCCCGACCCACACCCCCGAAAGCACCCTATCCCTTACTCCCTGCGGGGGCAGCGAAGGGAACCCCTCCACCTGCCGCCTAGCAAACGCCTCGTCTTGAAGGTACCTGAACATATTCCCCGCGGGGAGTTCAATCTTCTCCTCCAGTTCACCCAGGCTCGCAAACCTCCCGTCAATGAACAGGTCTCCCAACATCCTAATGCCCGCCCTGTGCCACCCCAGGGACCCGCCATCAATGTTCCCTGGGACAAACCGGTGGTTCTCCCGCAGCGGGGCCTCCACCGAGCCCCCCACTTCCCCCCTGTGTCGCCTCCACTGCCCCCAAATTTTGAGGGTAGCCGCCACCACCGGGCTCGTAGTGTACCTCGTTGGAGGGAGCGTCAATGGCGCCATTACCAGTGCCTTCAGGCTCGTGCCTCCACAGGACGCCCTCTCCATCCGTTTCCATGCTGTCCCCTCCCCATCCATTACCCACTTACGTACCAGCGAGACGTTAGCCGCCCAAGAGTACCCTGAGAGGTTGGGCAGCGCTAGCCCCCCTCTATCCCTGCCCCGCTCCAAAAAGACCCTCCTTACCCTCGGAGTCCCGTGTGCCCAAACAAATCTCAGAATGCTGCTGTTCACCCTCCTAAAAAAGGCCCTCGGAATGAAAATGGGGAGGCACTGAAACAAAAACAAAAACCTCGGGAGCACCGTCATTTTAACGGACTGTAATCTACCCGCCAACGACAGCGGCAGCATGTCCCACCTTTTAAACTCCTCCTCCATCTGCTCCACCAACCTAGTAAAATTAAGCTTGTGCAGAGTCCCCCAACTCCTAGCCACCTGAACCCCCAGGTACCTAAAACTCCTCACTGCCCTCTTTAGCGGGAGCCTACCAATCCCCTCCCCCTGATCTCCCGGGTGTACAACAAACAGCTCACTCTTGCCCAGGTTCAATTTATAGCCCGAGAAACTCCCAAACTCAGCAACAATCTCCATCACCTCCGGCATTCCCCCCACCGGGTCTGCTACATACAGCAGCAAGTCATCTGCATACAGCGACACTCGGTGCTCCTCCCCACCTCGCACCAAACCCCTCCACCTCCTCGACTCCCTGAGAGCCATGGCAAGAGGCTCAATTGCCAACGCAAAAAGCAAGGGGGACAGGGGGCACTACGGGGGCCTCCGTGTACCTCCTATCTATACTCAACAGCTCCCCCACCAATCTCTCCCTGTCCCTCCTCTCCCCCCTCTCCCTATGGGTTCGGATGGAGATCAGCTCCCCCCTAATCACTGCCTTCAGAGCCTCCCACACCATCCCCACCAGGACCTCCCCAGTATCATTGACCTCAAGGTACCTCTCGATACATCCCCGAACCCTCCTACACACATCTTCATCAGCCAACAACCCCACGTCCAGACGCCAAAGCGGGCGCTGGTCCCGCACCTCCCTCATCTCCAGATCCACCCAATGCGGAGCATGGTCCAAAATCGCAATGGCCGAATATTCGGCCTCCTCCACCCTCGGGACCAGTCCCCTACTCAGAACAAAGAAATCAATACGGGAATAAACCCTGTGCACATGGGAGAAAAAAGAGTACTCCCGAGCCCTCGGCCTCCCGAACCTCCAGGGATCCACTCCTCCCATCTGGTCCATAAACCCCCTCAACACCTTGGCCGCCGCCGGCCTCCTGCCTGTCCTTGAACTAGAACGATCCAGTAGGGGATCCAGCACCGTATTGAAGTCCCCCCCCCCATGATCAGGCCCCCCAACTCCAGGCCAGGAATGCGGCCCAACATACGCCTCATGAAACCAGCATCATCCCAATTTGGGGCGTACACATTTACCAACACCACCCTCTCCCCCTGCAGCTTACCGCTCACCATCACATATCTACCGCCACTATCAGCCACCACCTCAGACGCCTCAAACGCCACCCTCTTCCCAGCGCCGGCCCTAGGGTTGCTGGTGCCCCGGGCAAGCTGAACTTCAGCGCCCTTCGGGGGGGGGGCGGGGCCGGGGGGTGGCGGACGGAGGGGGGACGGACGGCCGGAGGGGGGGGGGGGCGGAGGGGGCCGCCCTGGGGGAGGGCATCCACCGCGCATGCGCTGGTTGGCACCGGCCAAACTGCGCATGCGCGGGACCCGAGTCTCTGGCGCCCCCTAGCACATGGCGCCCCGGGCGACTGCCCGAGTTGCCGGTACCTTGGGCCGGCCCTGCCTCTTCCCCACCAGGATCGCCACCCCCCGGTTCTTCGAGTCGAGCCCTGAATGGAAAACCTGCCACACCCACTGTCGACTAGCCATAGCCCATCGACTGCTCGCCCCTGGCCAGCACCAATTCGGCCCGTTTCCCACGGCGATAGAACCTCACCCCGACCCCGCCGACCCACACCAGCTCCTCCCTGGCCAATCCAGCAGCAACCCGGTATCCTCCCCCCTCCCCCCCCCCCCAAGGCTAGGACCCCTCCCAGCCGCTACGCTCCCTCCATAGTACTCCCGTGAGCCAGCTGACTTCTGCTGACCCCGGCAGCTCCCGCCCTAACTCCGACCCCTCCCGATATGAGGTCATCCCTCCCCCCCTGCATCAGCTCCTTGGCACCGCTTCAGCGCGGGAAAACGGATCTGATATCCACGCCCCTTGCCACCAGCTCCACCCCCCTCGTCCCGCAGTGCGGGAAACCAAAGGAAAGCCCGCGCTTTCATACTGCCCCACCCCACCCCCCCCCCCCCCCCCCCAACGCAGCTCCCAAACAGCAGTCCCAACCCATCCACCAACCCCGTACAAACAAAAACAGATCAACCACAAACCCCAATACCCCCCTTAAGACACTAAACCATAACCCACATCATCCGAAAGCGAGAAAAAAAGAAGAAACAAACAGAATAACCAGCAACAGCATAACAGTGATACAGAAAAAAAACTCCCACAGCCCCCAATCTCTAGTTCGAGTCCAACTTTTCAGCCTGCACAAAGGCCCACGCCTCCTCCGGGGACTCAAAATAGTAATGCTGGTCCTTGTAGGTGACCCACAAGCGCGCAGGCGGCAGCATGCCGAATTTCACCTGCTTGCCGTGGAGCACCGCCTTCGTCCGGTTGAACCGGGCCATCCGCTTGGCCACCTCCGCACTCCAGTCCTGGTAGATATGCACTACCGAATTCTCCCACTTGCTGCTCCTCACCTTCTTGGCCCATCGCAGCACACACTCCCGGGCACTGAACCGATGGAACCGCACCAGCACCGCCTGCGGGGTTTCATTCGCCTTAGGCCACCTGGCCAGTACTCTGTGGGCCCCCTCCAGCTCCAGGGGCAGATGGAAGGATCCTGCCCCCACCAGCGAGTTCAGCATCACGGCCACATAGGCTGGCAGGTCCGACCCCTCCAGCCCCTCCTCGAGGCCCAGGATCCGCAAGTTCTTCCTCCGTGATCGAAACTCCATCTCCTCGAACCGACCTTGCCACTTTTTGTGGAGCACCTCGTGCATCTCCACCTTCCCCACGAGGGCCGAAACCTCGGGCGAAATTCCCCCCCCCCCACGACGGGTGGGAGAATAGCGGGAGGGCCTTCCCGACTTTTTTGACGCCCTCCCGCTATTCTCCCCCCCCCCCGCCGAAATCCCGACACGAATCGCTGCCGCCGTTTTTTTACGGCCGGCAGCGATTCACAGCTGTTAGAAGGGCCGAAGTCCCAGCCCTTTACGACCTTTTTACGAACGGCAAACACACCTGGTCCTGCCGTTCGTAAAAACGTCGTGACCACCTGGAAAAAAATAACCATGGCACCGATTGGCACGGCAGTACCACGGCCGTGCCAAGGGTGCCATGGGCCCGCGATCGGTGCCCACCGATCGCGGGCAGCGGGCCCGATGCCCGCGCACTATTTGTCCTTCCGCTGCCCCGCAATATCAATACGCGGGGCGGCTGAGGGGCAACCCGGACCGCGCATGCGCGGGTTTCGCGCAAAAACGCGATGACGTCACCCCGCGCACGCGCGGGTGGAGTCTTCCCACCTGCGCATGCGCGGCTGACGTCATATGACGCGTCAGCCGGCGCTAAGTCCGACAAGCGGGCTTAACGATTTTCGTTAAGCCCGACTTGTCGGAGCCTCCGACGTCGGGCTGCTAGCCCCGACGGGGGACCAGAATCGGTCCCCCGTCGGGAAGGGGCGCGATGCCGTAAAACCCGCCCGGGTTTTACGGCAGTTTGACGATTTCTCCCGTTTTGGGAGAATTTCGCCCCTCATCCTTGCGCTCTGCTGCTGCAACTCAAGTATTGCTGCACCCTGAGTTGTCTGGGTCTCCAGCAGCTTACTAGTCGTTACCTTCAGGGATTCCAACAACTCCCCTTTCAGCTCCGTAAAATAGCGCAGAAGGGCCGCCTGCTGCTCCTCCACCCACTGCCTCCACTCCTCAGGGGCTCCACCGGCCGCCATTTTGTCCACCTTCCCCCGCTTTTCCAGGGGAGCTGCTGCCGTTTTTCTCCTCGCCCCACTCCGGGTCCGCACCATAAATCCCAGGGGGTTTTGCTCCAGACGCCTTTATCCACCGGGAATCGTCGAGTCAGCGCCGTTTGGGGCCCTTAAAAGAGCCCGCAAGTCCTCTTAAAGCAGGAGCTGCCGAACGTGCGGCTTAGCTCCGCATAGCTGCAACCGGAAGTCCTCCAGGATGTTTCTTAATCATAAAAGTGATTCCACAGATTTCCATAAGATCTAGACATCCACAATAAATTCCATTATTCAGTCCACTGTTTTCCAGCAATGTCATTTCCCCAACATTGTCAAAACCATCTTTGCTGAGTAGCAGATCAATTCTAATTTTGTTGCTTCTTCCAATCCTGATTTCCATTCTCAACTAGATATTGCTTCATTATTTTTAACAGAATTATTTAAGTCAGCAATAGCAGTTTCCCTGTAAACGTGCGCCATATATCACTGTTCTCTGTTGGGGGAAGTAAGGGGGAAGGCGGTGAATTATATTGTCCTCAAATCTCACTTGGGGTTTGCTAATTGCTTCCCGTTTCCTATTTGTTTCCTGCAAGCTTAATCATAGGGCAAGCTCAACACTTGTGCTCAATTCTGTGTCACGGGCCCGAAACTCTTGGCTTGAGGGAAGGGGTAAGTCAGATTTTGCATCCTGACATATTAAGGAATATCCTTAGTAAATGTCACCAGATGTTCAAAGCTCATTCTCACAGCAGTATGTGACATGATGTGGGGCTGAGGCATTAATATAACATTGACTGGTCTTACATTCCTGACTAGAAACAGGAATGCACAATGGGGATGATTTGAACAAACAAATAAGGCACTCCAGGAAATTGTCATATTGGTAGGAGTAAGATGCTGGAGAAACAAAGGACTTCAGACTCCTCGGATACAGCTTGGGAGCTGTGAGCAAGCTAATTGCTGAAAGCTTTGTTAGCCAACAATTTGAGACCGTCCCAGTGTGCCTTTGATGCGCTGTCACCACATTGTAACTTCAGAAAGAGTGAGGTCCTGTCGCTAGATGCTGGGAGAGAAAGTGCCGCTGTTTCTGACTATTTAAATCTCAGCAAGTGAACATTGTTTAATGGATGCTGCCTCTGGTCTTTGTAAGACTGGAAACTTTGTTGGTGGTATCAAGGCTCTCCTCCCAAATGCATCCTGTCATAAATTATTGTGGTTAGCCAGATGTGCTGAAGCAGTCCCCACTTGATAAGTGGCAAATGGTTGCCATTCTCTTACAATATAACTACAATAGGACAACAATACACTGAATTTAAATAGCATCTTTTATATACGGAATGACACCCTGGCCCTTTGCAGGAGCAAAGAAAGAGTTATGTGGAGGATTTTTATAAACGTGGTCCAAGAGGTGGTTGAAGGGATGGTCAGAAAGGAGGAGAGTGGCCGAAAAAGGAGGATGGCTCCGGGAGGGAATTCCAGAGCCAAAGGTGATTGTAGGCATGACCACCAAAAGATAGAAGTAAGGGTAAGGGGGCGTCCAGGATTCAGGAAAAAGAGAGTTCACGGGGGGGGGGGGGGAGAGAGTTGCAGAGCTGATGGAGGTTATAGAGATAAGACCGAGGGGGTATAAAGGGAATTCAAAACAAAGTTAAGAGATTTAAACCTTGAGACACTGGTGCCTGGAATCAGTGCTGGTCTGCAAAGGCAGCTGGGTGAGGGTTTTGCTGTGGGTCTCCGCTGACGTTTATGCAGAGTGGTAAATGAGACTCCGAAACAGGAGAGCTTTGGCATGGTCAAATCTGGAGTTAAAAATGCCACCCCAGGATTTTAGCGGCACCTGGCCTGAGAAGACCACAGCAGTGAGCAATGATTTTTCAATTCATTTTAGTCCATTTGGTTGATGTTTCTGGCCCATCCTTTATTGCATGTGCTAGGCCTTCTTCCCGAATAGTCCATGTGGGATAGCTGCTCGCACCAAGCTGCCCGGTAACATTTTGATAACAACAATGAAGGAACAGTGATTTGTCTCCAACTGGGGATGGTGTGTGGCACAGAAGTGAATTTTTCGGGGATTGGTGCTCCTGTGGATCTGTTGCCTTGTGCGGGAATCTCCATTTCAGAGACTAACTGTTGACACCGGTACAGAATCGGTGGACTTCTACCACAGCAAAACTGGCGCCGTTCCCGGAACAATTCAACAACGGATAATGGGCTAGCACCGGCGCCACGGGAAACACGATCGATTCCAATGGTGTTGGATTCGCCAGAGTCGGGATTAACACTCGAGGCTGACAAGCTGCAGCCACATATTAGCATTCCACTCCCCACACACACTCATCGCAGCCAACAAGATGGGAGCACGGGGAACGGCACCCCGGTTTGAGGATGTGGAGCTGGAGGTTTTACTGGACGCCGTGGAGGAGAGACGGGCTACCCCATACCCCAGGGTGGGAAGGAGACTGCCACCCGCCAGCTTACAACCAGCCGGGGAGCAGGTGGCAGACGCCGTGCCCACTGTGGGCCCCACCGCCAGGGCTGGCCAGCCGTGCCGCACAAAACTGCACAGCCTCCTCAGGGCAGCCAGGGTGACTAGGCAGCACTGTGCACCTGGCATCAACCCCCATCCCACATACCTGTAACCCAACCCCGCCCCCCGCACCTGAGGGGCGACCGGACCCCCAACCTGCACCATGTGCCAACACCTATACCAGCCGCCATGGGTGGGTGCCCTGGCCACGAAGGCCCCAGCTACCCGCCTCCTGTGCTGCATGCACTGTCGAACACTGTATGTATTCTGTATCCCTCCAACCCCAAGGAGAAGACAGCCGTCAACCGCCGGGAGAGGGAAAAGACTGGAGGATTACCCCACGGACCTGTGGCCCCCCCACCACAGCAGAGCTGCAGGTACTGGACCTGGTTGGTGGTCCTGGAGCGAGGGCAGTCTTCGGGGTGCAGGCCGGCATCGAGCAGGCAAGTGAGAACCTGCTGGTGTGCGGTTCCCCATTGCACCCCCACCCACCGCCAACTCCACACCCACCCCCATACCTACACCCCCCCCCAACACACCCCTTCCACCACTACCACCCCCACACTGCCCCCACAGCCCCCTCCACTACCACCACCCCACACCACCCCTCCAGCCCCCTCCATCACCAACCACCTCTGCAATCTGCGATCCAATCATGCATCATGTCTTGCAGGATCACCTGTCGATGAGGCGGGTCCTTATGGTGTTCCCCGACCCCAAACACAGCCCCAACTCCAAGCGGATCGAAGTGAGGAAGAGGACATGGACAGCGGCGTGAGCCCTTGAATCGCAGACCAAGAAACTCTGGAGCACCAGGCAGGAGACGACACTGACCTCCCGTCTCCAACATCCTCCACCATCCCAGAGACACTCACCTCGGTCTGGCACTGAATTGAAGCGGTTTCCGGGGCACTATCTGGTGCTCACCACACACGTGCGGCTGTACATCAGGTGGAGGGAGGAACCCCCGAGGGGGTGGAAGGTTGGAGGGCGGTCCCAACCTGGGGACGGGTTTCGGCCGGTCCCATCGGAGATGCAGACAGAGAGCCAGGGTCTGCATGAGGGGTTGTCAGCCACCATCCAGCTCCTGCAGGTGCAGTTGGAGGAGTCCAACCGCCTACAGGGGCAGGAGGTGGCGCTGACCTTGTGTGCCACCCAGGCCAACACCGCATGGGTGTAGTCCACGGTGGAGGCCTACGTAAGAGCACTCTACTTACACCACTCCCTTGCCCCATCCCCGTATCCCCACACATTGATCATGGTTAATCCACCAACAATATCAGAAGCAAAAGGGATTGCAAACCAGTTCTATTATTTTGAATCTGTGTGAGCTGCACTCCAGCAGAAGAGCTATTTTGTGGATTTCTAATGAGGAAGCTGGTAGCTTATTTTATTGTATTAGTAAAGCTATACATACTCTAAACCCACTGAAGGTGAATTGGAGCTCTGAATTTCTAGGTCAGCTCGTTTCAGGGATTTCCACAGCTTGCACTTCAGGCTGACTAAATGTACAAATGTCTGCTATTGACAAGTGAGATTGCATGATGTCTTCTCCTGGAGGAAGAAATCATGACATTCGATATCTACAACATTGTCCAGGTCCGGCAGTTACAACCTGCCATGATGTGTGGAATGCACGATTGTAATAACAGGTAGAAGAGAACATGACTGTACAAGGTGAAAGAAACTTCAATTTCATCGTATTCTGTGCAGGACGCAAAACAATTGGCATTGACTACCAAAGAGCCCCAATTTAATATATCATCTAAACGGCAGCACCTCCAACTGTACAGTGGGACCTTCGCTACTGCACTGGAGTGTCAGCCTAGACATTGTACTCAAAGTCTCTGGAGTGAGACGGGAACCACAGTGTGGGAAAATCAGCTTTCGAGACGATACTTTTCTTTTCAAATTTGGCAGAACATCATATGATTTGGACACTTCTTTTTGCAAAAAGGTCATGAGGTCACCTCTAGGCTGGGAACAGCGGTCGGTGCCTTTTCAAAAGGTACCTGGGGGACAAGGGGTGTTTGTTTTGAACAATCAATTTAATTGATGGCAGAAACAGCACAAAAATAACAAAGGCTAGTGAATTAATGGAAATCACATGACAGAGACAAGCTTTAAGTTGTGAACCAGTTATTTTGGTGTTCGAGAGTTCAGTTGGGACTGAATCTAGACAGTAAATAACTGCCCAGCTCACCTAAAATTCCACGGGTGGTTATCAACCCGCCAGCACAGATTCCTCACCTGAGTATAATGGGCTGGACTCACCGTTTCAGCGGCTAACTGCCGGCTGAAACGAAGAATCCGCAGGTGTTTTCCGACACCTAAATCGATGCCGGACCCTCACCGATTCTGGGACCGGTGAGGGGCTAGCAACGGTGCCGGGTGGAACTCCGGGCTCCCGTGCCGAAATGGCTGGAGAATGGCCCGTCCCCGGGCCGCGTATGCGCATGGCAACGACCTGTAGCGGTCACGCCATACAACATACCGCCGGCCTTGCGCGGCCCTGACCCGCCATCCACGACCCCTTGGCCACCCTCCACCAGTCCCCGCAGCCCTCGCGGAAGCCCCCCGGCCAGCGGCACGGCTCCCGTTCGAGTGTAGCGGAGCTGGACACGGTCCTCAGCCACCACGTCGGGTTTCCGGCTGTTCAGACCACACGTCAACCGCGTGCGTGGTTAGAAACTCGGCCCATCGGGGGCGAAGCATCGCGGGTGGGACTTCAGGTGATGCGCCAACGCCGTTCCGACAGCGTGCGGCATGCAATGTGATTACGCCACTTCCGTGGGGCGGAGCACGGTCGACCGGCGTCGGAATGGATTGTTCGCCCGATCGACAATTACGATATCGGCATTGGGCAACAGAGAATCCCGACCAACATGCCTGCATCTGGAAAACTGAGACGAGAAGAATTGATTCAGCTCTGTATTCTGCTCCATGCCAGAGCTCCACTGGTGAGAACCTTCAGACATCTACTGGGAGCAGCACACAAGGGAGCTCCAGATCGACAGTATCAAATCTCTGCAAACTGTTTTTCTAACCCCGGCACCTCTGCAGAGACTACTTGTGTCCCCTGTGTGTGTGTGTGTATGTGTGCACTGAGGAATTTTTAAGAAGATATTGACAGTCCAGATTATAATTGCATGTTAGCCAGTTCTTGCAACTTGTGAAAAAATATGTTCTGTTTTCCCATAAATCAATTGTTCTGAGTTTATTGAAAGATACCTGGTTAAAATCTCTTAGTGAGTGAACTAAACTTTTAAATTAACGGTCTGACCTGCGGAGTAGTGGTGACAGATAAAATACACATGCCTCCTATCCCAGTCGTACCCACAGCCCCTGACCTGGAGTTAGGATATCACCAATCTAGGGCAGGGAATAATCACCAACATCTCTTTGTTTCAATTCACTTCCCTGTTACTTGACCGATTTATTTTTGCTGATCTTAGGAGGTCATTGAATTGCTTCTGACACACAGCTCTAGTGTTCCACCAACATGGTCTGTGGGTGGAGCTTTTCATTCTGGTAGTACGTTCTGTGGTCCAGCGGGAATAGGGAAACATTCCCACTACAGAGGCTGGTGGGAATTCATGCGTATCGCCCGACGCTGACGTAACTGACAGTCAGGGGCTTTCCAGCATTTGCACGATGGGGCGGGCTGAATGGTTCACGCTCCTCCATTATATCCGGGTGCCTTATATCAATCTACTCACTGTTGAAGGAGAAGATCCATGTCCTGGGATCCTGAAGTTAGGTGATCCACGTGGATGATGCTCTATCCACACACTCTTTGCAGTGTTCCAGGGTCCAGTTGTTGGAGGCCTCCATCTTCCCTTTTGATCTCCTTGAGCTGCCCTGGACCTCTTTCCGGATAAGTCTGACACGCCATGCCACGTTTGCCCAAATGTGTTATGGACCGGAATGAAAACCCACTGGCGTTGTGGCTAATTGGGCTGGTGCCGGGGGGTGGGGGGGGGGGGGGGTTCAATACTGGTCAGGCCTTCCCTTGCAACCCAAGAACAGATTGCAACGCGGTTTCGATCTGGCTGCTGGCAGGAATGGTGACCACCCATAACTGGCGGAAGCGCACATTTCCGCTGTTATTTTACGCTGGCAGGAAATGGACTTTTCGTCTCCTGCCGAGTTGTTTCCCCCTCCCCTTGGTTGGAAAATTCTGCCCAAAGACTTTTAGCCTTTGTTGACTCTTTCCTACCTCTCCCCAGAACGGTGCCCCTTCTTCGATATGCCTGGAGCTAGACATGGAGGTCAGTGGTAGGAATTCTGGGGTAGGAGAGACATCTCTTGGGTGGGGGTGGGGTGGGGTGGGGCGGGGAGGTTGTGAGGGGGGGCGATTGGGTTATTGGGAGATAGAGTGGAGGGGAATGGAGGTTCAGAGCTATCCAGTCCTTGATGGGAGAGCTCCTCCAGTCAGAAGAGAACTTCCAATTGAAGCACACACCCCGGCCCCTTCGGCTTGAGATCAAGGATTGAAATCTTTTTTGCTTGTGCCTGGGTCTATCTGGTGTCATCCAGCCTAAGCATTGAGACTGGCGGGAAAAGGCCCATAAGTGACAATTAAGTGGCTACTTAAGTGGCTTAATTAGGGCAAGGGTAGTATCTGAAGCGCTACCCACCCCGGCATAAAGTCACGTCCGGGCTAGGATGGGCGAGATCCTGCAGGGAATGTAATTTCAGCTCCCACCACCCCCCCCCCCCCCCCCCCATCCGCCTCAAAACCTGCTGGGGCTGTTGTGTGTTATGCTTCTTCATGTAGCATAAGCTGCTTCCTTGATGTATACTCTGATAAAGGAAGGTTCAGACTTGGAGATAGGTTTAACACATTAATTGAACAGTTAACAATTCTCCTACTTGAGTTCGACTCTCCTGCTAATCTTGCTATGGTAACTCAATCTAACTGACCAGTCTGCTCTAATCCATGCGGTGGGTGTGATGCTTCCTGATCTTCCCCTGTCTCTCTGAGTGTTGCCTACAGAAAACAGAAAGAGCATGTGTGCCCTGTCCTTTTATATGGGTAGCCCCCTTGTGGTAGTGTCACCTTTGGGTGTGTCTTGACTGCCGATTGGTTATGTCCTATCTTACTGACCTATTGGTTGAATGTCTGTGTGTCATGATGTCTCTGGTGCTCCTTCTAGTGTTTATTTAGTCCTAGAGTATTCACATTAACCCCTTGTGTATTTACAGTGATGATGCGGCTCGTTAGTCTATGGGTATGATTCTCGATTCGGGTGTTTGGGTGTCAAAATTTGTGAGAGGTCCCGGTTTCAAGTCCCGGATGAGCCCTTTGATGATGTTTTAGGGCAGCACAGTAGCACAGTGGTTAGTACAATTGCTTCACAGCTCCAGGGTCCCAGGGTCGATTCCGGCTTGGGTCACTGTCTGTGCGGAGTCTGCACATCCTCCCTGTGTGTGCGTGGGTTTCCTCCGGGTGCTCCGGTTTCCTCCCACAGTCCAAAGATGTGCAGGTTAGGTGGATTGGCCATGTGAAATCGCCCTTAGTCTCCAAAATTGCCCTTAGTGTTGGGTGGGGTTACTGGGTTATGGGGATGGGGTGGAGGTGTTGACCTTGGGTACGGTGCTCTTTCCAAGAGCCGGTGCAGACTCAATGGGCCGAATGGCCTCCTTCTGCACTGTAAATTCTATGAAGATATCACCACAGGGGCGTGGGAGAGTGTAAAATTCAAGCCATTGTCTTTTTATGTGTTAAGTATTTTAACAATAAGTTACATTCTGAAACCTCAACAGTTTTGTTTGATCATTGCGGTTGCTAAGAGCACAAGAAATCCTATTGGATTTGTTTTGATCACCTACGTGCTCATCAGACATCTCCATGATCCCGGCACATAATCCATTCGTTAACTGGACATTTTCACTTGGTGGAGTAATATGTGAATTTAACTGAAGATGTAATCAAAAAAATGACAAAACTGTAGGTTTGGTTTTGGTGTAATTCCATTTCGTAAATTGGTGTGTCAAGAGATAAAGTCAGAACCTTTGTGTGGTGTAATGAATGCTTCAGCAATCTCAATTCTTCAGCCTTGGAGAAATGATGTGTGGGTAGGAGGACAGTCAAGCTTTGCCTTCGTCTAACAATGTAATCTGTTCAACACTGAAGATACTGCTTCATTTTTTAAATCAATTATGCAGTTCTGTCTATTTCTGCCTGATCCAGTTATCTTCTTCGAGCAGGATAACATCAGCAGCAAAAAGAGATTCACTTTCAGGAAAGTCCGCCATGAAAAGTAAAAAATAAAACTGACAGACCATTTCGCACAGGTTTTACGTTCCGGGACTAGACCCCAACATATGCTAGGATAGCGGACACGAACCCCAATACTTCGGTTTTAATTCGCAAAACTGTGATGAAAGGATACTTTCCTCCAGAAATGATTCCATGCAAAAATAGGGATATGGTATATCGAAACAAACTTTATTATTCTCACAGCGTTATACTGCCTTAACAGCGCAGAAATATAGCTCACAATTTCCCATTAAACAATGCTGAACAAAATAAAGAAACAGCTTAACTTCTAATGATACCTTCTTTATCTCCAAACAAGAAAAAATGCATCACAGGTCACAGCCACTTTCAAAGAGAGTTAGCAAACACAGGATTATTTGCCAATCTTTGGATGGAGGGATTCTGGAGAGACTATTTGACGAGAGAGATCCTGTCAGATTAAGGCTGACAGCCTTCTGCAGAAGCTACTGTTCAGCTCACAGTGAAAATTTAACCCAAACTCTGCCTGCTACAGCCCTGGCTCCTCCCATTAATTACATCATTCCCTTTCCACTCAAATCCCATGACCTACTTGCTTGAGGTTATACACAGTGGCCAGAATTCTCCGGTCATTGAGACTTCAATTTACCCGCTGGCAGCGCAGCCCTCCCGAGCGGGTTTCCCGACGGCATGGGGTGGTTACAACGGGAAACCCCATTGACAATCGGCAGGAAGGTAGAATCCTGCTGCCAGAGAATGACGTGCAGTCGAGAAACACGCGGCTGGTGGTAGCACAGTGGTTAGCACTGCTGCTTCACAGCTCCAGGATCCCAGGTTCGATTCCCGGCTTGGGTCACTGTCTGTGTGGAGTCTGCACGTTCTCCCTGTATCTGTGTATCTCTCCCTGTATCCCTCTCACAAGTCCAGAAAGACGTGCTGTTAGATGAATTGGACATTCTAAATTCTCCCTCTGTGTGCATGAACAGGCGCCAGAATGTGGCGATAGGGGCTTTTCACAGTAACTTCATTACAATGTTAATGTCAGCCTACTTGTGACAAGAAAGATTATTATGGTAGACCAGAGACTCCCGCCCAAAGTCTCTAATTATCTAATCCCAGGGATTCTCCAGAAATAATAACAAAATCCCATTAGAATATACAGTGCAGAAGGCCATTCAGCCCATCGAGTCTGCACCGACCGACTTAAGCCCTCACTTCCACCCTATCCCCATAACCCAATAACCCATCCTAACCTTTTTTGGTTACTCAGGGCATTTTATCATGGCCAATCCACCTAATCTGCACGTTTATGGACTGTGGGAGGAAACCGGAGCACCCGAAGGAAACCCACGCAGACACGGGGAGAATGTGCAGACTCCACACAGACAGTGACCCAGCAGAGAATTGAACCTGGGACCCTGGCTCGGTGAAGCCACAGTGCTAATCACATGTGCTACCGTGCTGCCCATTCTTCCTCTCCTTGTAAACATAAATACGTTTTGAAATAATGATAATCTCACATTTACAAAATCTTCATTGCACCTTCTGCAGCCACACCGTCTGTCTGTCTTTTAAACCATGATTTTTAAAAATCTTACTGCAGCAGACACATACATCTCTTAACCAGGCTTTTAAAACCATTACTGCACCAGATACATATTATACAATATATGTACCAATTTCTTACATTCATCAGTCACGGTAATGGTTCTGTACTGTGCTGTTGGAGCAGAGAATATAAACTCAAATCCCAACGGGGCAGTTGGAGAATCTGAATTTGGGATAAGACATTTGGAAATGAAGACTGGTAAAAGTGGCCTTGCAGCTGTTGTAGAAAAGTGACAGAAAAAGTAGAGCCCTTTTGCAAAGGAAGCCTTGGCTTATATGGGAACTCGGAGAAGGTGCTGGTGTAGTGGCAATGACACTGGAGTAGTAATCCATGGTCTCAGATGAACATTCTGGGAACATGGCAGAACTATCACCATGGCAACTAGTAGGATTTTTATTCAGTTAATAAATCTGGAATGCATTTTAGTCTCAGTATTGCCCTCCTTACCTGGCCTAGTCTCTATGAGACCCAGAGTAATCCGGTTGACTCTCCTGCCCTCTGAAACAGCCCTGCAGGCCATTCAGTTCAAAGGCAATTTGTGTTGGGCAACCACTGCTATCTTTACTGGCAACACCCACATTGCATAAGGAATATATGTATTTTTTAAAGTCCCTCAACAACATAGTTGTCTCTCACTTATCTTCCAAAGTGGTCTAACAAATCACTGGGGTGGGCAAGTAATTCTGCCCTTGGCAGCGACAAGCACAGAAATAATGAAGAAACGATTGTGGTAAAAGGAAACCACTGTATCAGTGGTTCTATCATTCTTCATACTGTACCCTTCCAGTCTTATATCCGTCTTCCTACAGTGTTACTCAGGTCGCCCCGAGTCAAGCCCGCTCACTCGTGAGTCCAGCCTCGTCGCCCGCGAGTAAAGTCTGGTCAACCCTGTCATAATATACATCTATGTGTATAATGGAGCGCGGACAGGCAGTGATTGACACACAGGATGACCAGTAAGCACACAGAACAGAGCAGCCAATCACCAGACAGGACACGACCACTAGAAAGCCAGAGGGCACTAGGTTTCCCGCTCTCTCGGGACCCAGCCTCTGAGACAGTACATGAGTACATGAGCTAGCCAGTGCAAACACCATGTGGTAGCTAGTAAGTCTGGTCAGGCTAGTATCAGGTCTCCAGTCAAGTCAGTATAGTGTCAACCCACAGTTGAACATGTATAATAGTTTAGATGTTAAATAAAATTGTGTTGCATCTCATCAAGTGTTGGAAGTCTGTCTCTCGCTACACTGCATCAAGCGCAGTCCACATCGACCCGGCCTGCCAACACATCAACCCCCAAGTCAGATCGGGTACCCCCGAGTCAAAGGCTGGGCACCACAGAGTCATAGAAATATCGGAGCAGGAGGAGGTCATTCAACCCTTCGAGCCTGCTCCGCCATTTTGATCATGGCTGATCATCCAACTCGGTGACCTGTTCCCGCTTTCCCCTCATATTCTTCCATCCCTTTAGTCCGGAGAGCTACACAAACTCCTTCTTGAAAACATGCAACATTTTGGCCTCAACTGCTTTCTGTGGTAGTGAATTCCACAAACTCACCACTCTCTGTGTGAAGAAATTTCTCCACATCTCAGTCCGAAATAGTTTACTTCTGAAAATGACCCTGGTTCTGAACTGCCCCGCTATCCGGAACATCCTTCCTGCATCATCCCTGTCTAGTCCTGTTTGAATTTTAGAGGTTTCTATGAGATCGCCCCTCATTTTTCGAAACTCCAGCGAATATAATCCTAACCGATTCAATCTCTTTTCGTATATCAGCACCGCCGTTTCAGGAATGAATTTGGTAAACCTTTGCTGCATTTCCTCAATAGCAAGAATATCCTTCATCAGGTAAGGAGACCAACATCGCACACAATATTCCAGGTGTGGTCTCACTAAAGCCCTGTATAACTGCAGCAGGACATCCCTGCCTCTGTACGCGAATCATCTCGCTATGAAGGCCAACATACCATTTGCCTTCTTCACCTCCAGTTGCACCTAGATACTCACTCCAAGGACAACTCCAAGGACATCCAGGTCTTGTTGCACATTCGTTTCTCAATCTATAGTCATTCAGATAAACTACCTTCCTGTTTTTGCTACCAAAGTGGATAACCTTACATATATCCACATTGTACTGCATCTGCCATGCATTTGCCCACTCACTCAACTGGTCCAAATCACACTGGAGCATCTCTGCACCTCCTCACAGCTCACTCTCTGTCCCATCCCCCAGTTTTGTGTCATCTGCAAATTTGGAACTATTATTGCATTTAGATCCCTCATCTAAATCATGAATATAGATTGTGAATAGCTTGGCTCCTAGCACTGATCCTTGGGGTACCCCACTAGTCACTGCCTGCCACTTGGAAAAGGACCCATTTATTCCTACTCTATGTTTGGCGCTTGCCAACCAGCTTTCTACCCACCTCAATAGACTGCCCAATCCCATGCATTTTAATTTAACACGTCAATCTCTCACGTGAGACCTTGTCAAAAGCCTTCTGAAAATCAAAGCCTGGTGACTCCGAGTCAGAGCCGGTACCTCTAAGTCAATATAAGAATATCTCAGGGATGGTGCTTTCCTCACTTGACAGTCTTCTCCCTCTCGCCCCGTCTCTCCCTCGTGACCCCCCCCCCCCCGTCTTTTCCAAGTCAACACCTCCCCACCTCCCCCCGCCCTGTCTCTCCCTAATGAACACCCCTCGTGAACCACCAGGGGGTGATTGCAAGGGGAACACCTTTTGAAGCCAGTCATGACTCGCGCTATTCTGGCATCACGCTGGGGAAGGGGGGGGGGGGGACGATGATTCCGCCGTATCGGCCCACTAATAAGATGCAAATATATTATAATGACGTTCCCGCTGTTGAAGGTGGGAAGTCCGCGGCATGCCGCTGATGGGAACGGGATGATTGCGGTAACCGTCCATGCTGATATAGAACAAAACTTTGGTCATCTTGTGGTATTTGAAGCTCCGGTGGCCAAACCTGCCCGAAGGTAATGGGAGTGGAAAGTCCTGGCCAGGGACCTGGACAAATCCATATGTTTCATTGTGTGATAATAACTCAAACTAAATTTAATTCTTTCCCCCCCAATTTCTGTTGTACATCTGTTGTTTTCACACATTTGATAACAATTCCAACTTTCTGCTTCAAAGTGAGGGGGCAAGAAGATATCAGCTTGGAGGCAGCAAATGCCGTTGGATACGACAAGATAGCAAAGCCTCGAAGTTACATTGTGTCATGTTAGCGCATGAATTTTTAACGCATTAATATCACCCAGATGTTAATCTGCTGCTTGAATTGAGGTGTTGACGCTAATCTAGAGTCATGGAGAGTGTCCACACAACTGGAACTCTGCTGTTTTTACGGCCTCTATGTTCCTGGGTCTGAATGGGGGTCAAAGGTCAAACTGATGGGAGGTTGTCGAAGCTGATGTTAGTTCCTGGTTTTGGAATCTGCGTCTGATTTGGAGTGAACAGGTTACCAATAATACAATGGGTTGGATTGTCCAGTCTTTGGTGGGGTGAGTGAAGGTGGAGCGGAAAGTGAGTGCTCATTCGTTGCAACTCCCGCCATCCCAGCACGGCGAATCAAGCGTTGGATGGCCAATTAGCAGCCAGCCAATGGGAAAGCAGCCAAGTAGCCGTGTTAAGGCGGTTCCCCGACAAATATGCGTCTGGGGCGGGACGTCAGGCTGGAGAGGGGTGAATGCTGGGAACAGGGGCTGGGATTCTCCGACCCCCGCTGGGTCGGAGAATCGCCGGGGGGGGGTGGTGGTGTGAATGCCGCCCCCGCTGGCTGCCGAATTCTCTGGCGTCGGGGATTTAGTGGGGACGGGAATCGCGGCAGTCGGCGGCCGCTGGCAGCGGCCCCCCTGGCGATTCTCCGGCCTGCGATGGGCCGAGTGGCTGCCCGTTTTTTGACGGTCCCGTCGGCGTAAATTGGAGTAGGTCTTTATCGGCGGGACCTGGCGGCGTTGGCGGCCTCCGGAGTTCTCGGGGGGACGCGGGGGGATCTGGCCACAGGAGGTGCCCCCACGGTGGCCTGGCCCGCGATCAGGGCACTCTTTCCCTCCGCATCAGCCGCTGTGATCCTCAGTCATGGCCGGTGTGGAGACAAACCCTCCCGCGCATGCGCTGGGATGACGCCAGCACATGCTGGCGATCCCGCGCATGCGCCGGCCGGCGGAGGACCTTCAGCGCTGGTTGGCGTGGCGACATGCTCCTTTCCCGCCGTCCGGCGCGACGCAAACCACTCCGGGGCCTGTCTAGCCCCTGAAGGTGTGGAGGATTCCGCACCTTTGGGGCGGCCCGACGCCGGAATGGTTCACGCCACTCCTTCCCTCCGGAGTAGCCCGCCCTGCCAATTACGGCAGAATCCCGCCCAGGAAGTCAGTAAGGGCCAGCGGTTTAAAGCCCCTTTCCCTCTCATTCTCTGATCATTTCTTATGGCAGGCCCACGGCAGTGAAAAAAAGATGTTGTTAAACATCGAACCACTGTCACCTCCACCTGCACAAGTTGCTGCCAGATGCAATAACGCCCGCGGTGATAGACCTATTCTTCCACTCTTATGCTGCATCCTCATACCTGCGATATAGCTCTCCCAAAAATGTTCCCATTTGACACCCAAGAAATAGTGCGGACAACGAAAGATTGCATAAAATGATTGATGTTGACACGTTTTAATAGTTTGTGAATTGGTCATTTTGAAATGGCGAGTGGGCTTCTGATTTCTGCACCCACTCACCTTCGGGGATACTGGGACTGGGACTGGAGTGATGATGTTGGATTGTTATCCCAATGCCATCACACCATAGTTTATGTTGATGCATCAGGGAGGTGGTAGGGTGGCAGCACACCCAAGTTATGGCTGTATGTATTGACCAGTTAATAATATTGGACCTTTTTACAGTTCTACTCATTTGCGTTTGACAAGTAGGTATTGTTGCAGCCATGTAAAAAGCACATTTTAAAGTGGTCCATGAGTTAGGAATTTTGATGGGTGTGTGTTGCTGCCCAGGACAGCATTTATCGTCCATCCCTAGTTGCTCTTGAGAAGGTGGTGGTGAGCTGTCTTCTTGAACCGCTGTAGTCCCTGAGGTGCATAGGTCTATATGTAGCCCACTGTTTAATTTCTGAATGTTCATTTAAAAATAACCCAGCAGACAATCTACTCTTGATTATCAGTAAACTGATGGAAGGGATCATCAACAGTGCTATCAAGCGGCACTGACTGAACAATAACCTTCTCACAGATGCTCAGTTTAGGTTCCGCCAGAGTCAGTCGCTCTTGACCTCATTACATCAAGGCAGCATTTGACTGAGTATGGCATCAAGGAGCCCTAGCAAAACTGGAGTCAATGGTAATCAGGGGAAAACCCTCTGCTGGTTGGAGTCATAGCTGGCACAAAGGAAGATGGCTGCGGTGACTGGAAGTCAATCATCTCGGCTCCAAGACATCACTGCAGGAGTTCCTCAGGGGAGTGTCCTAGGCCCAACCACCATCAGCTGCTTCATCAATGACCTTCCTTCCATCATAAGGTCAGAAGTGGCTGATGACTACACAATGTTCATTGTATCTTTATTCTTTAAATCTTTATTCAGCTTTGACAAACGGTCATCTGGACTCAAAGCGCCAGCTCTTTTCTCTCCCTACAGATGCTGTCAGACCTGCTGAGATTTTCCAGCATTTTCTCTTTGATTTCAGATTCCAGCATCCGCAGTAATTTGCTTTAATCCAATGTTCAGTGCCATTTGTGAATCCTGAGATACTGAAACAGTCCATGTCCAAATGCAGCACTATCCAGGTTTGGTCTAACAAGTGGCAAGTAACATTCATGCCACACAAGTGCCAGGCAATGACCATCTCAACATCCAAGGTTAGGAATCCTGCGGTGAGTAACTCACCTCCTGAACCCCAAAGACATCAGGCTTGGACTGACAAGTGGCAAGTAACATTTGTGCCAACAAGTGATGACTGTCTCCAACAAGAGAGAATCACGTTTCTATCTAGGGGATCAAACAAAAACAAACTGAATTTAAAAATAAATGTACAACAAATAAATGGGACCTGAGTAAATTGGAATCGCCAAACCACCTATTAATTCACTCTTTCAATTACTAATTTCCCTAACTGGGGTCAAGGCGAATGAAAATTACTTTTCAAAATTACTCGGCAAAAATCTTGAAAAGACACCGAATAATAATAACCTTTATCGGTGTCACAAGTAGGCTTACATTATCACTGCAATGAAGTTACTGCGAAAATCCCCTAGTCGCCACACTCTGGCGCCTGTGCGGGTACACTGAGGGAGAATTCAGAATGTCCAATTCACCCAACAAGCACGTCTTTCGGGACTCGTGGGAGGAAACTGGAGCACCCGGAGGAAACCCACGCAGACACGGGAAGAACGTGCAGCATCCGCACAGTGACCCAAGCCGGGAATTGTACCCGGGTCCCTGGTGCTGTGAAGTGATAGTGCTCACTGTGCTACCATGTCGCCACCCTGAGCTGCCTTATATTCGGCTTGGAACGTCCACCTCTATCTAAAAGTCCTCTGGGCTTGATAGGAGCCTCCTTCCCAAATACTCAGAACTACTTTTTAGAAATATAAAAGAACAGTGGAAGACACAAGATCAGCAATTATGCGGCAGAAAGAGAACTGTGCCCAAGCCAATATTCTCATCACCTCTCCTGAACACACACACACAACTTTGCTTTTGAAAGGCAAACATATATTCTCTTGAGTTTTTTGAGGATAAATAATGAGAAGCTTCACCATGGGAATTCTTATAATGTAGCAGAAATATGAAGAAGCCTCAAATTCGACATCTTTTGATTGTCACTGTTTTTTCCACTGACTGGTGTGACCTTACCTCATTATACTGTAAGTTGCACAGTCCCCTTTGTTCTCTATTCTAATTGAACCACTGTGACACTAAAATGCGGAACCTGAAGGAATATATAAACTATTCACATAAATGACAAGTCGGAAACCTTCACTGCATTTTTTATGGTGCATGCCATTCTGTCTGGAGTGGAGCTGATTATTAGACTCTTTATAGTTATTTTCTTGACAGTTTACCGTGTCATTATCCAGTACAAGAGGACAGATAAATTTCAAATAGGGTTGAATTTCTCAATTTTAAATCAGTCCAAAGAAATGTCTTGATGCAATAAATCAAGGTCTCTATTATCATAGATCATAGAATTTACAGTGCAGAAGGAGGCCATTCGGCCCATCGAGTCGGAACCGGCTCTTGGAAAGAGCACCCTACCCAAGGTCAACACCTCCACCCTATCCCTATAACCCAGTAACCCCACCCAACACTAAGGGCAATTTTGGTCACTAAGGGCAATTTAGCATGGCCAATCCACCTAACCTGCACATCTTTGGACTGTGGGAGGAAACCGGAGCAGCCGGAGGAAACCCACGCACACACGGGGAGAACGTGCAGACTCCGCACAGACAGTGACCCAAGCCGGAATCGAACCTGGGACCCTGGAGCTGTGAAGCAATTGTACTATCCACAATGCTACCGTGCTGCCCCAGGTGTCGTTAACCAGATGGTGAAGTGAGCATAACACTTACAAACATTTCTCGGTTTATTCATTCAGAACAAGGAAATGCTTCAGTTTCATGAAGTAACATTAAAAGGGCATTGCTATTGATACCCATTTGTGGCGACGGAATAATTTTATTATAGGCAGTGGCGGAGTGGTATTGTTCTGGGGACCCGGGTTCAAATTCCACCACGGCAGGTTTTTAGTTCAAATTTAAATCCAACATAAATCTGGAATTAAAAGCCTACTGATGACCGTGAAACCATTGTTGATTGTCCTAAAATCCCATCTGGTTCACTTCCGTCCTTTCGCCAAGGAAATCTACCGCCCTTACCGAGCCTGGCCTACACGTGACTCCAGACCCACGTCAATGTGGTTGACTTAGCAAGCCACTCAGTTCAGGGCAATTAGGGCTGGGCAACCAATGCTGGCTCAGCCAGCGCCGCCCACATCCCAGCAACTAATAGGAAACAAAATTCGAGATGATCTTCCTTCAGATGGTTCAGTCAAACATTCTGACCACACGGACAGCAAAAGTTATAGAAATGAACGTTAAAGTTTGGTCAGTTTGGATATCCTTCAGGCAGGATTTTGTCCACTATAGGGAGGGGCAGGACCACACTCGAGCTGGGGACCCAGCGAATTGATTTGCACACCAGTGGGTACCCCTCCCCAGAGCATTCGAATTACTTTGAATTGGCATGTGAAGCCATGAAAATTCCCTCGAAAAATGGGGGTCGACTGATAAACCAAGGATGACAGTAAACTGCCAACATGGGTGTGGATGGTGGCCATTTTGAAATGTCATCAGCACCCAATAGAAAGACTGGGCGTGTCTTTCACTTCTGTGCATCTGACCAACGCAGCCCACATGGCCTGCTTGGTCCCTGATGTCCAGTCATAAGGTATTCGAAAGTAAAACATCCATTTGTACAGAGAAAGATTGAAGCTGACTGCTCATGTGGTGGCTGAAAATGGGGGTTGACGTATGGACCAAGTACATGTAAATATATGGGGCTGATCCTGATGCTGAAATCGTGTTCGGCGGCGGGGCGGAGAATCCAGTTTCCTGCATGAAATTGGGATCACTGCCGGTTCGGCGATTCTCCGCCCCTCTGAAAAGCAGAGTACTCGGAGACGCCGCGCAGAGTACCTACCACCTGAGGCCATTGTCAGAGGCCCGCTCTGCTATTCTCCACCCCCGACTGGCCGAATTCCCGTTGACGTGGATCTAATCTGCTCCTGCCATTTGGGATACATGCGAGGCGGCTGTGAACTCAGTCCGTGGCTGTCACGGTCGGGGGCGGGCCGACTGGAGGGCAGGGGGAGACTCATTTGGGACTGGGCTTTTATTGTGCCGACGGTCCGGGGTGGGCGTGCGGCCGATGCAGGGCACTATTTCTGCGGTCCAGGTCCGCGGTCTGAGCCCGCCATGGAGCGCGGCGCAGCTGCTGGAGGCCACCACTGTGCGCATGCGCGGCCTCTGACCCGGAAGTGCAGGGGGTAGTATCGGCAGCTGGAGCTGAGAGCTCCACAAAAGCTGCTTGCTAGCCCCCTGGAAGATGGTGAATCTGTAGCCTTCTGATGCCAGTTTTGTCTGGCATAAAAGACCCCAGTTTTCACAATGGTGTGTGAACATAGTCCCTGAAACGGAGAATGCAGCCCATGGTTTTGAAGGCTGGAAAAATGGGATTCCGTTATACGCTGTGTTGACATATGCGATTTACAGCATTACTCTGCCTGCAGGTTCACTGACCTATCATGGAGGACAGGGGCAAGATGTGTCTATTCTGTCAAAGTAAAGATTTCTAATTTCAGGGACCACAACATGGGCTACTGTGGCTTGCCAGCAAATGGATTTTCTGGGGCTGCAGGATCCACAGGAATGGAGAGGGGACATAGAAAGTCTTCTCTCTGGGGGGTCTGTCCCTCTTACCTTAGGGTCCTGCTGTGTGAGCTGAGGGGCTGCTGTGAGGTGAGCTCTCCCAAGGACGGAAGCAAGAGGATCTCTCCGGCCCAGCAGTTGGGAATGGAAGTGGCCGAGGAATGAACAGCAGTTGTGTGCTCCCTCCAACCTGGAGACAAGCCACCAAAATAATTTCAGGCCTCAGAAAAATGGGACAAGGTGAGGGCCAGGTGCCAAGACCCACACTCCCAGCATTCCCATGCACAGCGCTCCTCAGAGCAACGCACCTTGAAGCCCCACTCATTCCTCTCTCTGCAGGTTCCTCACATCCCCCATGAACAGTCAACGTCCACATTCACCCTCTGCCAATTGCCTTGTCACACCCGTGTTTCACACTCACCCTCCATAAATGGTATCCTGCCCCATCTCCGCATAAGCCATTATCAACAATCACACTTTTTTATCCTTCTCTCTGCAGAAGCGAAAAGTGTATAATTTGATTAAAGGCAGCGGCCTACTGAAGGAAAGTAACAGGATTCTTGCTGCCCATTGGTAATGTGTGCTCATCCAGCTCCACGTGGAAGGAGGGCTTGTTCCAGGAGGTGCCGCTGATGTCAGCTGGCACCCGTTGGCAAACCCCGAGCCTCCTGAGACGTTGGACATGTCTGTAGACCTTGCGTTGGAGGTCTCACCTCCTTCCAGTTAGATATCGGTATCCATCCATTCAGCCCTGCAGAGGGGTCAGTGGTTGAGGGGACGTCAGTCATTGTTGCTGGTGTTGCTCCTTCTGTTGTTGGAGCAGTTGGTGATAGGGGTGTAACTTCTGCTCCTGACCCTCAGCAGAAAGGGAAGGCGGAGCTGCGTAAACTGCTCCCAAACCAGGGTGAAGATTGGCAGCAAGGGATATGCAGCTAAAGGTGAGTGCGTTGTTAGGCAGGGTGAAGTCACTTCCCACAAGTCGGCAATGAGATGAAATGCTTTGAACTGCAGCTTCTTCCATGACCATAGCTGATGCTTCACAGATTTTTGAATTTCCGTTTTGTGGAAAAAGCTCTTCCCAGCATTAGCTTGTCACAATTACCCTAACAAGACACAAACACAGTGTGGAACTCGAAAGAAGGGATGTGAGGTTAAAAAGGCTCTTAATCGACTTTGGAATCACTTTGATTGTTTTCCTTGAGGTTTCACAGGGATTTGCTGCAGAACTCAGCACCTGTCCCGGGAAAAGCACGTCGAAGGTGGGATAATGTTGGGATCCCAACCCAATGTTATTCTCCGCACCGCCATAATCAATCTCCACCTGGCTGGGAAAACACTTTCCTTTACTTCATAAACGGAAGGAACTGTCTAAAGTGACATGACAAAATCATTTTCTTTCCTGGTTTCGGTAAGTAATCATGAAGGAATATCATATTCTATTTGTATTAAATAGATTCACTAATTTGACGCATTACTGTCTAGAGGTTGGGTGGTTGTACCTGTCTAACATTCAGAATCCGCACTGCCCAATGCCCATGGTTCATCCAAATAGGCAGCTGGAAACGGAGGACAATATCCATTGCTGGGACTTGGGCAGGCATGTGGAGTAGGTTATGAATTATATCATGCTGCTGGATTTAAATTTGACACTGACTTTAGGGAGCAGGTTTTATGTCTACCTGAAACAATGTGGAATCTCCCTGGATGTCAAGGGGCAATGAGTGATAGTAACTTATCCCACAGATTCTCAGATTGCTGTCATATTCGCCTGGGTCGGCTCTCCAGCAGCCCTGGAAATTGGTGAAAGACTTTTTGAAGCAAAGTACTGCTGGAAATGTGAAATGAAATCAATACGCGCTGGTGAAGCCCAACAATTCTGGCAGCAACTGCGGAGAGAGAAATAGAGTTGATGTTTCAAGTCAAATCAATGTGAGACATGACAATTCAGTCAGCCTCAATCGTATCAAATCACAGAACAGGCTTGAAGGGCTGAATGGCCAAATTCCTGCTCTTAAGTCCGATGCTCCTACTATGATGAACTCTTATGAAGAAGAGTAATCTTTGACTTGATAGTTAAACTCTTGTTTTTTTTTCTCTCCACAGGCTGTGCCAGACCTGCTGAATCTTTCCGGCACTTGAAATTAAATGAAATGAAAATCGCTTATTGTCACGAGTAGGCTTCAATGAAGTTACTGTGAAAAGCCCCTGGTCGCCACATTCTGCCGCCTGTCTGGGGAGGCTGGTACTTGAGTTTCTTATTGGTTTTCCTGTCACCTTGATCAATAGTCATGGTGAGTCGGTATTCAGGAGCAAAGGCTCGCTTGGAATAGATACAGAATAGATATGGACTGTGAGGACAACAGAATATCTGAAGCCACCTGCAAGCTCCTCTACATGTGGACCAAGGTGCTCAGAACCATGCAAGGCCAGCCTGCCCAAACAGCAGCAGAAGCTTTATATCCAGTCGGATGATTGAATTGCTGTGAGATATGAGCCACCTCAATCATAAAGCAGGATCTTAATAAAGTACAGGAGTTAGTTAGTCATGGTGCACACTCTGCCCAGATGAAGTTTAAGATTGGAGTTAAGATGCAAAATTACATTCAAATTCACCATTGGAAAACAACATGACCGAAAACAATCAGCACAGACACAATATGTTTGGAGATGAAGAACATGGCTGTTGTTTGCTCAAGAGGGCAGTTGCGGCAAGATTTGAACCAATTCAATTCGACGACTTGAGTGGCAGATTCGTTGAATGATACGATAACGGATGGTACAGGGGAACACACACATGCAGAGAGCAAAGACAAGATATAAGCAAGACACCAAATGCCTTGGGCATATTTGCAAATGCTGCAGAGGAGCTATGTGATTGTGAGTAAATGGTTCTTATCTCTTGTCATTGTCTTGTTATGCTCTAGGTGTAGCATAAGCAGCTTCCTTGTGGTGCACGTGACAAAGGAAGGATCAGACGTGGAGATAACTTCAACACGTTTATTAAACTATATACACTTCTATAACTTGGGTTCGACACTACTGTAAATCCTACTATAGCTACTCAGACTGACTAACCGGACTGCTACAGTCCACGTGGTGGGAGTGTAATCAAATCAACCCTGTGTCTGTACTCACTGAGTGTCTCCACTGGAAAGAGGCAGATCATGTGTGTGGTGTCCTTTATATATGAGTTGGTGTAATGCCCTCCTGTGGTCGTGTCACCTCTGTGTGTATCGTGAATGCCCATTGGTCGTGTCCTGTCTAACTGATCTATTGGTTGAGTGTGTGTGTTTGATGTCTCTGGTGCTCCCTCTAGTGTCTAGCTAGCCTACATGTATTTACATTAACCCCCTGTGTATTTACAGTGATGCACATCACCACAGACATCTTCACCTTGCTCCAGGGCATCTCGCTGGTCTCTTTGCTGCACACAGGTGCCTTCCAGTCCTACCTCCGTGAGGACGCCGCTTCGATGGTGACGCCCTGCAGCACATAGCAAATGATTCCAATCAGCTAAACTCTTCCCAGGTGGTTAGGTACCCCCCGATTAACCCACGCATTTGAAGTGTAACTTCAGCCAGAAGTGTCTTCTTGTGCATCTTTGTCCCTCCTTATATCAGCTCCGTTGGCATCCTGGGATTGCCCAGCGGGGCCAGGAGCAATAACGGCAGAAGATGGCCTTGGCTTTTCTTCAGGGAGGCACCATATAAACCTGCTTTTGTGGATTAAACATGAAATGAAAATCGTTTATTGACACGAGTAGGCTTCAAATGAAGTTACTGTGAAAAGCCCCTAGTCGCCACATTCCGGCGCCTGTTCGGGGAGGCTGTTACGGGAATTGAACCGTGCTGCTGGTCTGCCTTAAAAGCCAGCTCTTTAGCCCTGTGCTAAACCAGCCCCTGATCATCATCAGTGCTCTGGGGACTGCCTGAGAATGAAAATGTTGTGACAGCTGCATTTACTTGCATAATAAAACTGATGGTTGCAGACCAAGCTGAACAGTGAGCGAGTGGAAACCCTTTGTGATTCATGTCGGTAGTAGCATTGTGTAATGGAGCATGCACGCCGACATATAGTCCCTGCTCCCCTGGGGAAACTGCCACTGGGCAACATTGAAGAGCCTTCACAGGCTGCACTCTGAGGCCTATGGGGAACAGTTTCCCTTGCGCAAGGGCTAGATCTCTGACTTGCTTCCCACATTGATGCACAGCTGATTGACAGGTATTTATAATGTCTCATCTGACAGCGTGAAAGCTAATCTTCATCATTTTCAACCAGTCCTCGCTCTGATACCCGCAGATGATGCTGCGACTAATGGTGGAACATGATGGTATGTCGGGCAGCAGGGTATGGCATACCCCATATGCTAGCTTCTTCCCTGAAAAATTGGGGCTTTGACAGGCACCGTTCCTCTGACAAATGGGCACAAGGGTTCCTCTTGATGTTGGGACAACAGCAAATGATCGCAGCAAGATTATGTTCAGTAATGGTTCTTACTTCAAAACAGAAACAGAGATGTAAAACAATTCCCAGTGGCATACAGAGAAAATATCAATATCACAACAATAACCACAATGTCACTGCAACCACCCCAGTCAATTAAAACAACATCAAAAATATAAATGGAAAAAAGGTTTCCAATGGTCCTGCCGATATTAACTGTTCTGTTTCGAGAGATTTACATTCTCCATCCAATGCCTACAGCTCCTGAATGCTCAGCTTCTGTAGACGGGTGAATGTGAAATACATGGATGTGCTGAAAGTTCAATGACACCTTACTGTACTCTTGCTCTTTGAAATGAAAATCACTTATTGTCACGAGTAGGTTTCAATGAAGTTACTGTGAAAAGCCCCTAGTCGCCACATTCCGGCTCCTGTTCGGGGAGGCTGGTACGGGAATTGAACCGTGCTGCTGGCCTGCCTTGGTCTGCTTTCAAAGCCAGCGATTTAGCCCAGTGTGCTAAACAAGCCCCTGGTGCTGGTGAATACCAGTCAGCTCACATAATCATGCACTGGCTGGTATTTTACTGCTCATCTCCTTGCTATTAATTGTATTCCCCCAAATTGGTGACATCTACAAATTTTGAAATTGTACTTCTGATTCCTGAGCCCAAATAGTTTGTGCGATGGTCCCCGCACTGATTCTTGTGGAATACCAACCTGAATAACGACCTTCAACCCCTATTCTCTGTCTCCTATTAAATAGCCGGTTTGCTATCCATTCTGCCATGTGGCCCCAGGTTATATGTACTATGTGGCGCCTTCTTGAAGGCCTTTTGAAAATCCAATTACTTCTCCAAAGAATTCAATAAAGGTGGTCAAGCATGGCCTTTCCTTTTGAAATCCATGCTGACTATTCTTTATTATAGTTTCAGTTTTTAGATGTTTTTCTATTACATCTTTCAGTGAGGGTTTTTCTTATCTTTGCGACAGTCAGCGTTAAGCTAATTGGTGTTTGTTTTGCTACATTTGTTCGATTTCCATTTCAAAATACAGGAATCCCATTAGTCGCCTGCTGGTCCTTTGGCACTAATCCCTTTTCTAATGTATTTATATATATATATATATATATATATATATATGTGTAATAGTGCCTCTGCCATCACTTACATAACTCATTTTGGTATACATGGACAAAATCCATCTGGACGAGGGGTGTTATCTATACGTTATCAATTATCCCCCCCCCCCCCCCCCTTTTCCATCTTAAATATATCTTTATGGAATATGTCAATATTTCTGATCCGTTCTTCTGAGGTCAGTCCCACCATATTAATTTCCTTGAATATTGAATATTTGATTATTGCTGAAGAGAGAGAGACATGCTGTCAAAGCTTTTGGTCTTTCACGCATCAGGACAGATTCATGTCCGTACCAACTGAACAGGGAGCAGCAATTTATACTGCACGAGAAAAGAGTGCTGATGAGTTGGAAAGTGAACTCTGACCAGCTCCCTGGTGCATTCTCCAGCGCAACACTTTTACCAATTAGATTGCCCCAGATATTGCTTTTCCTGCAATTATCCTGATAATGCAAGACCAAAGGTTTTGACAAAATGTCTTTTTTTAAACATATGCCCTTCTCAATCTTTATATTAAACCTAGATAGGTTGTGATCACTATTACCTAGATGTTCTACATCTGTTCTGGTTTACCTCTCATCATTGGAGCGAAGATGGCTTTCTCTCTTGATGGTGCTCTTACATGCTGGGTAAGAAAAAAAGCTCCTTGCTCCATTCCCTGGACCACTTTTGCTACCTCTTCTTGTCGTTTTCTTTGGGATATAGTTAAAACCTTCCATGATTGTTATTCTATGCCATTTACTCGATACACATATTTGTTTGCATGTATTTCCTCAACCACCTTTGCACTATTAAGGTGGTTTATAGGACACCTCTATCAGAATTAGCAATCACTGGGCAGCAAGGTGGCACAAGTGGTTCGCAAGGTTACCTCACGGCGCCAAGGTCCCAGGTTCGATCCTGGCTCTGCGTCACTGTCCGTGTGGAGTTTGCATATTCTCCCCATGTTTGCGTGGGTTTCGCCCCCACAAACCAAAGGTGTGCAGGCTAGGTGGATTGGCCACGCTAAATTGCCAGATTACCCCAGCCAATATTCTGATCAAGAATAGGCATATTAAATATGAAAGTTTTGTGCTCTTGATCAGATCAATTAGTATCCTGTTTCTTAAAGCTCTACCTGAACCTCAATAAATGGTAATCATCAACCTTCTGACATTTACTTTGCATTTATTCTTATTTTGATGAAAACCATTCACGTTCTGAGCTGACACATTGGCTGAAGGAATTGTGTTCTTGTGACGTGGTCTCAATGATGAGCACAAAAGGAGCAGGTGTGGTGACTCCACCTTGGCTACCTGTGAAGCCCAAAGCAGCACTTAACAAGGCTCAGGCAACTAGTTGGTTCAAGCAAATAAATTAATAATACGTGAAGTAAAAGTGTGAGTGGTAATCACTTTCCGCATCTTTCAGGCTCAGGCGATGCTGGGAACCCATGAGGAAGATAGGCCGGGCCGAAACGTCACAGACTCTGAGTTGCTGCCCGTCCACTACACATTTCCCGCTCAGCGCTCAGTGCAGTCTGTCTGCCACCCGCTCCTCGCTATACAGGCGAACCTCCACTAGGGATCTATGAAGGACAGACGCTCGCCATTACCAGCCACTTGGAGGTCTGGCAGCAGTCTCAGCAGCGACACCAGGAGTGCTGGCCATTGCTAGAACTGCAAGAGGATGATGCCATGGAAGGACGGCACCCTCCCAACCAGAGGCTAGGGGTTCGTGGTACCAGGGCCAGTCAGTCGAGCCCCAGTATGGGTGTAGGGATGGGTTGCTGGTGAAGGCAGGAGACACTTTAGTTAGCAGCCAGCCATTGAGCCTGGGGTTGGGGGGAACCTCCATAGGCCAAAGAGTGCCTGAATAGGAGGACCATCCGGCCCACAGGGAGGCCTCCAAGGTTCACCAAGAAGTCTCTCCATGAGGTGGGGACACATCTACCTCTAGTAAAATATTAATGGCAGAGGCCCTTAATTGGTCACTGTCCGCAACCCTTCTCACCACTGGCAGTGGGCACTCATTCCTACCTGCCCGTCTACTTTCCCTCGTCATTTTATCCCTGAGCACCAGTAGGCAGGTCATGTTACAGTTGTATAGGACCTTGATTCGGCCACATTTGGAATACTGCGTGCTGTTCTGGTCGCCACATTACCAGAAGGATGTGGATGCTTTAGCGAGGGTGCAGAGGAGGTTCACCAGGATGTTGCCTGGTATGGAGGGTGCTAGCTATGAAGAAAGGTTGAGTAGATTAGAATTGTTTTCGTTGGAAAGACGAAGGTTGAGGGGGGACCTGATTGAGGTATACAAAATTATGAGAGGTATGGACAGGGTGGATAGCAACAAGCTTTTTCCAAGAGTGGGGGTGTCAGTTACAAGGGGTCACGATTTCAAGGTGAGAGGGGGAGAGTTTAAGGGAGATGTGCGTGGAAAGTTTTTTACGCAGAGGGTGGTGGGTGCCTGGAACGCTTTACTAGCGGAGGTGGTAGAGGCGGGCACGATTGCATCATTTAAGAGGCATCTAGACAGGTATATGAACGGGTTTAACAGAGGGAAGTAGACCTTGGAAAATAGGAGACAGGTTTAGATAAAGGATCTGGATTGGCGCAGGCTGGGAGGGCGGAACATAAGAACATAAGAACTAGGAGCAGGAGTAGGCCATCTGGCCCCTCGAGCCTGCTCCGCCATTCAATTAGATCATGGCTGATCTTTTGTGGACTCAGCTCCACTTTCCGGCCCGAACACCATAACCCTTAATCCCTTTATTCTTCAAAAAACTATCTATCCTTAAAAACATGTAATGAAGGAGCCTCAACTGCTTCACTGGGCAAGGAATTCCATAGATTCACAACCCTTTGGGTGAAGAAGTTCCTCCTAAACTCAGTCCTAAATCTACTTCCCCTTATTTTGAGGCTATGCCCCCCAGGAAGGGCCTGTTCCTGTGCTGTAATTTTCTTTGTTCTTTGTTGTTCTTTGTAGTAAACTTCAGCCCATTGAGTGAATGCAATCATCTCAGGACTACCGTTCGTACAAATCTTGTCAAAATCTTGTTTCCTGTTCTAATATATCACCCCTCAACTTTGGTTTACACACCATATCACAAAACCACGAGTAGTTCCAGATGTCAATTTAACTTTGCAGTTTCACAAGGTAGGAAGAACTTTTGAGTTTCACCGACTCTATTAAGAAATGATGAAACCTGTCAGACGATGATAGATTGTCGAGAGCACTGGCTGGAGGAGTGGAAAGATTGTAAAATAATGCATTGTTCTGAATAAGGTTTTATGTGGGAATTGATCAGGGAGTATTATTTTCTTTGATATATTGAGAGCGATTGATTCCACATTTAGCTAGAGATTTATTAAAAATTGATCAGTTTCAAAATGTGATTTTACACTAAAATTATTGTTTCAAGTAATAAGAAACATCTTCTGTGGCATTTTAAGCAACTTGATTGTTTTGAACATGGAGACGTAGAAAATTTACGGCCTGTACTGGTCAAACAAGTTCTTCAATCTAATCTCGCTTTTCAGCTCTGGGTTTGTAGCTTTGGAGGTTATAGCAGTTCAAGTGCATATCCAACTATTTTTTTAAAATGAGGTTATGAACGTTTTGCTTCAACCATCTTTTAATGCAGTGAGCACCACACCCCTGCTATGTTAGTGTAATGATATGCCTGATTATTCGTATGTGATTGGGTAAAGACACTGTGGGTTCATTTATTTAGACAAGGCACATGAGAACAGTTATACATTAGGTATAAAGATTGAAGGCATCAGAGCTGTGCGCATGTGCTCTGCTCAATGCAAAAGTGAAACTGAGACTGAATCGCACCACACATTTGCCTTCCCAGCGATATCATGCTGCTATCATGTAAATCCATATCGCAAAATATCCCTTTATTTTTAAAGATACTTACCTTATGCCCATGTTTAGTTACCATAGAACTGATGAATCTATGAGTCTCTACATCGTAAAGGTATTCTGCTGATACACCCAGAATCTATGATCGCAGCCTTTTCTGGATGTTTCTTTAATTGCTCACAATGATATGTGGGACTGTCATTCTTGAATGTTGTTCCTGGTTATATTTGGGATCTTGTCTTAAATGCAATAGAACTGTCTGGTGGTTGAGGAGATAGAATGGTACTAATCTGACCTTGGTTATGCCTCGCCATTATCTTTTGCATGTCATAACTTCATTGGAGCTTGGTTCTGAACAAATCCTTGTCACCTCAGTTGGTTGGCACATACCTTCTGTGGAATACTGGAAGGGAACCTATTGTCTCAACTGTAAAATTGGCAATTCTGTACCCTCATTTTCATCGTGCACGTTGGACATCTTCTCTAGTAGTTTTAAAAGTTGCCCTCTTGTTTCTGAGAGAGTAGATGGGTAATAGTATGTTTTTTTCATTCACTCGCAGGATGAAGATGTCGCTGGCTAGACCAGCATTTATTGCCCTTCCCTCATTGTCCTTCAGATGGTTATGGTGAGCTGCCTCTTGAACCTCTGCAGTCCATGAGGTGTAGTTACACCCATATTGCTCTTAAGAGAGGGTTGCTTTGTTTACTTATGAAACCTGTGGTAAGTTGTAAAAGTCCCTAAAACCTCCCCATAACATAAGATCTAGGAGTAGGCATAGGCAATTCAGCCCCTTGGGCCTGCTCCGCCATTCAATCCGATCATGGCTGATCTCATCACGGCCTCATCACCACCTTCCTGCCTGCTCCTCATAACCCTTCATCTCTCTGCTAATTAAAAACCTATACAGAAAATACCAATTTGTCCCAACGCTCTTTTGACTAGTAGAGTAGACCAGGGAGAACTAGAGGATGTGGTTTATATAGACTTTTAGAAGGCTGCCGACAAGCTCTTGCATCGTTGAAGCACATGGGATTGCGGGTAGTGTCTTGAGATGGATATAAAGCTGGTTACAGTCAGGAAGCAAAGAGTTCTAAAAAATGGGGCTTTATTTGATTCCGATAGTGGCTAGTGGGGTACGGCAGGGATCTGTGCTAGGAACCCAACTCTTCGCATTATATATTAATGGTATGCATGGTAGCATAGTGGTTAGTACAATTGCTTCACAGCTCCAGGGTCCCAGGTTTGATTCCAGTCTTGGGTCACTGTTTGTGTGGAGTCTGCATGTTCTCCCCGTGTGTGCGTGGGTTTCCTCCGGGTGCTCCGGTTTCCTCCCACAGTCCAAAGATGTGCAGGCTAGGTGGATTGGCAATGCTAAATTGCCCTTAGTGTCCAAAATTGCCCTTAGTGTTGGGTGGGGTTACTGGGTTATGGGGATAGGGTGGAGCTGTGGGCTTGGGTAGAATGCTCTTTGAAAAAAAAGAGCTGGTACAGACTCGATGAGCTGAATGGCCTCCTTCTGCACTGTAAATTCTATGATTTGGACAAAGGAACTAAATGAATCATCTCCAGATTTGCAGATCATACAAAGTTGAGTGAAAGGGTGAGCTGTGAGGAGGATGCGGAGATGCTTCAGTGGGATTTGGACAGGCGAGTGAGTGGGCACATGTATGGCAGATATAATGTGGGAAAATTCCCGACGCCCTGCACTCAATTCGGTCTCTCCTCTGTACTACCACTAATCAAACACCTCATGAACGTCTTCTTGTTTTCCCCAGGAAGTTGTCCTCAGCCCCTCTCCCGACCTGGCTGGACACCCCCAGGCCCATCTTGCTCCGGAAGCATGTGCAGGTGCACAAATCCGACCAGTTGGTTGAGCGAGTCCAGTTACTCCATGCCAACCCGCAATATGCGTACGTGGAGTATCCTGACGGTCGGCAGGATACGGTCTCGCTTCGGGACCTGGCACCCGCCGACGTGCGACCTTCTCCCCCTACATCAACACCTCCCCCCCAACCCCAATTCCCCCCAGCACCCCCACGAACCAGCGCACAGACCCCCTCTTCCCCGATCACAGGGTCTCCACCACCGGCCCGGGGTACGGGGACACATCTACGACCAACGCTCCCGGAGGCAAGGACGACCATCGGCCCAATGTCACCGGCTCCACTGCGACAGTCCTCTAGAACACCACGGGCACCCGACAGGCTGATTGTCTCCATCTGATGCAGCCATGTGACTTTTTGGACTTTGTTGTTATTCCGTTGCACATTTTGAACTTTGTTGTTATTCCGTTGCACCTTAAGTAGTAGTGGTATTATTTTTTTGCCACGAGCCAGTGGGCATCCCACCTTTCTCGATTTTTCGCTGCTCATACCACCAGTCCTCGGACCCCCCCCTCTCTGTTCCACTTACACCCCGCCCCCCGCCTTCTTTCTCCACAAGGGGTGAATGTGGTGGTATGAATGTGAGCACTGCCATTGGCGCAGAGCATGGGTTTCCCATTGGCTCTGGCTGGTCATGTGCCTATCGTCCGATTGGCTGGGATTACTCATGTGACTGCTCACCAATTGGTTGAGAGGCAAGTAGACACCGCCTCTGAGGCGGGGTATAAGTACATAGAACATAGAACATAGAACAGTACAGCACAGAACAGGCCCTTCGGCCCTCAATGTTGTGCCGAGCCATGATCACCCTACTCAAACCCACGTATCCACCCTATACCCGTAACCCAACAACCCCCCCCTTAACCTTACTTTTATTAGGACACTACGGGCAATTTAGCAGGGCCAATCCACCTAACCCGCACATCTTTGGACTGTGGGAGGAAACCGGAGCACCCGGAGGAAACCCACGCACACAGGGGGAGGACGTGCAGACTCCACACAGACAGTGACCCAGCCGGGAATCGAACCTGGGACCCTGGAGCTGTGAAGCATTTATGCTAACCACCATGCTACCCTGCTGCCCCAAATACCCAGTACCCAGAGTTCCCGGCGGTCGGCCTTACTCTGTAGTCGACCACCGGGCTAACAACTAGCTGATTAAAGCCACAGTTCAGATCCTAATTGTGTCTTGAGTTGAATTGATGGTACATCACTCCCTCTGCACTATCCCCATCAAACACTTCCAGGACAGGTATAGCACGTGGTCACGTACAGAGTATAGCTCCCTCTACACTGTCCCTATCAAACTCTCCCAGGACAGGTAGAGCACAGTGTTAGATATAGAGCAAAGCTCCCTCTACACTATCCCCATTAAACACTTCCAGGACAGGTACAGCACGGGGTTTGATACAGCGCAAAGCTCCCTCTACACTATCAGTCTCAGGAAGTGTTTGACAAATTTGACTATTTGTCAGTTTGAAAAAAAAAATGATAAGCCGTTCAAGCAAAACAAAATTGAAAGCTTGACTGGATGTCAACCAAAGCTTTGACCCTCCAGAGCCTCGGTCAAGCAGATACATCAGTGTGAAAACGAAAATGATTGTTAAATGTGCCAAGACCATAGATCGTTTTTTAAATGCACGAGGGCAGCTGGAAGAAGCACCGAACAGATATAAATATGTGCAAAACTTGGCTGGGAATCAAACAAAATTGGCTCAGCTGAGACGTAATGGAACTCAGAACTGATTTGAGACGATGAAAAAAAAATAGATTTCTACTGAAAATTACTGGACTTACTGAGTTTGGGTTCAGTTCAAGTGTCTATTTTGTCCCTTAATGGTGATTAATGCTTGAAAAAAATACATTATCCCTTGCGGGTGACAGTGATTTATGATCTTTCTCATTATGCCGTTACTCAGCGCACGTTACGTCTATTGTTAGTGGCAAAAACTGAGCCAAAGGGAATCTCCTTACAATTGTTTAAAACAAAGTCAAGTAGCAAATATGTATTGAAGCGACAGTCAGTGTATGCAGAGTTGCTCTGAGATTAGAAATAGAATTTTAATCCCACAGAGTGGATGGGTTTGAGTTGAATTGGTTCTAGACAGTGGATCAATGGGCATGGAAGTGCCACGGATAGGCATAGGGGGCATGAGGGGTCATGGGGGTGGGTGTGCGGCACAGCATGGACTGACAGCTTGAGGGGAAATTTGTGACCTTGCCCTTTAAACGGTCTCCTCGTGCATGCATGTATTTACGACTCCTCAGAGGCCCCTATTTAAAGACCTATCCCGACTCCATGCAAATTGCAGAGTGTAGCAGATGCCCACCGCCCCAATGGAACCAGCCAGGTTGGGAGTGCCTGGTTCAGACCTTGGACAATAAACAGCCCGCACCCTTTAAAGGCCCTCCCGAAAATCAGGCAGCCTGCGAATTGGTCACGAAATCCAGAATCAGGACCCGCCCGCCATTTCTAAAGGTTTTCTGAGACATACTGGCTTGGTGAAAATCCAGGTCTGCCTAGACCTCGCAGAGAGGTGAGTTGCTGCGAGCGGAGGGTGAGCAATCAACGTCAAGAAGGCATTGCATAGTTCAATATTTTGCTGATCGGGCGGCAGGGTGGCGCAGTGGTTAGCACTGATGCCTCACAGCACCTAGGACCTGAGTTCAATCACGGCCACGGGTCACTAACCATGTAGAGTTTGCATATTCTCCCCGTGCCTGCGTGGGCCTCACCTCCACAACTCAAGAAGATGTGCAGGGTAGGTGGATTGCCCCTTAATTGGAAAAAATAAATTGTGTACTCTAAATTTTCATTCAGAATAAAAATAATTTAAAAAAATATATATATTTTGGTGTCATAGATATCCTTATTGGTGCAATCACTGGTGATTTTATTTTACCGTGACCTTTTTGCTTTCTTATCACTCATTGATAAGTCTGGGCATCACTCCCAACACCAGCATTTTATTGCCCATCAACTGAGTGGCTTGCTAGGCCAGTTCAGTGGACATTTAAGAGTCAACTACGTTGCTGAAGTCACATATAGGCCAGATCAGGTAAAAGCTTTAAAGGACATTAGTGAACCAATTCATAAAAATCCATAATGGTTTCATGGTCATCATTAGAATTTGTATTGTTTTTCATGAGATGTGTCACTGCAGTGGCTGCAAAAAGGCAGAAGACAACACAAATTATGAATCATGCATACTCCAAACTAATGAGAGTCGATTTTGAAATTCACTTCAGTGACCCTGGATTCATCATTCATAAAACTTTACATGCAGACATGGTAGACATCGAGCTTCAAACTCGGAAAACCTTCCAGGTTCTTTCCCCCCCCCCTCACAAAATAAATCGAAACTGAGCTTGAGCCCCACCCGCATTCCATATGGTGAACAATAAAGTCAGTACTTTCTCTGCTTAAGGTGCAGGCCTGACTGACAATCATCTCCTGTTGACTCTATCAATCCAGTGAGATGCAGACACCCAGTTAACCAAAACAAAATAACCTTCATTTTCACACAGCCCATTTCTCTGACAATGTAACATGCTCTGAGATGGTTTCAAACAGAAAGGTAAAATTTACCTTCAACACAACACTTTGATTTTTTATATTTCTAACGGATATATTTGCCCTCTCTCCAGACTCTTCTGTTCCCCTAAGAGGTCCAGAGATGAATCATCCGTTATTTACAATTTGTATTTACTACCAACTGTGATCTTGTAAGATGGGAGGTGGTGGCATAGTGATATTGTCACTGGAAGAGTAATCCAGAGACCCGGGTTCCTATCCCATCACAGGTGATGGAATTCCACTCAATAAAATATCTGGCGCTGTATTCTTCGTCCTGCCGCGCCACATTTTTGTTTCGCCCCGCTGGCGGGATGCTCCATTATGCCGGCCGGTCAATAGGGTTTCCCATTGTGGGGCAGCCCCAATCTGTCGGGAAACCCCCGGGCTGTCGGAAAAATGGAGCATCCCGTCGGCGGAGAATCCAACCCCTGGAGTTTAAAGTCTAATGATGACCATGAAACCATTGTCGGTGGCTGTAAAAACCCATCTGATTCACTAATGTCCTTCAGAGAAGGAAATCTGCCGTCCTTACCTGGTCTGGCCTACTTGTGACTCCAGACCCACAGCAATGTGGTTGGCTCTGAACTGCCCTCTCAAGGGAAATTACGGATGGGCAGTAAATGCTGGCTCAGCGTGCGACGCCCACGTCCCATGTTCGAATAAAAAAAAATTCTGATGAGTTAAACCTAGGTTTGTTTGATTTTCCTTCACAATAGGTCTGTTTATCAGTTTTTGAACCATTTATCTTTTTAGTATTTTAATTCCTAAAGCTATTTTCCAAAACATATGAATTATGAACAGATGTTCACAACAAATTGGATCAACAAAATTAAGATTTGGTTTAAAAGTGCTATGAGATGACAACAACCTTGGTGCTTCTTCTTGTGGAACACGCTGCCATTAAAGTGACAGGAGAATCCATCTCATATACTACCATGAGCTAAAAATGACTTAACTTACATCATAAAAGGCAAACCAAAAATCATAAATGTTTTTACATGGTCAAAAAATATTTTTTTTTAATATTGTACTGTTTATACCTTCCTTATATATCGAGCACTTTTTTTTCAACTATACAAGCAACATGTTTCACAGAACGATACACATATTAAGACTAAATTATCACCATTCGCATGTTCGCATTCTTGGAAAACATTGCAAATGGCACGTTTTCAAAGACTAATTTATACTGGCAAATTCACAAAGGGTTACATATTTTATTCTGGCAAATTTGCAAAGGGTAAACATATGGGAATCAATTAGGTATGTTCCAGATATCCAAATATTTGAGATGTAAGGAGAATAAAACACAATGAAAACAATGGCGGATTTTCCTGGCTGATTCCACCTGTGGGATCTTCCTGTCTCGCCGACAGCGACCCCCTGCCGGGGGTCCCCCGGCGCTGGAGAGTGCAAACATTGGGAACCCGTCTTAGCAGTGGTGGGACTGGAAGATCCCATTACTGGCCAGTGACAGGCTGCCTCCTGCGCTATGGGGGGAGGGGGCGATGTAAGATCCCACCTAATGTTTGTAATAAATATAAAGGCAGCCTGCTGTTTAACAAAGTTAATAAACGCATTTTGCATGTTTCACCACCCACATATGTGATCCCTCTGAAATTCTTCACAGCCTCAGGCTAAACCTTTTTCCAACCAACATTTATAGTTGATTCTCTGACCTCATCCCGTGCATCCTGAATGATCCCTATTGATATCGGGATGTTGGATTCCTCCCAGCAATCACTGACAGTGGTTGTTAGATTTGTTTCCATAATGCTGAGAATATGGCTGATGACTCTACTGGGGTAGTTAGTGTTGAAGGATGCAAGAAGCTACTGGTCCATTGGCTGGATGGGTGAGTCATATTTGGGGGATAAAACCAAAATGTCAGCCTCTGAATAGCTCTCTTCGAGAATGGGTGGATATCCAGCATTATCGAGGATAAGTAGAATCTTGAAGGACACGTCCCTTTTCCTCAGCCAAGTCCTGACCTCATACAGGAAGAAATTTTCAAACCAGTCTTCAAACTTTGCTGCTGTTACCGAGGCACTGCCGTTGGCTTCCAAAAAATGATGAGTGAGATTTATTTTTTCCTATCAGAGATCAAGGGTTTTCTGACCTATAAACTCATTAGCATTTGACTTAAACATCACCCAGAAAATGTACTGTAGACGCAAATGAAATCATTAAATGTATGAAACCCCTGGGTAAACACTACAGTAAGCAACATGGTAGAGGATGCACACACGGTGCACACACAGTTCCGGTCCAGCAAAAGGGTTATGGCCACCTTCCGTGTCTCATTTTTAAAAACTATAAATTTCAGCGCTTTTTCTATTTCATGGCATTTTCTCCAACTGAACCACAGAGAAGCCAACATTGGACTTGTAAGCAGCAAAATAGTTTTCAGAATCACAGAATCCCAGCTGTGCAGAAGGATGCCATTCGGCCCATTGATTGTGCACCGACCCTCTGAAAGAGCACTCCAACTAGCCCCACTCCCCCGCCCTATCCCCGTTACACCTAACCTTTGGACACTCAGGGGCAATTTAGGGGAGTAAACCGGAGCATCCGGAGGAAACCCACGCAGCCACTGGGCAAACGTGCAACTGAGGTTGGAATTGAACCTGACTCCCTGGTGCTGTGAGGCAGCAGTGCTACCCACTGTGCCACCATGCTGCCTCATACATAATGCTTTGTGTGGGTAAGGAAATTCACGAATGGCAAAGACGCAAATCATGGGACTTTTCTGTTGAATATTTGAAATTGTTTATTCATCTGTATAAATTATATAAGTTACGATCAAGCATTTTAAAAAATTCTACGACATGTTTCATGAGCACTTTATTTCAACTTGTAGGTTTCATTCAAAACGAATGCAGGATTATTTGTAAGGGATTTGGGGACATCTGAAACATGTTGAGACTCCACTGCATTTTGGGATATGATTCAAACAGCAACATGTACGTACAATATTATCGGCATTGTACCTTTGTATTTATCACTTGGATACGTAGCTTACAAAGTCTTTCTACAGATAATTCATGGGAAGTTGCTGGGTGAACTGTGATCTTGGCCTTACTTTACATGAACTATGCTGGGACCAGTGTTTTGAAGATTCGTATAACTAGGGTGGCAGAGAATAAACTGAATAGTGGGGGCGAGGAATCAAGTGAGGACTGATGTGATAAATTAAAGAGTGAGGACAAGACGGGAGAGGAAATTAATAATCTGTGTGTCGCAGGAAGGGATAGAGTGTACAAACTTAAGAATGAGGCAGCAGATAAGAGGTTGTGGAAATAGCAACAGGACAGAACTGAGTGCACACAGCACTCACAACAAGGTTTTGACGGCAGAGATGGAATTAAATATATCTGATCTAATTGCCATTACACAGGTGTGGCTGCAGGGTGACCAAGGCTGAAAACTGAATGTTCAAAGATATTCAACATTTCGAAAGGATAGGCAAAAATGAAAAGGGTGGGGGAGGATCAGGGGTAGTGTAGCAATTTTAATAAAGGGTGTGTTGGGTATATTAGTGACAGTGGATGTTAGGTTGGAACGTTCAAGATGTGGAATCAGTTTGGGTGGAGCTAAAATACATTAAAGGGCAGCAAACATTGATGGGAGTTGTTTATAGGCCACCAAATAGTAGTGGTAATGTAGGGCACAATATAAATCAAGAAATTAAAAGTGCACACGATAAAGATAATTCAGCAAACACAGGGGACTACAATCTGCACATGGACTGGATAAACCAAAGTGGCATCAATGCTGTGGAGGATAAACTCCTGGACTGTGTATGCAATGATTTTCTTGAACAGTATGTTGGAGAACCAACCAGGGAAAGATACTTTTAGATCCAGTATTATGCACTGACAAATGCACTGACAAATGGATAATTAATAATCTTGCTGTGACGGAGCCTTTAGGAAAGAGTGAGCATAATATTGTTGGATTTTGCGCAAAGTGTGGAAGTAATGTCGTTCAATTTGAAACTAGGTTCTCAAATCGAAACACAGGACACTGAAAAGGTAGGAGGGGCAAATTGTGGTAGAATGGGAAATATTCTTTAAAGTTTGATGGTAGCTGGTAATGGTTCGCATTTAAAGAATTAATGCATTTTTTATCACAAATTTATATTCCTTTGAAGAACAAACGCCCACCCAGAAGGAAAAGAGATCTAACCAAGCTGAACAAGATGTTAAAGATTGTACTAGATTAATGGAAAGAACATGTAAAGTTGTTTAACAAGTAGTAAACCTGAGGACTGGGAGCATTTTAGAATTCAACAAAGGGTGGGGGGAGTGGGGGGGTGGTTGCAAAAGACCGATAAAAAAAGAAAAGTAGAATATGAAAGTAAACTAGCGAGAAACATAAAAACAAACTCTAAAAATTTTTATGGGCATGTAAAAAGGAAAAGATTAGCAAAGACAAATATGGGCTCATGAAAGACAGAGACCAGGGATTTGGTCGGCAAAGAAAAACCACAGAGAAATTAAACAAATACATTGGGGTCAATTTTTCCATCCCGCCTACCACGGGAATTGTTGGAGTAGGATGGAACCTTTGGCGAATTATTAAAGGTCCTTTGATGTTGAGTGGGAATTTCCAGTCTTGAGATGTTAACATCATACTCTTTGTGTCTGTGTTCACGGAGAAAGATACAAAACTCCTTCCAGGAACTCTAGCAAACCAAGGGGCGAGCGACAATGAGGAACTGAAAGAAATTAGAATGAGTTAAAAGGTTGTACTGGAGAAATGAGACTGAAAAGATGTGGGACTGGAATCTCTGTTTCTGCAGCTAAGTGCCGGTGCCAACGGAGAAACTGGTTCTCCATGTTGGGAAAATCGGTGCGGGTCCCTCACTGATTCCGGTACTGGTAAGGGGCTAGCGTAAGGCGCCGCCTGAAACACCCGCGGATTGCGCGGAGAACGGCTGGATAGTCGGTGGGTCCCGGCCCATGCAACAGCAGGGCTGACAAGCTGCAGCCGCGCACGCCTATGCACCCACTGGTCACGCCGGGAAACATGGAGCCAGCTATGCTGGACCGCGCACCGGCCGACCCCAACCCCACAGCTGATCCCACAGCCCACCCCTGGCCACCTCCCACCACTCCCCCCAGCCCTTGCAGAATCTCCCCGGCCAGCGGCATGGATCCCGGTCGTGTGTGGCAGCCGGCACCCCAAGTTCCGCGCCGTCAGGAACTCAGCCGATCAGAGGCGGAGCATCGCAGGTGGGCCGGCTGATGACACGCCAATGATATTGTGTAGCCATCTAAGATGGACACTGGGCTACAAAATGGAGAACTGCTAAGACTGCAGGGAAAAACAGTCATAGTGAGGACAAACAGCTTGCAGAAGACTGTTTTGCATTCTGCACGTACAGAAACCAGTTTCTAGCCAGGTGCAGAGTTTCAGCCAAAGGTGCAAATGGGAAACAGATCTGCATAGTAATGAGGTGATCCAGATCCAGACCCCGGACAATAGAAACATTTAAGTATCGATGGATACTTTTCCATAGATGCCCAGACAGAATGGCGCCAAAGCAACCAACACAAAGAGCCATAGGGACCGCCCCACCCATCGAGGAATGACCCTAAGATTGGGGAGTTTGGAAGATATCGATTGGGAAAGACCCAATTGATACCTAGCAGGTGAAAGAACCGCCCCAAGGGGCACGGACTTCTAGGACCTATAAGAGTAGGTCCCGCACATGGTTCGGTCTGTTGTTTTGCTCGGGCCCAAACCTGTTACATCGCATCCTGACTCCAGTTTCATCACCGGCCGTTGAGCCTCAGCCATCGAACTGTAAGTGCCAACACAACGATCGCTACGTGATCCAGACCTTGCTAGCCCTTGACAACTTTGCGAATCAGAAAGTTACAGACCAAGAACGTGACGAAGGCCTTGCTCCCTGACCTTGCCTGTTCCTGTCTAGATAAGTATTTAGTTGTTTAGTATTAGAAGTAAGTTAGTCTCTTTAGCGTATGCATGTGTATTTATTATATTTGTTATAATAAACACCAATCGTTTGGACTTACTAATCGGTGTATGGATTTATTACTTTGAACCTGACCTTGATATACTTGTGACGGTGTCTGTTACGGCACCTGGCGACTCCGAGCATAATTACACATACAGAGCCATAGTAGTGTTAAGCACACGGCCTTTAAACGGAGGCGTGTTAATCACACTCCAGTAAAACGAGCAACAGTTGCGACTGCGCGTGGCGCGGGTCCCAATGACGCTGATTTGGAGGGGGCACAGCGTCCCCAACCAGCGCCAAATTAGAAGCCATTCTCCGCCCGATTGCCAATCCTGATTTCAGCATCAGGCTACGGAGAATCCCACCCATGGTTGCACTGGACAGGGTGTAGAGGAGGTTCACCAGGAAGTTGCCTGGGATAGAATATTTAAGTTATGAAGTGAGATTGGATAGATTTGGGGATTTTTTGTTTTGGAGCAGAGAAGTCTGAGGGGTGACCTGATCCAGGTGTACAAGATTATGAGGCGCATGGACAGGGTAGATAGGGAACAGCTGTTCCCCTTAGTTGAAGGGTCAATCAAGAGGGGACACAAATTCAAGGTGAGGGGCACAAGGTTTAGGGGCGATATGAGGAAAAACTTTCTTACCCAGAGGGTGGTGACGGTCTGGAATGCAATGCCTGGGAGGGTGGAGAGGCGGGTTGCCTCACATCATTTAAAAAGTACCTGGATGAGCTCTTGGCACATCATGACATTCAAGGCTATGGGCCAAGTGCCAGTAAATGGGATTCGATAGGTAGATCAGATGATTTACATGTGTCAGTGCAGGCTCAATGGGTTGAAGGGCCTCTTCTACACTGTGTCATTCTGTGAAAGTTGATAAATCACCTGACCCTGATGATCTAAATCCCAGAGTGTTGAAAGAGGTAGCGATGGAGATAGTGGCTGCATTGTTGACCATCTTTCAACATTGATTCTGGAATATTTCCTGTCGATTGGGAGGTAGCAAATGTAACCCCACTATTTAAGAAAGGAGGGAGAGAGAAAATGGGAGCTACAGACCTGTTAGCCTGACATCAGCAGTTGGGAAAGTACAAGAATCTATAAAGGATGCGACAACTGAACACTTAGAAAATAATGATGGGCTTAGGCAGAGTCGGCATGAAAGCATGAAAGGGAAATCAGATTTGATAAACCTGGTTGTTTTTTGAGGATACAACTAGCAGAATAGATAAGGGGGAAGTTGTGGATGTGGTGTATTTTGATTTTCAGAAGGTTTTTGATAAGGCCTCGTACAAGAGGTTCATCAGCCTGGGCGGCTGATGAGGCACAGTGGTTAGCATTGTGGCTTCACAGCGCCAGGGTCCCAGATTCGATTCCCGGCTTGGGTCACTGTCTGTGCGGAGTCTGCACGTTGTCCCCGTGTCAGCATGGGTTTCCTCCCGGTGCTCCGGTTTCCTGCCACAAGTGCCAAAAGACGTGCTGTTAGGTGAATTGGACATTCTGAATTCTCCTTCAGAGTATCCAAACAGGCGCCAGAATGTTGTGACGAGGGGCTTTTGACAGTAACTTCATTGCAATGTTAATGTAAGCCTACTTGTGACAATAAAGATTATTAAATTAAGTTCAATTGGAGCACACAGGACAGGGGTAATATACTGGCATGGACTGAGAATTGGTTAACAGGCAGAAAGCAGAGAGTAGGTATTCTCAGGTTGGAAAACTGTGGCTAGTGGGTAACGCAAGGATCAGCACTTGTGCCCAAGTTATCCACAACCTATGACAATTATTTAGAAGTGAGGACCATAGGTAATAATTTCAAGTTCGCTAATGACACAAACTAGGCGAGAATATGAGTTGTGGGGATGATGCAAAGAGGTTTCAAGATTTGAGGACAGGAGTAAAGAAGTCTTGCTGCAATTGTATAAGAGCCTTGTTGTGAGGCTGCACCTAGAGCATCATGCAGTTTTCTGTCTCTTTACCGAAGGAAGGATATTTGTGCATTGAGGGAATGCAATGGGGATTCACCAGACTGACCCCTGGGATGGTGGGATTGTTCATTGAGGAGAGGGTGCGGAGATTGGGCCTACATTTGCTAGAATTTAGAAGAATGACAGGTGACCTATCCATTGAAGCATACAGAACTCTTACAGGACTCAACAAGATAGATACAGGAAGGGTGTTTCTCCTGGATGGGAGGCCTGGAACCAGGTGGCACACTATCAGAATAAGGGGCAGGCCATTTTGGACTGAGATACGGAGGAATTACTTCACTCAGAGGGTGGCAATCTTCGGAATTCTCTAACGCAGAGGGCTGTGGAGGCTCAGTCTTGGAGTATGTTCAGGACTGAGATCATTCGATTTTAACATATTAAAGGCATGAGGGGAGAGGTGGATAATGCCGAGAAATGGTATTGGTGTGGAAGATCATCCAAGACCCAGTTGAATGGTGGAGAAAGCTCGAGGGCTGAATGGCGTACTCCTGTTCCTATTTCCAATGTTTCTATGTTCCTAAATAGGATCAGATTTTTGACTGCGAAACCCCTCACATCCAAAATTCAAGGAGGGATAAGATCATAAAATCTTGGGTTTGCACGCTGTCAGAATTTGTGCTGCCTCCTTTAACAGGACCTATGCGGGTTAAGCATGCGTCATAGAACATGGGACATAGAACATTACAGTGCAGTACAGGCCCTTTGGCCCACGATGTTGCACCGTCCTGTGAAACCCCTCGAAAGTCCCTCTACACTATTCCCTTATCGTCCATATGCCTATCCAATGACCATTTGAATGCGTTTAGTGTTGGTGAGTCCACTACTGTTGCAGGCAGAGCATTCCACGCCCTTACTACTCTCTGAGTAAAGAACCTACCTCTGACATCTGTCCTATATCTATCTCCCCTCAATTTAAAGCTATGTCCCCTCATGCTGGACATCACCATCCGAGGAAAAAGGCTCTCAATGTCCACCCTATCTAATCCTCTGATCATCTTGTGCGCCTCAATTAAGTCCCCTCATAACCTTCTTCTCTCTAACGAAAACAGCCTCAAGTCCTTCAGCCTTTCCTCATATGATCTTCCCTCTACACCAGGCAACATTCTTGTAAATCTCCTCTGTACCCTTTCCAATGCTTCCACATCCTTCCTATAATGTGGCGACCAGAACTGCACACAATACTCCAAATGCGGCTGCACCAGAGTTTTGTACAACTGCAACATGGCCTCATGGCTCCGAAACTCAATTCCTCTACCAATAAAAGCTAACGCACCGTATGCCTTCTTAACAACCCTCTCAACCTGGGTGGCAACTTTCAGGGATCTATGGACATGGACACCGAGATCTCTCTGCTCGTCCACACTACCAAGAATCTTACCATTAGCCCAGTACTCTGCCTTTCTGTTATTCCTTCCAAAATGAATCACCTCACACTTTTCTGCATTAAACTCCATTTGCCACCTGTCAACCCAGCTCTGCAGCAGATTTCCCTCTGTAACTTGTAACATCCTTCTGCACTGTCCACAACTCCACCTACTTTAGTGTCATCTGCAAATTTACTCACTCATCCTTCTATGCCCTCCTCCAGGTCATTTATAAAAATGACAAACAGCAACGGCCCCAAAACAGATCCTTGTGGCACACCACTAGTAACTGGACACCAGTCAGAGCATTTCCCATCAACCACTACTCTTTGTCTTCTGTCAGCTAGCCAATTTCTGATCCAAACTGCTAAATCACCTTGAATCCCATGCTTCTGTATTTTCTGTAATAGCCTACCGTGGGGAACTTTATCAAACGCTTTACTGAAATCCAAATACACCTCATCAACTGCTTTACCCTCATCCACCTGTTTGGTCACCTTCTCGAAGAACTCAATGAGGTTTGTGAGGCACGACTTACCCTTCACAAAACCATGTTGACTATCTCTAATCAAATTATTCCTTTCCAGATGATTATACATCCTATCTCTTATAAACCTTTCCAAGACTTTTCCCACAACAGAAGCTCACTGGTCTATAGTTACCGGGGTTATCTCTACTCCCCTTCTTGTACAAGGGGACAATATTTGCTATCCTCCAGTCCTCTGGCACAATTCCTGTAGACAAAGATGACTTAAAGATCAAAGGCAAAAGCTCAGCAATCTCCTCCCTAGCTTCCCAGAGAATCCTAGGATAAATCCCATCCGGCCCAAGGGACTTATCTATTTTCACACTTTCCAGAATCGCTAACACCTCCTCCTTATGAACCTCAAGCCCTTCTAGTCTAGTAGCCTGTATCTCAGTATTCTCCTCGACAACTTTGTCTTTTTCCTGTGTGAATACTGACGAAAAATACTCATTTAGCACCTCTCCTATCTCCTTGGACTCTACGCACAACTTCCCACTACTGTCCTTGACTGGCCCTACTCTTACCTTAGTCATTCTTTTATTCCTGACATACGTATAGAAAGCTTTAGGGTTATCCTTGATCCTACCTGCCAAAGACTTCTCATGTCCTCGCTTGGCTCTTCTTAGCTCTCTCTTTAGAGCCTTCCTAGCTAACTTGTAACTCCCTAGCAACCCAACTGAACCATCACGTCTCATCTTCACATAAGCCTCCTTCTTCCTCTTGACAAGTGATTCAACTGCTTTAGTAACCCATGGTTCCCTCACTCGACCACTTCCTCCCTGCCTAACAGGTACATACTTATCAAGGACACGCAGTAGCTGTTCCTTGAACATGCTCCACATTTCCATTGTGTCCATCCCCTGCAGTTTTCCTCTCCAGGCGATGCATCCTAAGTCTTGCCTCATCGCATCATAATTGCCTTTCCCCCAGCAATAACTCTTGCCCTGCGGTTTATACCTATCCCTTTCCATCGCTAAAGTAAACACAATCGAATTGTGGTCACTATCACCAAAATGCTCACCTACCTCCAAATCTAACAGCTGTCCTGGTTCATTACCCAGTACCAAATCCAATACGGCCTCGCCTCTTGTTGGCCTATCTACATACTGTATCAGGAAACCCTCCTGCACACATTGGACAAAAACGGATCCATCTAAAGTACTCGAACTATAGTGTTTCCAGTCAATATTTGGAAAGTTAAAGTCCCCCATAACAACTACCCTGTTATTTTCGCTCCTATCCAGAATCATCTTTGCAATCCTTTCCTCTACATCTCTGGAACTTTTCAGAGGCCTATAGAAAAGCCCTAACAGGGTGACCTCTCCTTTCCTGTTTCTTAACTCAGCCCATACTACCTCAGTATTCGAGTCCTCAGCAAATGTCCTCTCAGCCACCGTAATACTGTCCTTGACTAACAATGCCACCCCTCCCCCTCTCTTACCACCTTCCCTGAACTTACTGAAATATCTAAACCCCGGCACCTGCAACAACCATTCCTCGCCCTGCTCTATTCATGATCCCATGAATGGTGGTCACGGAGGATTGTGACCCTGACTCTGCTGCTGCACTCGATTACCAAACAGGAAATTCGCTCATAAAAGTGACAATCAGCACCAATTGCAAGCAGGCACCAATATCAAAATGCCAGCCCCATTCCTTGGAACTTGGATCTAACATTGGCCGTGAATACTTGGTCACACCGGTACTGGGAGCGTTGGAATCACGAATGCAAGAAGCCTTTTAAGTGGCTGCAAAACATTGAATGAGTGAAGAGCACCCTAAATGAGATACTTGGCAGGTGCACATTTAAGCACTTGCTCAATAATGAGGCTCAGATGTAAATAGCAGTGCCGATATACTGAGTTCTGATTTGCACCTCTGCTGATGGATCTCCTGTGTTGCAGTCAAGAGTAACCGTGATATCAAAGTCACATCTCTCTGATAACATTCAAGATATGCCAAGTATAACCAAGGCAAACACTTCAAATCCCATAGTTCAGCTTTGCCTTGTATAGAAGTAAGATGCCTTCTCTATCTCCCGGTGTTCAGCCTGATATAAAGGAAGCTCTTTTTAAATTGTAATCTTGAGTTGAGAGGCACAGGCAGGTAAGTAGCCCAACCAAACAGGAGGATAGCAAAATACAAGGTAACATTACGATTCATAGGACTGTTTAGCACTTATTCTAACCCCGTAACTTCCACAGGGATATTGATTTTCCTTTGTGCCGTAATGTATGATACACATGGTGCTGGGCTGTGCTGTTCATATTGTGTTGGTTCTCAGCGACAGGAAATGCTGGGAGTTGCCTTCATCAAATCAATAATGCCTTTGTCAGAAGGAAGTACCTCACTATTAGCCAGGGAGAAAGATAACGTGGGCTCAGATCAGGCTGAAGTGAAAACAGGAAGGGCAGCCATAAGACCATGAGATACAGGAGCCCATTGAGTTTGCTCTGCTATTCAATCATGGCGGATATGTTCCTCAACCCCATTCTCCTACCTTCTCACCATAATCCCTGATCCACATATTGATCGGGAGGGATTCTCCGTTTCTGAGACTAAGGGCGGGATTCTCCATTGTCCGACGCTGATATCGTAATCGGCGATTGGGCAGAGAATCCCTTCCGATGCCCAAATCGGGGGCAGCGCTGGTTTGACGCCGGTTTTCTATTCTCCGCCCTCTCCGAAAAGGTGTCATCGTGTCGCGCGCGGCACACTGTTGGAGCGGTGTTGGCGTGTCACCTGAAGACCCTCCCCTGATGCTCCGCATCCGATGGCCCGAGTTCCTGGCTGCTCAGATCACAAGTCAACTGAGCAAACCGGCGCCACGTGGATCACAATCGATTCCAATGAGAAACGGTGCCGGATTTACTGGTTTCCCGATTGACACTCAGGAGGCTGACAAGCTGTAGCTGCATATACACACTTCACTCCCCACACACACCGTCCCAACCAACAAGGTGCCAGTAAGATGCGCGTCCCTGTGTTTTGCAGACGCAGAGCTTGAGACCCTCCTGGACCGCGGGAGGAGAGGATGGTGACCCTGTACCCTGGCCCGGGAAGGAGGTTGCCAGCCGCCGCCGTTCGCTGTGCCTGGGTGCAGGTGGCAGAGGTGGTCAGCGCCGTGGGCACCGTAGTCCGGACCGGCCAGCAGAGCCGCCAAAAACTGCGCGGCCTCCTCAGGGCGGTCAGGGTGAGTAAGCAGCATTGTGCCCCTGGCACCAACTCCCATTTCACACACCCACAATTCTATGGGTGACCTGGCCATTGGGGCCACCCTTTGGGCCGCATGCGCCGGATTGTCTGATGCTGTTATTTGCAATTTCCCCGCAACTCCCCCCCCCGCCCCTCCCCCTCGCTCCCCAGGAGAAGGCTGCGCACAACCACCTGGAGTGGAGGAAGACAGGAAGGGTACCACCGTGCCTGTGGCCCCTCACTGTGGCAGAGCCAAGGGCCCTGAACGTGGTCAGCGGTCCGGAGGAAAGGGAGGTCGCCGTGGTGGAGTTCGGCCGCGGGTGAGGAAGTGAGACCCCGCTTCGGTGTGGTGCCCCATGCCATGTGTGACAACCACCCTTACCCCCACCTTCACCCCCACCCTCACCCCCACACCACCCCACACCAGCCACATGCTACACCAGCCCAACCCTACCACCAACCACACGCTCACCTACTCTCCACCCCAGCCCGCTGTCTATTCATGCGTCTTCTCTTGTGTCTTACAGGACCTGCCGGAAATGGGGCGGGTCCATCTGGTGGGCCCCGCCCCCAGCCAGTGCCACAGGCAGAGCCCCCCCCCCCGGTGAGCCAAGCAGCAATGAGAGCAGCCCAAACACCAGCTTTCCGTCCGAGACTCAGGCGATCCCGGAGTTCGGGTCAGAGGATGATGGTGATTTCCCATCACAGCTGTCTCCAACACCCTCCATCATCCCAGAGACACCCACTTTAGTGAAGAGGCTCCTGGGCCACTATCTGGTGCACACCATACAGCTAATCCGGTACAGAAGGTGGAGGTAGGAGCTCCCAAGGGGACGAACAGTCGGAGGACAGATTGACCCCGTTGACTAGTTGCCGTCCAGGCAGGTTTCGAGCTTCTGGAACGGACAGACCCATCAATTGTGGAGATGCCGTCGCAAAGTCAGGGACTACATGAGAGGTTGTCGGCGAGCACCCAGCATCTGCAGGTGCAGGTGGATGGGTCCAACCACGTGCAAGAGCAGGGTGTGGTGCCGACATTGCGTGCCACCCAGGCCAACGCCGCACGGGTGATGTCCGCAATGGAGGCACTATGGGCAACGGTTTCAGCTGTGGATCGGTATGTCCAAGGCCCAGGGCAGGGTTGTCACTCACAGGCAACCATGTGCCAGAGCCACCTGGAAATCGCAGCTGTGCTCCTGAGCATAGCCTAGTTACAGCATGCTATGGCTGGGAACGTCCATGGCATGGCCCAGGCACTGGGCGCGTAGCTCAGACGCAGAGTGGTGGCCCAGTCCCAGAGCGAGTTGGTGCACAATTGCAAGCGGAGATGGTTCACTCCCTGTGCTCCATGGCTGCGAGCATGCAGACCCTGGTCGAGACCAGAATGGGCCTCCGGCACTGGCAGCATCAGGTGGCAGGGGAGCCTCAGAAATGACCTCTGCTCACACCCCCATCCCATGGAGTAGCCCAGGGGGCCATCGGGCACCCTCGAGGGAGGAGGAGGTGATGGGGCCCGTACCAGTGACTCCCTAAAGGGTCAGTGAGGGGCCGCAGTAACGGTGGTCCCCCTCATGAACACCGCAGCATGTTGGTCTCACCCCCTCCTGTCTCTGGTGCATCTGGTGGGTAGAACAAGGTGCCTCCTGGGATACCCGAGGAGCAGCTGGGCGCATCCAGGCCCTGTAGCTCCAGAAGACACCCACCAACTGGGATCCCGGTCACAGGGCAAGAATCACAGCAAGCCGCCTCCACTCCCGCTGTACCATCTGGGGAACCACCTAGATGTAGTGTTAGGGCCTGTAAGGCTAGAAAGGTAGACACTAGTTAAATGTGTATGGGTGCCGGGTACAGTTTAGTTATAGGGGGAGGGATTCTCCGACCCCCCTCCCCCGTCGGGTCGGAGAATCGGCGGGAAGCGGCGTGAATCCTGCCCCCGCTGAATTTTCTGGCACCGGAGATTCGGTGGGGGCGGGAATCGCACCGCGCCGATCCGCGGGACCCCCCGGCGATTCTCCGGTCCACGACGGGCCGAAGTCCCGCTGGTTCTATGCTAGTCCCGCCAGCTTAAATTGAACTAGTCCCTTACCGGCGGTGACCCCACGGTGGCCTGGCCCTCGATCGGGGCCCACCGATCTGTGGGCGGGCCTGTGCCGTGGGGGCACTCTTTTCCTACGCGCCGATCATGTCAGCCTCCGCCATGGCCGACGCGTAGGTGAAGCCCCCCAGCGCATACGCGGGGATGAAGTCAGCAGCCGCTGATGCTCACACGCATGCGCGTACCCGTGCCGGCCGGCGGAGTCCCTTCGGACCCGGCTGGCGTGGCGCCAAAGGCCTTCCACGCCATCCGGCGAGGGGCCAACCAATCCAGGGTGAGCCTAGCCCCAATCCTCCGCATCTTTGGGGCGGCTCGACGCGGAGTGGTTCACGCCACTCCGTCCCGCCGGAAACCCCCGCCCTGTCGGGTACGGGAGAATCCCGCCTAGGGTCGAGGGTATAAATCTGTAAATATTCATTCACATTAAATACCTGTTACCAGTGTTACAACCTGTCTTGGTGCTCTGTCGGATGGATGTGAGGGGTGGGCTGGTCTGAATGGCCCCCTGGGACCAGTCCCGCCTGCCGCCACCCTGAACCCCCCCCCCTCCACATCCTGCCAACAAGTTGGCAGCTGGCACTTGGCATCCGCGCCTCCCAACGTCGCGCACCCCCCCTTCCAGCATGATATCCTGCCTGTGCCCCAGCATGCCCCCGGGACCCACCAGTGCAATCCTCCCTTGCTCAGGAGCCCACACATGTCACCTGCCATAGATGGCCCTATGATGCCTCAAGTGTGTGTCTCATGATGCTCTCTCTTTGATCCACAGGAGATGTTAGTACTTAATAGACGGGAAAGGGCCCAGCCGGATGGTGGGGTACCGAGTCCTCACCCCCTATGAGGAATGGGCCTTGGAGATCGCGGGGTTGTCCGAGGAGAGAGCAGTCACCATAAGTGAGGTTAGCCTGCGCCACAGAGTTGAGAATCTGCTGATCCTTCATCGAGATATGCTGTCTCAAGTGAATAGTTCATGTCAGACAAAATGGTCCTTCCCTCTCACAGATCACATGTTAATTCACTCTCAGGATCATCATCTGGGCTGATGCAAATCAGGTGGAGGCAGGAACATCGGAGGGAGTCAGCAGTCGGAGGTTCGCTGGATCCGAGGAATCAGCTGGCTCCCGGTCAGATGCCGAGCCGCTGACACAAGATTCTCCCAGAGCAGATGCTGAGCCAAGGCCGTGAGATTCAGGAGGGGATGTCAGCGACACTAGGGCATGTGCGCAGCCGATTGGAGGAGTTCCAAAGGCGACAGGCACAGGAGACTGCGTCGGCAATGCGTGGCACTGAGGCCAACACTGCCAGGGTGGCAACTGCAGTGGAAAGCCTGGGGCATGAGGTCAGCGTCATGGGTGGTGGTGTCCGAGGCGTGGCTCAGTCAGTGACAGCTACTGCTGAGGGCCTCGACCGCTGTCCCAGAGGCTGCGGGATGTGTCAGAGATGCAGGTGGACATTGTGAGGCACTGCTGAGCATGGTCCAGACACTGAGGAGCATCGCTGAGGGCGTCGACACCATGATGCAGACAATGGGGAGTCACCAGGGCTGGCGGGGATGGTTGACGCAAGGGCCTCTCGAGCTCACTCCAGCTGCCACTCCGTGTGATCAATGAGGGGTCAACCAATGAGGAGGGTGTTGGGGGAGGGGGAAGGAGGGACGGGGGAAGTGGGGACTGGGGGATCACGGAAGGAAGACGGGGAGGGGGGAGAGGGGGTGAGATGGTGGCCGAAATCACGTCGGGCGGGGATAAGGGTCTCCCTGGTCCTCCGGGTATGCTGGACCCTTGCCATTGCCGCCTGCCCTCTTTTCTCCAGCTGCTCCCGTGGATCCTCCATGTTCTCGTCCCCCAACCCCGCCACGTGCAACCGCTCCTCATCCTCCTCGACAGGGTATGTGGCGGCCCCGCACACATTGGGTGCTGCTGCTGTCTTCTTCGCCATCTGGCCTCCTGGACTGCCAGTAGCACTGCGAGGGCTGCAACACCATCCATATTGTTATACCTGTAAGGAATTGGGAAAGGAGAGAGACCCACAATCAGTTATATCTTCCACCCCGCGACCCTCAATTCGTCCAAGCCTCTCTCACCCTTAAATAGAATCGACAGTGCTGAAGGAAGCTATTCGGCCCATCGAGTCTGCACCGGCTCTTGGAAAGAGCACCCTACCCAAGCCCACACCCCATCCCCGTAACCCAGCAACCCCACCCAAACGTTTTGTGGACACCAAGGGCAATTTATCATGGCCAATCCACCTAATCTGCACATCTTTGGACTGTGGGAGGAAACCGGAGCACCCGGAGGAAACCCACGCAGACACGGGCAGAACGTGCAGACTCCGCACGGATAGTGACCCAAGCCGGGAATTGAACCTGCATCCCTGGGGCTGTGAAGCAACTGTGCTAACCACTGTGCTACTGTGTTGCCCTGCGGGAGGAAACCAGAGCACCCGGAGGAAACCCACACAGACGCGGGGAGAACGTGCAAACTCTACGCAGACTATGCTACAATTAACTCATGATTATGAAGATAAATTGTCTTTTGTGCAATAACCTTGCCCCTTCAGCCCACAATCTCAGACCACATTTTCAATGAACAAAGGGACACAAGGCAACATCTTCCGTCGGTAGTTAATTAATGAGTTAAGAATTAGACAGCAGTAACGAGTTGAACAAAACGGTTGAGGGTAATGAAAAATAGAGATGGGGAAGGTAGTAGACATAATTATGTCCTGAGAAAAGGGTTAATGTGATTGTCTTGAAGGCTGCTAATGTCATGATAAGACTAGCTTGCTTTATTATAGATACACACGCTTGATTGCTTTAGGTGCAGTGACCACTGAACTGTTGAATTAACACTGATCTCAAGATAATGATCAGTTTAGACAATAGACCTAATTAAAAGATGTTTCAGTCCAAGAGCTTTAATTAATTGATAACAAACGTTGTTCTCAGGGAAATTATTGTGAGTGATGTCTCCCTTCTTTAGTCGGGCCTTGAATATAAGCACCTGTCTGAGAAAGCTGCCTTGAGTGTGATCGCCATGGTGACCCCTATCCTACCCACATTCCCAGTTTCAACTGTGCACAGGCATATCACCACACCCCCCAATCCCCCTTTCCCTCCCCTCGACTCCCCCTAATCACCCCCTCCCCCCAGTGGCCACCATTACCTCAGTGATGATAATTTCCTGTGAGGTAAGGTCCTGCGCTCCCCAGTGTATCCCATTGAAAGACTCCTGTCTTTGTGCTGACAGCTTGCGCACACTCATCACCTGCACGTGGTCGGGGATCGAGGATTCCTGCTGCAGAACAACCGTGCCCAACGTCAAGTGATGGGGGAAGCAGAGGGAAACAGGGGATGGGGGTGCGGGCTGACCCGCTGGGAAGAAGAACGTGACGGAGGCTTCCCGTGTATCAGGTGTAAAACATGTTTTAATTGTGAACAATGAAAACCCGCATGTGTTAATTAATATTAATAATAATAGTATTTATTGTCACAAATAGGCTTACACTGACACTGCAACGAAGTTACTGTGAAAATCCCCTAGCTGCCACACTCCGGCGCCTGTTCGGGTACACCGAGGGAGAATTCAGAATATCCAATTCACCGAACAATATGTCTTTCAGGACTTGTGGGAGGAAACCGGAGCACCCAGAGGAAACCCTTGCATACACGGGGAGAACGGGCAGACTCCGCACAGACATTGACCCAAGCGGGAATCGAACCTGGGACCCTGGCGCTGTGAAGCAACAATGCTAACCACTGTGTTACCACGCCTTGGGACAATAAAAATTATTGCTATATTTATTATTATTATTATTCGCTTTTGGAGAGCTAGGTTATTGATTTGAATATTTAAATCATTGAATTGCAGGGAAATTTAAACTGATATTTAAATTTAATACTGCATGTATGAGTTTCTCATGATATCTGAAACTTGCTGCTGAAACCAAACATGGCATTTACAGCTTCTGTCTTATCGCCTCCTGGGAAAGGAGTTATTGAGAGTAATCGTGTTGTGATAATTTGTGCTCTTTTGTACACTCCCCCGGGGCAGCATGGTGGCACAGTGGTTAGCACTGCTGCCTCACAGCACCAGGGACCGGGGTTCTATTCCAGCCTCGGGTGACTGGGTGGAGTTTGCCCTTTCTCCTCGTGTCTGAATGGGTTTCCTCTGGGTGCTCCGGATTGCTCCCACAGTCCAAACTCGTACAGGGTTAGGTGGATTGACCAAGGTAAGTAGCCCCTTACTTAGTGTCCAAAGATATGCAGGTTAGGAGAGGTTACGAGGATAGGGTGGTGGAGTGGGCCTGGGTAGGGTGCTTTTTCAGAGATTCGGTGCAGACTCGATGGGCTGAATGGCCTCCTTCTGCAGTTTTGTGGTTCTTTTGTTCTTGGGTTCTAGGATCATGATGGGTGGCACCATGGCTGCCTTCGGCTGGACCTCAGCTGAAGAACAGGACACAGGTAGTCAGCGGAGACAGGAGAAGCAGAGGAGTCAAGCTTACAGGAGGCAACACCTGTGTACCAGGCTGTACATTCAGAGACTTGGCTTCCCAAACCTTTCTGAGAAACAGTGCCTCGGGAGGATGGGGTTATCATGCAAAGAGGAGGGAGGCATGCAGCTTCCTGGGAAAAGAGCTGCTGGAAAGAAATCCTGCTGGATCTGGAACTGCACATTCCCTGTGGCTGTGAATGTGACTGGAAGGGTTCCCACAGGACCAGGACATCACCAACTGCACATTGCTGGCAATCCCACATGAACCTGGAATGCCTGTTAGCTGCAAGGGTTTCTACTCCATCGATATGCAGCTGGTGGGGAACCACAAGAAAAAGTTTACGGAGGTGTGCATCAAATTCAGAGGGGGCCCCGGGCTAGGGGAGGGGTGGGGGGAGGGCAGAGGTGGGGCTGCTCCCGTAGTAAGTACATCCTGTTGCAATCCAAGATCCTTCATCTCTTTGGACCTTCAGACAGAATTAATTTTTTTGTATTTAGAGAACCCAATTCATTTTTATTTTCCAATTAAGGGGCAATTTAGCGTGGCCAATCCACCTAGCCTGCACATCTTTGGGTTAGACATAGAATAGAACAGTACAGCACAGAACAGGCCCTTCGGCCCTCGATGTTGTGCCGAGCAATGATCACCCCACTTAAACCCACGTAACCCGTATACCCGTAACCCAACAATCCCCCCATTAACCTTACACTACGGGCAATTTAGCATGGCCAATCCACCTAACCTGCACATCTTTGGACTGTGGGAGGAAACCGGAGCACCCGGAGGAAACCCACGCACACACGGGGAGGACGTGCAGACTCCACACAGACAGTGACCCAGCCGGGAATCGAACCTGGGACCCTGGAGCTGTGAAGCATTGATGCTAACCACCATGCTACCGTGAGGCCCGTGAGGGTTGTGGGGGCGAAACCCACGCAATCACGGGGAGAATGTGCAAACTCCACACGGCCAGTGACCCAGAGCCGGGATCGAACCTGGGACCTCGGCGCCGTGAGGCTGCAGGGCTAACCCACTGCGTCACCCTGCTGCCCTGACCTTCAGACAGAATTGAGGGATGGATGTTAGGAGACAAAGGATTGCCCATGATACTCACGAAAAACCAATCAAGGGCAGTACAGTGGGCGGCATGATGGAACAGTGGTTAGCACTGCTGCCCCACAGCGCTAGGGACCCGGGTTCAGCTTCTCCCCGTGTCTGTGTGGATTTCCTCTGAGTGCTCCGCTTTCCTCCCACAGTCAAAAGATGCGCAGGTTAGATGGATTGGCTGCGATGAATTCCCCCTTTGTGTCCAGTGATGTGCAGGTTAGGTTAGAGAGTTACTGGGATAGGGTGGGGTGGGAGGGGGAGTGGACATGTGTAGAGTGATCATTCAAAGGGTTGGTGCAGACCAGATGGGCTGAATGGCTTCCTTCCTTCCTATAGGGATTCTATGAAAGCCACATGCCCACCAGATTTGTAAGTAAGCAATCAGTATGCTCAGGATGTGGGTCAGCTGCATGAACAGATCTGGAGGTGACCTCAGTCCTCAGCAGCCAGAGGCCCCAGAATGACTGTGCTCTGCTGAACTCTGCACAGCAATGCACACCAGCAAAGATTTGAGCAGCAGCTAGATCATCTGCGGGCGAATTCAAGAGGGGAAACCCCATTGATCTCCAGTGTTTGTTTCCTGCAGTCAACTAGAAAACCTGTGGAGGATCATTTCAAGTTTCCTCCCTCTCCCCAGTGCTCCGCACTCTCTTCTCCAGCAACAGCAGAAAGAAGAAATCTCTGAATGACTGAACTGGCATGTGTTCACCCAGTGGTAGCAATGCATTTAGCGAAGGAAACTACCATCACATTGCAATGGGATCGGCTGAAAGGCTGTCGCAGATAGATAAATGAAAATACTCATTGAAAGGCGGGGGTAAGGAGTAACGGTTTGGAGCATACTTGACAAGGTAGAGATGGGGGCATGGATTTTGTTTATTGCCACGTGTACCGAGGTACAGTGAAAAGTATTTTTCTGCGAACAGCTCAACAGATTATTAAGTACATGAAAAGAAAAGAAAATAAAAGAAAATACATAAAAGAAAATACATAATAGGGCAACACAAGGTACAGAATGTAACGACATAAACATCGGCATCGGGTGAAGCGTACAGGGGTGTAGTGTTAATGAGGTCAGTCCATAAGAGGGTCGTTTAGGAATCTGGTAACAGCGGGGAAGAAGCTGTTTTTGAGTCTGTTCGTGCGTGTTCTCAGAGTTTTGTATCTCCTGCCCAAGTGAGGTGGAGGGGGGGGGGGGAGGTGTTGGAGGGAGGACGCGGTGGAGGGAGGAGCGCTGATGTGTTGAGGAGGAGGTAAGGCTCATGCATGAACTCACCTTCCCTGGTCTGTTTAGGTTACTAAAGTAAACTGCATTGAATCCAGGACATGGCACAATGCTTCTGCTGCTTATCTCTGCAATCACTTCTCGGCATGACTAATTTGTGACACCAGTAGTTTTATTCACCTCGCGAGTGAGGAAGAGCATCTCTGTTTTGATACCTCACTGCACCCTGCAGTGCATCAAGAACTATGCCATTAAATCAAGGTGCAGTCAGTCCTTCATTGTCCTGAATCCCACTATGGAACAGACTTTAGCCACAGTGCGTTCCAAAGCCTAACTCTTCCAAATTCGAACCTTGGATTGTCAAATACTTGAGTTGCGATTTGTTATTGTGGTTCTGTGTCTTGTCCATTGTGTGTATTTGGTGCCAAAACCAAAAGATTTATTGTAATAAGGAGACTGGATTGAAATGCCACAAACTGCGATATGTGTTTTCCTGGGTTCCCCATCCAATATTGAACGCCAACACCCCCCCCCCCCCTCCTCCCAACCCTCTGCTTTGATCCATAGCATGAAGCCAGAGGCTTGAGAGCAACCACACCACATCAAGCATGGCTGACCAGGAGTTTCCGCTGCTCAAACAGCTAGGGGCTGGTTTAGCTAGCTAGGGGCTGGTTTAGCTCACTCAGCTAAATCGCTGGCTTTTAAAGCAGACCAGCAGCACAGTTTGATTCCCGTACCAGCCTCCCCGGACAGGCGCCGGAATGTGGCGACTAGGGGCTTTTCACAGTAACTTCATTGAAGCCTACTCGTGACAATAAGCGATTTTCATTTTCATTTTTCATTTCATTTCATTTCATTTCATTTCATTTCATTTCATTTCATTTCAAATGTGCCTTGGAGTTGTAATTGAAGCCAAAAAAACCTTAAGGAAGTTATTACAATAATGTTAAATGATCTGGTCTATATTTCCAAATCCAGTCACTAAGTCACTGCTTATCACTGAGGGCCCAGATTTGGTTGTCAACTTTACGGCAGCTTATGTATCAATTGTCTTTGTGAACTATGTGGGCACGATTCAGCGCCCGTTGCGCTCGGCACAATGGGTGAATCACGCGGGTCCAAAATCGTGCTCCCGGCTGGCCCGCGATGATTGCGAGTCGCCCGACTCATTGCGGCCGGCGGAATCGGGATCTCGACCTCGCTGGGCGAGGTCTTCATGTAGCCTAAGCTGCTTCCTTGATGTAAGTTCTGACAAAGGAAGGTTCAGACTTGGAGATAGATTTAACACATTTATTGAACAGTTAACAATTCTCCTACTTGAGTTCGACTCTCCTGCTAATCTTCCGAGAGTAACTCAGTCTAACTAACCAGTCTGCTCCAAGCCACGTGGTGGGTGTGATGCTTCTGATCTGCCCCTGTGCTTCTCTCTAAGTGTCGCCTGTGGAAAGAGAAAGAGCATGTGTGTCCTGTCCTTTTATATGTGGGTTTTGTAATGCCCCCTTGTGGTAGTGTCACCTCTGGGCGTCTTGACTGCCCATTGGTCGTGTCCTATTCTATATGTTCAGTAGCTGTATGTCGGCATGTCATAACATCTCCGGTGCTCCCTCTAGTGTTTACTTAGTTGTAGTGTATTTACATTAACCCCTTTCGTATTTACAGTGATGCATATCACCACAGTGATCTCTGAATGTAGTAATACATGATCAAGTAATATTAAGCATGTACAGGCAAATGATCACTAGATGGCCACACTACCTACAAAAGACCTAGAAAAAGGTTTCCCACTCTTTACTCAAGGAGAGTGTGTTAGGAGTGTGGAGAATACAGAAGTAGCTAGGGAGAGGAAGTTAACAGATCTTAGTATATAGCATCATCTTTTTTAATAGTTTAATCTATCGTTATTTGTTTGCTTACTAGTTCATATTACCCATTAAATTATTTTGTCATCACCTGGAAGACTACGCCTATATTTCAACAACTCAGCTAGACAAAAAGAGTAATATATATATTATAAAACCGTAATATAACACCTACCTCTGCCGAACTGCCTCTGAAACCCTCACCGCCAAACTTGATTACTTCAATGATGTTGATTCGCCACCCCCCCCCCCCCCCCCCCCCCCCCATCCTTCACACTTTGTACGTTTTTTCAAAGCTCTATTGTCTATGTCCTACTCTGCTTTGACAGGGGCTGGTTTAGCACACTGGGCTAACCCGCTGGCTTTAAAAGCAGACAAAGGCAGGCTAGAAAGCCTCGCTGGAATGTGGCGACTAGGGGCTTTTCACAGTAACTTCATTGAAGCCTACTCATGACAATAAGCAATATTCATTTCATTTTCAAAAGGTCACCTGGACGTTAGCTCTTTTCTCTCCTTACAGATGCCGCCGACCCGCTGAGATTTTCCAGCATTTTCTCTTTGGTTTCAGATTCCAGCATCCGCAGTAATTTGCTTTTATTGAAAGAAAGGATATGTGGATTTCTTCCATCAATTATTTTGTGATGGCATCCATTAATATTGGATGAGCAGAGAGCTCCAGAAGCTCAGTCATTCTATTGTTAACAATCACAATCTTGAAATGCTTTATTTTTTCTGTTGCATGAAGTTCTCTGGCTCCGAATATAAATCGCGTCATGAGAAATATAATACCCATCATCAAGACCGTTCTTTAAGATGTGTATTCTGCTTTTGGAAATTAAATTGTAGGATGTGGGTAGGTGTCACTGCCAATTTGTTGTCCGTCTCTAATTGCCCCTGAACCATGTGACTTGCTGGACCATTTCAAAGGGCAGTTAGGAGTCATTCTGGAGCCACATGTAGGCCAGACTGGATAAGGATGGCAGATTTCCTTCCTGAAAGGACATTCGTGAATCAGTGTGGCTATTGCAACCACTGACAGTTGCCGTGGCCACCATTATTGAGACTTATTTTATATTCCAAATTGCATTTCAATTCCGTCATCTGCTCTGGCAGGATTTGAACCCACATCCCCAGATCTTGAGCCTGGCCGCTGGATTTCTAGTCCAATTACATTATACTCCGCCACCAGACTTTAGGCCTGCAAAGATTACGAAAATGATAATAATCTTTACAATAATAATCTTTCTCAGTGTCACAAGTAGGCTTACAATAACACTGCAATGAAGTTACTGTGAAAATCCCGTTTAAACTTCCTAAAAATAATTGTCAGTCATGAATTGATCGAAGTCTTCCTTAAAAATATTGATTGACCCTGCCCCCACCGTTCTCTGAGGGAGAGAGTTTCTAGACTCACAACCCTCAGAGAACATAAGAACATAAGAACTAGGAGCAGGAGTAGGCCATCTGGCCCCTCGAGCCTGCTCCACCATTCAATGAGATCATGGCTAATCTTTTGTGGACTCAGCCCACTTTCCCACCCGAACACCATAACCCTTAATCCCTTTATTCTTCAAAAAACATTCTATCTTTACCTTAAAAACATTTAATGAAGGAGGCTCAACTGCTTCACTGGGCAAGGAATTACATAGATTCACAACCCTTTGGGTGAAGAAGTTCCTCCTAAACTCAGTCCTAAATCTACTTCCCCTTATTTTGAGGCTATGTCCCCTAGTTCCGCTTTCACCCGCCAGTGGAAACAACCTGCCCGCATCTATCCTATCTATTCCCTTCATAATTTTAAATGTTTCTATAAGATCCCCCTCATCCTTCTAAATTACAACGAGTACAGTCCCAGTCTACTCAACCTCTCCTCATAATCCAACCCCTTCAGCTCTGGGATTAACCTAGTGAATCTCCTCTGCACACCCTCCAGTGCCAGTACGTCCTTTCTCAAGGAAGGAGACCAAAATGGAATATAATACTTCAGGTGTGGCCTCACTAACACCTTACACAATTGCAATATAACCTCCCTAGTCTTAAACTCCATCCCTCTAGCAATGAAGGACAAAATTCCATTTTCCTTCTTAATCACCTGTTGCACCTGCAAACCAACTTTCTGTGACTCATGCACTAGCACATCCAGGTCTCTCTGCACAGCGGCATGCTTTAATATTTTATCGTTTAAATAATAATCCCGTTGCTGTTATTCCTACCAAAATGGATAACGTCACATTTGTCAACATTGTATTCCATCTGCCAGACCCTAGCCCATTCACTTAACCTATTCAAATCCCTCTGCAGACTTCCAGTATCCTCTGCACTTTTCACTTTACCACTCATCTTAGTGTCATCTGCAAACTTGGACACATTGCCCTTGGTCCCCAACTCCAAATCATCTATATAAATTGTGAACAATTGTGGGCCCAACACGGATCCCTGAGGGACACCACTAGCTACTGATTGCCAACCAGAGAAACACCCATTAATCCCCACTCTTTGCTTTCTATTAATTAACTAATCCTCTATCCATGCTACTACTTTACCCTTAATGCCATGCATCTTTATCTTATGCAGCAACCTTTTGTGTGGCACCTTGTCAAAGGCTTTCTGGAAATCCAGATATACCACATCCATTGGCTCCCCGTTATCTACTGCACTGGTAATTTCCTCAAAAAATTCCACTAAAGTAGTTAGGCACGACCTGCCCTTTATGAACCCATGCTGCGTCTGCCCAATGGGACAATTTCTATCCAAATGCCTCGTTATTTCTTCCTTGATGATAGATTCCAGCATCTTCCCTACTATCGAAGTTAAGCTCACTGGCGTATAATTTCCTGCTCTCTGCCTACCTCCTTTTTTAAACAGTGGTGTCACGTTTGCTAATTTCCTATCCACCGGGACCACCCCAGAGTCTAGTGAATTTTGGTAAATCATCACTAGTGCATCTGCAATTTCCCTAGCCATCTCTTTTAGCACTCTGGGATGCATTCCATCAGGGCCAGGAGGAGACTTTTCTACCTTTAGCCCCATTAGCTTGCCCATCACTACCTCCTTAGTGATAACAATCCTCTCAAGGTCCTCACCTGTCATAGCCTCATTTCTATCAGTCACTGGCATGTTATTTGTGTCTTCCACTGTGAAGACCGACCCAAAAAACCTGTTCAGTTCCTCAGCCATTTCCTCATCTCCCATTATTAAAACTCCCTTCTCATCCTCTAAAGGACCAATATTTACCTTAGCCACTCTTCTCCTCATCTCCGACTTAAATGGGCCACCCCTAGTTTTTAAACTGTGCCTCCTTGTACTGGCCCCGCTCAAAAGTTATCTTACAAGGAGGAGCGGCAAGTTAGCACAGTGGTTAACACTGTTGCTTCACAGCACCAGGGTCCCAGGTTCAATTCCCGCTTGGGTTACTGTCTGTGCGGAGTCTGCATGTTCTCCCCGTGTCATAGCATCATAGAATTCACAGTGCAAAAGGAGGCCATTTGGCCCATCGAGTCTGCACTGGCCCTTGGAAAGAGCACCCTATCCTATCCCCTCAACCCTATCCCCATAACCCAGTAACACCTAACCGTTTTGGATACTTAAGGGGCAATTTAGCATGGCCAATCCACCTAGCCTGCACTAGCTTTCGGAGCACTGATCTTTCCTCAGGTGAACCCACTCACCTGAGGAAGGAGCAGTGCTCCAAAAGCTAGTGATTTGAAACAAACTTGTTGGACTTTAACCTGGTGTTGTCAGACATCTTATTGTAAAACTGTAGGAAAATGTCCCTTCTTTTATATTCCAATCTCCTTGCAATAAGCAACAACATTCCATATGCCTTCTTAATCACTTGCTGTACCTGCACACTAACATTTCCAGATTCATGTACCAGGACACCCAGGTCCCTCTGTACATCAGAATTCTGCAAGCTGTCTCCATGTAAATAATGTACTGCTTTCCTATTCTCCTTTACACACTTTCTCATAAATGTCTAAATTATTCCCGAATCTATTTGTATTTGAAGCATTTGAGCAGACAGCGAGGCAGGGAATCTGGGTTGCCATTTAATCAGCCCTGCAGGAAATCTGAATTACATTAAATAATAGTCCAGCAACATGCATGTCTACCTTAAACTCAACAAGGGACATTATTATTCAAATTAAATGACATTATTCCAGGCATGATTAAAAGCTGCACTGCTTTCATAATTACATTAATTGGAGTTACTATAAAAAGAAACTTAATTTTCTGCAATGAATTTCTCCATTCATAGCATCGCCTGACTGTAGATACAGTTTGGAATAGGTACTATGGGATTAATCTGAAGGAGGACAGAAATTCCTAAATCTACCATCAGTTTAGCATTTGAGAAAAAAGTGCTTTTGCATTTTAATATTATGTCTTCACTTAGCTACATTTTCCCAAAGCTAAACATTATTCTTCATCCAGGAGGATGCTGTGCCCCTCAGGCTCTGCTCTGCATTCTAATACTGTTCTGTGAACAGGGCTGAAGAGCCCCTTGGGTAGTTTTGCTTCTGATCTTTCTTCCATCTCTGTGAGGCAGCACGGGGGCCCTCCTTCAACCCCCGAGGGCACTTTAGAAATCGGGAGCTTTAAACTTGGAGAACCGCTGACCTCTCACATCCTGGCACTACTGAGTTACAATGCTGTCCTTTTCTCGATTGTGTGACATCACTTTAACTGAAGTAAATTCCTCCGACTCTTAGTCACATTAAACAAAGTTTGATTGTACTGTCCCTCAGAGTTCCAAAAATACAGCTGAATCAAATTAACTCTCTGCTGGTTAGAGTCCTACCTGGCACAAAGGAAGATGATTGTGGTGGTTGGAGGTAGCAAAGCAGGGTGGCATGCTAGCATTGTGGTTAGCACTGTTACTTCACAGCGCCAGTGACCCTGGTCCGATTCCTGGCCTGGGTCACTGTCTGTATGGATTTTGCACGTTCTCATCGTGTCTGCGTGATTTCCTCCGGGTGCTCTGATTTCCTCCCACAAGTCCCGAAAGACATGCTCGTTAGGTGAATTGGACATTCTGAATTCTTCCTCAGTGTACCTGAACAGGATCCGGAGTGTGGCGACGAAGGGCTTTTGACAGTAACTTCATTACAGTGTTAATGGGAGCCTACTTGTTACACTAATAAAGATTATTATTATCATCTCAGCTCCAGGACATCACTGCAGGAGTTCCTCAGGGTAGTGTCCGAGGCACAACCATCTTCAGCTGCTTCATCAATGACCTCCCTTACATCACAAGGTCAGAAATGGGGATGTTCACAGATGACTGCACAATGTTCAGCACCATTCGTGACTCCTCAGAGAATGAAGCAGTCCATGTCCAAATGCAACAAGACCTGGACAATATCCAGGGCTTGGGCTGACAAGTGGCAAGTTACATTCGTGTCACACAAATGTCAGGCAATGACCAAAGAGAGGATCTAATCATCGCATCTTCATATTCAATTAATATTTTATCACCATCGCTGAATCCCCCACAATCAACATCCTTATAGTTACTAATGATCAGAAACTGAACTGGACTACCAGAGCAGGTCAGAGGCTAGAAATTCTATGGTGAGTAACTCATTTCCTGCCCCCCCCCCCCCCCCCCCCCCCCCCAAAGCCTGTCCACCATCTACAAGGCACAAGTCAGGAGTGTAATGGAATATTCTCCACTTGCCTGGATGAGTGCAGCTCCATCAACACTTAAGAAGCTCAACACCATCCAGGACAAAGCAGCCCGCTTGATTGTTCCCTCTTCCACAAACATTCAATCCCTCCACCACCAACGATCAACGGCAGCCGTGTGTACCATCTACAAGATACATTGCAGCAACTAGCCTCAGTTCTTTAGGCAGCACCTTCCAAACCTGCGACCATTAACATCTGGAAGGACAAGAGCAGCAGATACCTGGGAACCCCACCAGCCGGAGGTTCCCCCTCCAAGTCACTCACCACCCCGACTTGGAAGTCTATCACCGTTGCTTCATTGTCATTGGGACAAAATCCTGGAACTCCCTCCCTACCAGCACTGTGGGTGTACCCACACCACGCAGACTACAGCCATTCAAGAAGGTAGCTCACCACCACCTTCTGAAGGGCAACTAGGGATGGGAAATAAATGCTGACTTAGACAGTAACGGTCATGTTCCGTAAATAAATTTCAAAAAAAGTGACCAAGAAGCCTGACCAAAATAAACGGTGAATCTTCTGCAAGGATTATTTGACGAGCTGCAGCTTCATTGGTGTTAGATTTGGAAAGCTGCCAAGTAGAAACTGCCTGTCTCTAAAGCTATTGAGATTGATCATCATTGTCCAGGATGCAATCAAAGAACAAGTTTTTAAGCAAGTTTTTTATGAAAGAATTACAAAAATTATATCCCGCTGAGACCCACCTCATCAAAGATATTGATGGGGTTTTCTTCAAAGCCAGCAATGTGAATTGGGATCTGAATGTTAATACAATATGGTGGTCAAGTTATAAATAGTTGGGCATATGAATTTTAATTCAACATTCTTTGCAGAGCTATTAAAAATATTCTACATGAAAGGAGCATAAAATTAAATGTATTTTCACTTTCTCACTACTCTGGAATGGCAATAAAAAAATATATGCTGGTCTGTGAAGTGTTACAGTCACTAATGTAATTTTACCTTATATTACACAAATAGGATGTTGCTCTTAGTTTCTCTTGGCCCATTTCAGGTTGCTCCTGCTCGAAACGTCACTCACATTCATAAACAGGTTTTCCACCAAACCTCTGGTGAAGGTGTAGCAGTAGAATGTGTGCGGCTGAGGAACCACTTGGCTATGGTTTTAATTTTTGAGATAATGTGCAGTGTTTAAAAAAAAATAACTGAGCAAAAATTGCAAATTTAATGGGCGAGATTTTTCTCAATGCCAAGCGTGACGATCCTGTTAGCATTTAAAGGGAAATCTGAATGGTTAAGGATTAACCGATTAACTGACAGAACTACAGCACAGTATTTTACGTGTTTTAAACAGAAACAGACTTTATTGTACTATTATGGATTTTCCTAGTAGCAGCAGTAAAACATATCTAACAAGACAGATTAGGTTATGATCTGTCCCACCAGCAACAGGTAGAAATCTGCCTAATGACAACAGTAGCCCGTATTCAAAAGGCTAGATGAGATGAGTATTTCCCAGGAATGAGATTAGCAGATATTGAGATAGGATCTGGTGTGAATTGCCTTAACAATACAACTGGGAGATCAACGAGGTATAGACATGTTAATTTCCTGAATCAAGGAATGTGAGAAGGCCCGGCAGCCAAATACACAGACTGCAGAATGGAAGGGGAAAAATGGTATAATTGCCAGCACTCTTGAAGCAGGGAGGGCTAGTTTACATCTAGCAGCCTGGAGGCAAGGTGTAGAGACCTCCATCAGACACTCTACCAGACTCCCCACCAGAGACCCCCACCAGACCTGCATATCAGAGACCCCACCTCATCAGAGATGCCCCATATCAGAGACACCCTATCAGAAACCCCCATCAGAGACCCCCAATGTCTGAGGCCCCCATTAGAGACACCCTATATCTGACTATGATTGACAGCTCCTGGCCACATCAAAAATAGGTCAGTACTTTCTGTTGAGAAAAAGAGGAAATGAAAACTCTTAACTCTGAGATGATTATAATCATAGAGATTAGGTTAAAAGCAGGGTACTTGAGATATATTTAAGGATGAAGGGAAGTGAAAATAAACAATCCAGACAACTTGCTGTCCAGACACTATTGCCCTGTCAATTGCAGCCTACTATAAGCTTTTTCTCTTTTAAAGTGAATTAAAACCTTGCAGACTAAAGTTCTGAGGGGGTTTAAAGCCTTGTGACGTGGTTTTGGATTTCTATAATGTTACAGCTGCTGCTTTCTACACCTCTGCCTGAAGCAAGAGGTGTGAGGAGCAGGTGAGTGAAAAAGCAGTGACTTTCACTAGTTATGCTTTGACTCTCTTTAGCTTCCAAGCAGGGACAACTGTGGGACGGGTCTCTGATATGGAGGATCTCTAATCGATGCATCTGTGATATGGGGGGGGGGGGGTCTGATGGAGAGGTCTGATGGGGAAATTACTTGTGGGGGTGTGTTGGGCAGGACTTTCATTCTGGGGAAGTGGTCCCTCCAATGGACTTTGGAGGCACCTACTTTAAATATGTTGTCGCTTGGACCACCTTGAGGTCCACGCATCAGGGCCATGCTGTCAAATATTTGCATCAATCCTCGCCCACGTGAATCCCGGCCTAGAGGCCTAGAGCATCAGGCAGGCGTGGACAATCCAGTGTCCAGCCCGTTAATCGGATGCAGATGGGTTCAAATGACCCATTAGCATCCTCCTGCTGGTGCAGGGCGTAAACCACGATGCCGCTGCCAGAGGGGAATGGGAGCATTGGCAACTATCCCATTTCTTGCCCAACACGGGACTGTCCGTCGCATCTAGAGGTCCGCTACTGGCAGCGGGAAATGGAGAATTCCCAGCTTTATTTAGTACATACTTCAGAAGATACTATAGGTAGAAACTGATGGAATCTTATTTCTATTCATCAATGAAGATAAAAAGTCATATATTTGGAAGAACAAGATACTAAGTCAGGAATTAGTAAAGAACCAGATGCACACACTCTCAATAAAGACCATTCAAGTCAAGAGAAAGAAATTCAAAGAGAAACTACTGATCTTCCAGGTCTGACAGGAACACAATCAGGGACCATTGTGAAGCCCCCTGCCCATTGAATCTGTGGTATCAGAGACTTGGGGGAGATGGGGGGCGGGATTCTCCGAAATGGAGGTAGTGTCTGTGCCGCCATGAATGCCATCACGTTTCACGATGGCGCGAAACGGGCCCGGGCACTACCGATTATGGCCCTCACAGGTGGCCAGCACGGCGCTGAAGTGGCTCACACCGCTCGGGCCTCCCTTCCCGGTGCCAACTGGGTACCGCGCTAACCCACGCATGCACAGGGGACTTCCTCAATGCGCCGGCCCCGACGCAACATGGCACGAGGGTTCAGGGGCCGGTGACATAACAAAATAGCAGCCCGCAACCGGTGCCGCGCCAAACGTGCCGGCGCAAATGGCGCCGATTCTCCGCTCCTTGGAGAATGGTGTGCCGGCGTCGGGGCGGCGTGGCGCGGTTGCGGCGATTCTCCGGCCCGGCGCGGGGCTCGGAGAATCCCGCCCGACGTGTATGCAAATATGAATGTAAAACAAATGGACAAAGGCTTGGGGTGGGTGAGGAGGCGTAGTATAAGGGTTTTTAAAGGGTTAATGTATGGGCCTGTGCAAATAGCACCTCCCGTAATGATGATGTAAGTGATCACGTGACTAGGAGAGATGGGGATAATGGTCACGTCTTCAGCAGTGTAAAATCTGAGTCATGGATATCATTACATAGTTCACTGTATAAAATAAACCAGTTGTTTGAACACTCCAACGTATCAGTAATAATTCAGAACTAGTCTAAGCAGCATACAACACTGAGTATTTGCTGCATCTTTTTTCCTTTATGGCACAGACTGAAATACAACTTTTGACTGCTGATTGGGAGTCCAATATAGGCCTCTGAATTTACGTATTAAATTAACATATTTTGACTCATTGTAGATCCGCTGTAATATGCTCGGCTGCTTGTGTGCTATTTCAGTGTGACATTAATATATGTTTGCAGTGCAATTTGAAGCTGTAATATGATTGGCATATTATAGTAGTTTTATCTTCTGTCATGTGTAAGGCCAATGACAGGAAGAACTTGATATTTGCTATTAGAATAATCGCAAATCCTGACAATTATTAAAACCATGCTGGAAAAAATGCCTGTTGTTGAAGTAACCTAGCCAAGCAGAAGTTAGAGAAGTGATTTCATACAATATGTGAATTATCCAGCATAGAGAACAATGTTAAATACAGATGTATAACCAATTTGATGTCTTTCCAGATGTCATTGGTTACACAAACTGATTGTTCCACCCACATTTGAGAAATACATGAAAGCTTAAAATTATAGTGTTAACCTCAGGTAAACAGGGCTCGCTGAGTTAGTTGACTGGATTTTAACAATACTGTTATAACCCCCCCCCCCCCCCCCCTCCACTGAGGGGCCTCGTTAATTCCACAGGATAAAACCCGGCCCAGGTAGGAGATGAGAAAGAAACTCAAGGAAGCACTTGTTTCAACAAGGAGAACCAATGTTAGCACCTGTCTGATGTGAGAAGTTGGTCCATATGATGGTATTGGCTCAGACTGGTCCAATATCCTACACAGTCTAAATGACAGACAAACTAGTGTGGAGACGCCATGTGGATCAATTATTGTCAACACGTGTTTGTGTGACAGTGCCAGAACTACCTAACGAGGTAACGGTCTCCATTCCATCTGACTGTGTAACTTCTCATTCATCTACAGAAGAAGCGAATGCAACACAAGTATTAGCTACTACTAGTCCTCCATCGGAAAGGGACACTGTAACCTCTACCTCTACCTTGCAGGGTAGAGATATCTACAAGATAACTTGAAAATACATGTTCAGTTGAGGATGCCAAAGTTCTGGACATGTGCAGGCAACCAGCGAAAAATAAACACCCACCTGATTGTCTATCTTATTGACTGTGTTACTATATGTGTAATAATATGATGCCTGCATTTGTATATAGGTGTAAATGGCTATGTTAATGTACTAATTATTAGTTACATTGGACCTTATAAGTAAAGGGGGAGGGATGTTATGTATGTGAGCTATTGTAATTGTGTGAAATGTCGCTTTAAGATCTGAGTAATGTGGCATACGTTTAGTGCCAACCCTTGTGCAGTGAAGACCGATTCAATAAATCTCTGTTAATTTTTCATTAAACTCTCGTGTTCCTGCAACACTATTTATATGGTACTGTTATCGACAGATACAACATCGTCCACTTCAATGCCTTTTTTCCACACTATCCTCATATCCCTTTATGTCATTTGCATTTAGGATTCTGTCAATCTCTTCTTTAAACATACTCAATGACCCAGCTACCACAGCCCTCTGGGGGAGAATTCCAATGATCAACAGCTCTCTGGGCAACATCATTTCTCCTTACCTTGGTCCTAAAGAGCTTCTCCCTCATTTTGAAATTACGTCAGCTGGTTCGAGACTCGCAACCAACGGAAACATCTTACCTGTCTATCCATTCAGGTACTTTACATATTTCCATTCAGATTCTTTGAAACTCTCGGGAAAACAGTCTCAGTTTACTTAATTTCTCTTCATAAAATAGTCCCACTATCTGGGAACAAGTCTGGTGAACCTTTGTTGCACTCCCTCTATGTCAATAATATCCTCCCTAAGTTAAGGGGACCACCATTGAAGACAATACTCCGGGTGCAGTCTAACCAAGGTTCTATACAATTGAAGCTACTCCTGAACTCAACTTGCATTAAAGGCTAACATATTATGAGCCTTTCTAATTGCCTGCTGTACCTGCATGTTAGCTTTCAGTTACTTATTGAGGAGGACCCAGATCCCTTTGTACATCTATACTTTCTAAGCTCACCATTTACGAAATACTCTGCACATCAGTACCGCCTACCAAAGTGGATAACCTCTAATTCTTCCAAATCATTTTACATCTGCCATTTCCTTGCCCATTCGCTAAGACCATCCAAATCCTCCTACAGCCACTTTGCATCTTCCTCACAACTCACATTCCCACCTACTTTTGTGTCACCTGCGAACTGCGAAAGTTTACATATGGTCCGCACATTTCCTGTCTGTTAACCCATCCTTAATCCATGCCAGTATATTACCTCCAGTCTCATGCGGTTTAATTTTGCTAACTAACCTCCTGTGGAGTATTTTATTGAAAGCCTTCTGAAAATCCAAGTACACTACGTAGGCCGACTCCCCTTTATCAATTCTGTTAGTAACATCCTCAGAAAACTCCAACAAGTTCATCAAACATGATTTTTTTTTTTATCCGTTGATGGGAAGTGGGCTTCGCCGGCTGTGCCAGCATTTATTACCCATCCTTAATTGCCCTTGAGGGGGCAGTTAAGAGTCAACCAAATTGATGTGAGTCTGGAGTCACATGTAGGCCAGACCAGCTAAGGATGGTAGATTTCCTTCCCTAAAGGACATTAGTGAACCAGGTGGGTTTTTACGCCAATTGACAATGGTTTCATGGTCATCATTAGACCTTTAATTCCAGATTTTTATTGATTTCAAATTTCACCATCTGCAGTGGTGGGATTTGAACCTGGATCCCTAGAGCATGACTCTGGATTACTAGTGCACTGACAATAACACCACACCACCACCTCCCCATTTGACATTCACAAGTCCATGTTGACTATTCCCAATCAGGTCATTATTATTTAAGTGTTCATTTATCACAACCTTTATGACAAATTCAACATTTCCCCTCCTGCTAATGTAAGGTTTGTAGTTCTGCATTTTCTCTCTCCCTCCCTCAGTGGGATGACATTTGCTATCTTCCAATCGACAGGAACTGTTCCAGAGTCGATAGAATTTTAGAAGATGATCACCAATGCACCCACTATCTCCATAGTTACCTCTTTCAACACACATCATATCAGATCCCAGGGACTTAAAAACCTTCAGCCCAGTGCAAGCTGGACAAACTGCACCTTATCTTCCGATTAGGTATGTTACAGCCTTCCGGACTTAAAATTGAGTTCAACAACTTCAGACTGTGAACTCTCTCCTCCACCTTCACCCCATTTTTATTTCTATCAATTTATTTTGATTTTCATTTCACCCTTTGATCTATTTTCCCCTCACAATTGTTTCCCCCTCATGTGTTGGGTAAGCTGAGTCTACGAGGACTGCATTTACTGCAGTGGTGAGAGAGACAGGCTTCCAACACTTGAAGAAATGCAACTCGATTTTATTGAACACTTAACTATAATACATGCTTTAACTGTGGGTTGACACTATGCTGACTTGACTGGAGACCTGAGGCTAACCTGACCAGACTATCTTACTACCACATGGTGTTTGTTGTAGTTGCTGCTCACGAGCTCTGACTGTCTCAGAGGCTGGATCCCGAGAGAGAGGGAAAACTAGTGCCCTCTGGCTTTATAGTGTTCATATCCTGTCTGGTGATTGGCTGCTGTGTTCTGTGTGTTCACTGGTCATCCTGTGTGTCAATCACTGCCTGTCTGCACACCATCATAGACCTGGATGTATATTATGACACCCCCCTCCCCCCTCTCCACTTGGGCCAACTGTTCCTAGTTGACCTTTAACACACTGCTCAACTTTGTTTTAATCTCTTGATGTGCCACCATCAGCACCCTTCTTCGCCTTAATCAGCCTCATTTACATTCCTTTTGCCCTGTTTGTCCTCGGCACCACGGTAGCAGAGTGTCAGCACTGTTGCTTCATAGCTTCAGGGTCCCAGGTTCACTTCCCGGCTTGGGTCAATGTCTGTGCAGAGCCTACATGTTCTCCCTGCGTGGGTTCATTCTGGGTGCTCCGGTTTCCTCCCACAGTCCAAAGATTAAAAAAAAATTTTTTTTTTTTTAATTTTAGAGTACCCAATTATTTTTTTCCAATTAAGGGGCAATTTAGTGTGACCAATCCACCTACTCTGCACATTTTTGGGTTGTGGGGACGAAACCCACACAGACACGGGGAGAATGTGCAAACTCCACACGGACAGTGACCCAGAGCCGGGATCGAACCTGGGACCTCAGCGCCGTGAGGCAGCTGTGCTAACCACTAGGCCACCGTGCTGCCCTTCACAGTCCAAAGATGAGCAGGTTAGGTGGATTGGCCATGCTAAATTTCCCTTCGTGTCCAAAATGGTTTGGGGGGTTTCCTGGGCTCCGGGGATAGGGTGGAGGTGTGAGCTTAAGTAGGGTGCTCTTTCTAGGGGCCGGTGCAGACTCGATGGGCCGAATTGCCTCCTTCTGCACTGTAGATTCTATGATCTCTGCCTATCTACACCTATCTCTGCCCCCTATGCAGCCCCCCATTCCACGCCGACCCCCCCCCCCCCCTTCACTACAGTATAAATCTGACCCCATTTCCAGTTCTCTGTAGCTCTGACAAAGAGCCACCCAGATTAGAAACGTTAGCTCCCTTTACTCTCCACAGTTGCTGTCAGGCCTGCTGAGATTGCCCAGCATTTTCTGTTTTTTTCTTATCAATTTCTCCAATACAACCTTCGTACCAATACTAATTTCTTTCAATTCCTCATTCTCCTTAGTCCCTTAGATTTCTCATTCTGGAAGATTTGCTGCATCCTCCTCAGTGAAGACAGATCTCGTGTTGGCCTCTGAATCTAGTGCAGAGAAGCTGTAACATCTATAATTCCACTGTACTGAACAGTTGGTGCCTAACATTGCTCTAGCACTTAAAAATGAAATATTGTCCTGCAATAAAATCCCTATTTTAATACATTTGAGATTTTTGTTGCAACATATTGCATTTCAACACGCATATCTGTTTTGGAGACTTTTCAGAAGACCACTGACTTCAGGCCAGACAAATTATCATTGATACTCCGCAGCCATTGTGGGTCATTTCCATAAATTATTTGGCAATTAACAGTTTTAATTGCTTTTTTGACTGCAGAAATTAGTTAATCTGCCCTTTTATGCGTACTCGTTCATTGTTGGCGTTATTGACAGAGGAGTCATTTGGATCGTTATATTGCTATGCATGGCATATTTCAAAGTGTGGTTATGACTGCAAATAATATTTAACAGTCTCTTCCATTGTCTTGTTGTGCAGAGCTGTCGTACATTTATCGAGTATATCCAGTGTATTGTGTCGGCATTTCACGTTTGGGAACTCAATCCTGCTGTACACCACCTCTCCAATCACTACATTGAGGGACTGCTCAGAGTTTCACGTTATTTGTTTTCCTGCCTGGAGACAGTCTGACATTTAATGCACAAGGCACAACAAAAGCTGTAATAATGAATCACAACTGTGCCCCTAGTCAGCTTCCTGCACTGCTCTGAGTACTATGACAGCCTGCTTTACACGAGACAGATGCTAACATCGTGTAAAACCGTTCGCTGCGTCCTTTATGAAGCTATGCAAATTTTGAAATGTTTTTCTTCCACAGATTGTTAATTCCTGCAAATAAAATAATAGTGTTTGTTCCAAAAAGGCAGCTTTTAAAATGACATTTAAAGTTATAGTCAGCCTGACGTCAAAAAACGCTCCCAGAATCCATTCCGAGAAATTTCTCTTCTTAACTACAACGTTCTACAGTGTGACTCAGTCCTAATTAACTTTGAGTTGAATATGGAAGGCGATTTATTGTTGTTCTGCATGTCAGTGCACGCTGTGGAGTTTCGCTGTGGACAGAGACTGCATACAAACTGGTCAATTAGCAACATTAAATTGCAACAAGCTCCTCAGATAAGGCAATTTAAGTGGATGGAGAGGTTTGATAATAACTAATAGTAATACTGGAAATATTCAGATTCTCCTCATAACGAACAGTAATGCAATAATATAACTGATATTATGAGGTATAATACTCAGTTAACCAGTGATAATCTTATAACATGGGAGCGGCGCAGTGGTTATTAACACTGCTGCATCACAGCGCCAGGAACCCGGGTCCAATCCCAACCTTGGGTGACTGCACATCTTTGGACTGTGAGGGGAAACCGGAGCACCACTGTCTTTCGGAGCTTCCCATGGCTGCCATTAAATGTAAGCAGTAATTCTCTCCGTAAAACACACACACCTCTGTTTGGGGTCGGGGTGAAGGAGTGAAGCCCTCCACCCCCACACTTCAAAACAATCACCCCCCCCCCCAATCACCCCCCCCCCCCCCTCCCCCCCCCCCCCCCCCCCCCCCCACCTCCTCGCGGTTACCTGGCTTCAACTTAATTTCCTCGACTGAGGACTGGGCAGGTGAGCGGTTCACAATTGACCTTTCTTTTGAGAAAAACTGTTTCTGGAGGTGTGTCAAACAATGGCAGCTCACCCTCAAAGCATTGAGGTGATGGAAAGCTCGATATTGGGCCAGACGAGGGCCTCTATATTTGGGTCTAATCTAATTTTTGCCTTGGCACTTAAAGATAAACTGTTTTATCTTCCAAATCATGCTTTCAGTAATTCCTCTAATTTTTATTTATTGCTTACACATTCAGCTAGTATTCTAATTACTAGTCTGATTTGCATCATGGCATTTAATGAATATTAAATTACTAAGTACATATACAATTAGGTAACAGCATATTAACAATACAAAATTAGGATCACTCCAATTTGGCAACATTATCAGTAAAGAGAACGAAGCTCATAGTTTAAAACTTCCAATGTCTGTTCCTTTTAGTAAGAAGTCTTTAAGTAAGAAAACGAGGTTCAAGCCCAACAGGTTTGTTTTGAATCATTAGCTTTCGGAGCGCAGCTCCTTCCTCAGGTGAATGAAGAGGTGGGCTCCAGAATAACATATATAGACAAAGTCAATGATGCAAGATGATACTTTGAATGCGTGTTTTTGCAGATAATTAAGTCTTTACAGGTGAAGAAGGAGAAACTGGAGAGAGGGATAATCACAGGTTGAAGAGGTGTGAATTGTCTCAAGCCAGGACAGTTGGTAAGATTTTGAAAGCCTAGGCCAGATGATGGGGGGGATGAATGTAATGCGACATGAATCCAAGGTCCCGGTTGAGGCTGTACTCATGTGTGCGGAACTTGCCTATCAGTTTCTGCTCGGCGATGCTGCGTTGTTGCGGGTCCTAAAGGCCGTCTTGGAGACTGAAGACATTCAAGAATGGTGGTCCCTCTTTATGGGGTCAGAGAGAGCAAGACAGCTACAAAGAAAATGTAAAGGCTTTCACATTTGGACACAAAGGCAGACACCTGGACTCAGAGGGAGGGAGAGAAAGTGTGACAGAGAATCATAGAAAGAAAGCCAGTGAAACAGCAACTGTTGCAAGCAACAAGGGAATATGCTTTTCTGTTGTACACCAGGCAGAATGTGGGTGGGATCATATTATCCAGTCGAAGAGGTGGAACCATTGAAATTTAAGGATACTGGAAGATTCTTCCTGGTGTGGTTGGGAGAATGAGTCACTGGAGAGGGCTTGTTGCTGGACGTCACTTTGGGGGTTCACAGAAGAATGAAGAAAATGACCTTTAGCAGACACTGAATGCTATGACTCAGTGAAAAGGAGAGAAGTGAGCCTAGTAGAAGCTGGGAGTAACTTTGGATGGAATCCTGTGAAGACTACAATTCTGTGGAGAGTGCTAAGTGGGGCAATTGGTCTTGTTAGGAAGTTAATGCAAATGTATTTTCTGTCGGTTAGTACATTGGCATGGGTGGCATAGTTGTTATCACTGCTGTCTCACAGCGCCAGGGAACCTGGGTTCAATTCTGGCCTTGAGTGACTGTGTGGAGTTTGCACTTTCTCCTCATGTCTACTTGGGTTTCCACCTGATGCTCTGGTTTCCTCCCACAGTTCAAAGATATGCATGGTTAGATGGATTGGCCATGATAAAATTGCCCCTTAGTGGCCAGAGATGGTGGAGTTCTGGGGATCGGGTGGGGGGGGTGGGTATAGATAGGGTGCTCTTTCAGAGGATCGGTGCAGAATTGATGGGCAGAATGATCTCCTTCTGCACTGTAGGGATTCTATGATTAGTTGCCCACTATGTAGTGTTTAGTTCTGTTGCTTTTAGCCTTTTTGTTACAGTAAAAGTCTTAAAATGAGAAATCTTGTTGTGTGATCCTTCAAATTGGGAATTCAAATCTCTTTTTAAAACGTTATCGGCCTCTACAGGGATCATAACAGCTTCAATAATGTTGGCTTCTTTCAAGTGTTTCTGGGGTTCCTTACTCCAATTGATAATACCTGTGATAAGTTCATCAACTCCCTTCAATATCAGTTCCCACTTGGGAGTCCCATTTCTATGACCTTAGCAGGAAACTGGTGTAAGTCTGGAGACTGGTATGCCAGGTGAGATGAGGTACATCAGATCTGAGCCCTGCCTTGTGAGAGGTATTTGTTCCCTCAGACAAACACATCCAAGTTTCTTCTTCTGCTTTAGAAGGGTCAGCGTCACGGGCATTTTCTAATGTTTACACGGGTCGGGTAGCGCGAGCTAAACCAGGCATGACCGGCTTGAGCTCAACATTTCAGAAACTTGAGAAAGAACTGAAAGATCCCAACATATGAGGAGGGGGAGAACAGTTTTCTGAGCAAGGGTTTGAGCGGTTGGATGCACCAACGAGAGATATATAAAGGCCAGTGGGAAGGGGAAAGTTTGATGACCGCCTATGGAATAGGAAAAGCGGAAAATATGGATAGAAAGGGGATGCTCACAGCAACCTGTGCTCCCAAAGAGATTGAAGGTCCGACTTTCTGTTGGATAAGTAAGGACTTTAGGTAGGGCCATCAAAATAAGTGTCAATGGCCCCAACAAGCTAGAGATGGCTTAAGGGGAAGAGATAACAACACTGCTAGTTATGTAGTAATGACAGAGAATTCAGTAGTTAGTGAGGCTGACCTGGCATCTGGGCTAATGGTTCCAGATCCTTGGTTGCCTCCTGGCTGCCAGATTAAGAGACATAACACATAGACTGGAAAAGCTTTGATAAAGGGAGAGTAAATGGCTATGGAGGGCAATGAGGTTTAGCTCAGTTGGCTGGATTGCTGGTTTCATGATATAGAGCAAGGCCAGCAGTGTGGGTTCAATTCCCATATCGGCTGAGATTATTCATGAAGGCTCTGCTCTTCTCAACCTTGCTCCTTGCCTTAGATGGAATCACCACCAGTCAGCTTCCCCCCCCCCCCCCCCCCCCCAAAGTAGAGAGCTGCCTTTGGTCTATGGAGGAGAATGATGTGGGTAAAACGGACCTGAGGTACCTCTTGATAAATTTAGGGTTTTAAAAACTAGTTTACAAGCTGGTGATGATATCAGGATTACTTACACGGTCATGCACAAGAATCGGGCAGGACAGGAATATTGCGAAAATCAATACGTAGATAAAAAGGCAGGAGAAACTCCACTTTTTTGGGCATTGGAAAATAGAAGCCATTTGAGTCTGTTCTGGCACATATGGGAGCTATTCGGCAAAGGTGGCCTTGGAAGAATAATAATGTACTGGGAAAATGTTAATCAGGAAGTGAGGCGGTGCTTAAACTGGAAGCGGGGTGGGTATTGTGAGGGGGAAAATACAACCAACTAAGATGATTTAACAGCAAAGGGAGAAATGGATGACGGCAATATTCATTCTCAAAACAATTTAGCAAGAGAGAAATGGAATAGGGAAATAAACTCAAATTGGCTTGTTATAAACCGAGGAAGGATGGACGAGACGGTAAGGTCAACGTAGGGTTGAAAAAAGTTATAAAAAATGTTATGATGCCCAATAACATAAAAATTGTGAGAGATAAACTGGAGAAAGTGAAAACAATTATTTTACAGGAAGATCCATACTTACTCGAATAGATACCAATCTGAAAACTGGTCAAGAAATGGAAAATAAACATATTGGGACATAAAATATTTTGGAAGCTTAGAAAAGATAGGAAAGGAGACACACTGACGATATTAATAAAAGAGGGATTCCAAGTTCTGGAAAAGATTGATGATTGAGATTTTTCAGGAATAACATTATTGTTTTGGGAGATTTTAATCATCCCTTTATTGATTGGGACCGACAGGGAGTAGATGAAGAAAGTGGACAGAGTTCCTGAAATGTTCCCTTCAGTGGTATATTGGCGTATGGGCCTTGTTACATTTTGTGCCAAGTAACATAATGGATCAGGTAAATGAGCTAAATGATTCTGCTGTCATGAAAAGGTTGAGGATAACAGCAAGTTGGGGTTGGGTTGGTTCAATGTGTTCAATACAAATTCAATATCTGGTAAATGATCTGAAATGTACAAATGGATTTAAAGCAGAGAGCAATGGAAGATGAGAATTAGCAGATGATGAAATTAGCATTTCCTATTTACATAGAATTTACAGTGCAGAAGGAGGCCATTCGGCCCATCGAGTCTGCACCGGCTCTTGGAAAGAGCATCCTATCCAAGGTTAACACCTCCACCCTACCCCCATAACCCAGTAACCCCACCCAACACTAAGGGCAAATTTTGGACACTAAGGGCAATTTATCATGGCCAATCCACCTAACCTGCACATCTTTAGACTGTGGGAGGAAACCGGAGCACCCGGAGGAAACCCACGCACACACAGGGAGGATGTGCAGACTCCACACAGACAGTGACCCAAGCCGGAATCGAACCTGGGACCCTGGAGCTGTGAAGCGATTGTACTATCCACAATGCTACCGTGCTGCTAAAGGACATGGTCCTTTAAACTCTCACCTGGCTACTATCTTATGCAATTTATGTAGCAAGCAAGGAAACATGCCGAGGGGGGCGGGGGTTGGCAGAATTTGAACCTGCACCCACTGTGCCCCGCACCCTCGCCTTTCCCCTCCTGTATGATTGCACTTGGGGGCTGAGAAAATAAAATGGGTGGATGGCCAGCCTGCCCACACCCAAGCTGCCCCCAATATTGTGGGGAGGGGTAAGATGGCTGTCAGCCCTCCCATCCTCAGGCCTACTGAGCCGATTAGAAACCATTTAAGGGCCTCACTCTGTCTCTGCCTCAATAATACGTGCAGCTGGGGGAGTCAAAATGGAAGGGGCCAGCCCACTACTTTTGGAACTCTGGCTAAAGGATGGGAAGGAAGAGGGTTACTTCCTTTGGGGAGGGGGATGGGTGGTTCTCCATGTCCATCGGGGGCACAATCCCCCCCACCGTAAAATCATACACACATTTGTGCCTCCCCCAGCCTCCAAAACGTGATCAAGCTAACCCCTAGCCCCCCCTCCATATGTCCCCCAATCCATCCCTTCCAAGAGCCTGGATTTACCTAACTCCAGTAGGCATGTTGTCTTCCTCTCGGGATGCTCTTGTTGTCCCAGTAGTGGCGTTTACTGAATTCTCTTTATTTAAATACAAATTTAGCGTGTCCAGTTCTTTTTTTTTTTCAATTAAGGGGCAATTTAGCATGGCCAATTCACCTATCCGTGCATCTTGTTGGGTTGTGGGGATGAGACCCACGCAGACACGGGGAGAATGTGCAAACGCCACACGGACAGTAACCTGGGGCCGGGATCAAACCCGGGTTCTCGGTGCCTTGAGGCAGAAGTGCTAACCACTGTGTCACCATGCCACCCATCTATAGTGCATTCTAGTGCTGCGGTGACTACCCAGGGCAGCCCTGCCATCACCTGAGGGGCAATATCCCACCTGCAAAATCCACCCTATTATTTTGAATATGTTATAAAATTGCCAGTGAAGTCCTGAATGGGCTAAAAATATTGCAATGGGCAGATGTATTTGTTTTCTTACTGTACGTAATCAGTAAGTTTGTATGTGTACGTTTGTACGTGTAATCAGTAAGTGTGTGCTAAATATATTATTCAGTAGCAAGCTTTTGTGAGTTTAAAATAAGGAAGATTATTTATTCTTACACACTCATCATGAAGTAATGCAATGTCTCACACACACACACACGCACACACATGGACCTGTATGTTCCCATGTACACAGATCCTCCCCATTTCCCCCTGTGCCTGATGTGACTCCAAACAGTGCAGTTTTCCCTGTGATTCCCATTGACTTCAGTTTTCCTGTCCTTTCATTTTTAATTAATCGGTGATATGGGATAAGGTGGGATGCTGATTTTTATACCCCGCCCAGAATTACTCATTGATTGAATTCAGGGAGAGGTCAAATCATAGCATCGTGGAATCTCTACAGTGCAGAAGGAGGCACTTGAGTTTGCACCGACCCTCCAAAAGAGCACTGCCCTCAGGTCTCCTCACCTTATTCACCCTGCCTTATCCCCGTAACCTAACCCGCACATCCCTAGACACTAAGGAGCAATTTAGCATGGCCAATCCACCTAGCCTGCACGACTTTGGACTGTGGGAGGAAACCGGAGCACCCGGATGAAACCCACACATTCACTGGGAGAATGTGCAAACGCTACACAGGCAGTCACCCAAGGTTGGAATCGACGCAGGTCCCTGGTGCCATGAGGCAGCAGTGCTAACCATTGTGCCACTGTGCCGCGGGCAGGTGTAAAACTAACATTCTATCTGCTTCCCGATTGTGGATAGGTTAAAACTGCCCCCAATGTGTTTATAAATGTTTGATTCTATTCTATTTAAAATCTGCTCATACAGGGTACTTGCAATTCACCCACGCTGACGAAGGCACCAGCTAAATCGTTTGTTTCTTGCAGAGTTGTACAGGTAGCATGATGTAGGTCAAAACAAGAATTGCACACTTCATGGACAATTTTCCTCATTTGAGAATGAATGTTGGTAAAAAATAAAATAAAAAACTGACATGGGTTTACGGTTCAAACATAAATCCCTGTGAAATAATCAGTGATACAGTCAATGAGATATAGCATCTTGAATGGCTTTTACAAAATACTCCATTACATCAATCCTTTCAATCTTTCATTACATTTGTGATAATCTCTAAAACATAATTGGAAATTTATTCCATTCAGGCGTTTAATTATATGATCATCAACTATTTCGATCTGTTGCTATTCTTCTGGTTATTTGTCAATGTTGTCAGGTGAATATTTACCAAGGAACATTTGTCTGCCTTCATCGTCAAGAATTGTTTGTAAAACCCCAGGAGAGTTTATATTTAAGTTGTTTTCCAAAATGAAAAAAAAATCAACGTTAACTTATTTCAGTGTCCAAACTTGGAAATTAATGATATTTTCATGTCCATAACAGACTTCTCATATTATCAACTTTCAGCTAAAAAGTTTAAAATACTGTTTTAAAATATTTAAAAGTACTGTTAAGTTGGCTACCGAAAACAATCTGACTTTTGGCACTTGTACCACCGGCAGTATTAAGTCTCCATTGAATACTTTATTAAACATGGACATAGGCGAGGGTAACTCATAGCCGCCTGTGGAATTTATATATCTCATTGTGTAAGGATGGGCCAACACCTAAAAAATAGCTGCGGGATGCTCCGTCTGTGGGATCCTCCGCTTTGCCGGCAACGCATCCAGGCCCACGGGTTTCCCGATGGCGTGGGGTGGCTGTAATGGGAAACCCCATTGGCTGGCTGCGGGAACGGAGAATCCCGCTGCCGGCAGACCCTGCCCAAAGAGTTTCCAGTTGTCTATGGAACTCCTTAGGAATTCCTTGCCCAGTGAAGCAGTTGAGGCTCCTTCATTACATGTTTTTAAGGAAAAGATAGGTAGTTTTTTGAAGAATAAAGGGATTAAGGGTTATGGTGTTCGGGCCGGAAAGTGGAGCTGAGTCCACAAAAGATCAGCCATGATCTCATTGAATGGCGGAGCAGGCTTGAGGGGCCAGATGGTCTACTCCTGCTCCTAGTTCTTATGTTATGTTCTTATGTTCTATCTCCATGTCTCATTGTAAAATAAAAATTCAATAGCCACATTCAACTTCCCATTACATAATGATTGTCTCCCCCATCCAAGCTAGACTCAGAGGTGTTAACCGAATGGTCATGTGATTGAAGGTGGCAAGAAGTTTCAGGGACAGCACTAAAGAGCATAGTGGTATTGTCACTGGACGAGTAACCCAGAGACCCAAGGTAATACTCTGGGGACCTGAGTTCGAATCCCACCATGGCAGATGGTGAAAATCTGAATGCAATTTTTTAAAATCTGGAATTAAAAGTCTAATGATAACCGTAAAACCATTGCTGACTGTCATAAAACCTCAGCTGGTTCACAAATGCCCTTTAGGGAAGTAAATCTGCCATCCTTACCTAGGCTACGTGTGATTCCAGACGCACAGCAAGGTAGTTGACCCACACTACCTTCTGAAATGGACAATTAGGGATGGGCAATAAATGGTGGCCTTGCCAGGGACATCCATATCCCACAAAACAATTAAGATCAAATTACCCCTGGACCCAGAAGATCCTTCAGAGCCATGTATTTTCAGCCAATCTGAGAACCAGATTCTCAAACTAACTCCAAAGTCATCAAGCAGCAAAAGGTACAGTTTCAGCCTCTTCCAGTTTCAAAGTCTACCTGAAAACCAACCTCCGGGATATTCAGCTACAAGAAGCCTCACAACCTGCTATGGACCCTTCACTTCGCAAGACCCACATTCAACTTTAGATCCATTCACGAAACCACAGGCCTTCCACATGGCAGTCCGGAAATTGCAAATCAGAGATTGAACTTGCTGTAATTTATGAACTGTACTATCTTTATCTGTATCCAGTCTTTGGGCAGAATCTACCCCTCCCTCCACCAGCACACTCCAGGTGAAAGGTGAGGCAGGATGCCAAGAATCCTTCTGTTGGAATCAGGAAATCAGTTCTCAAACGTCCTCATCCGACTTTGATGGTGGGTTAACGCGGGTCCCCTTTCCCACTGGTAAACATCGGGAATCCATTTTGTATTTCATGCGTGTTCATTAAAACTCCAATAGACCAGAATCTTCTGGTTCCATTCATTCAATTGCTCCACCAGCGTGAATTCACACTGACCTATTTCCTAACTTTACAAATGTGGTGTGCTCCCAGTGAGGGAGACTATCATTACTCACCCAGCCAGTCGATGCTGCCAGCACCATTGCTGATGACCACAGGAGATAGTGTGCTCAGAAAAGATGGGGGGGGGGGGGGGGGGTTGGTGGGTGACAGGAGGAGGGTAAAAGTCTGAATGGCGACACGCAACAAGTTCAATATCCAACTGCAAAATATCGAGGTGGAAGGCGGGTCTTCCCTTGTGGGCGGAGCTGGAGGTTGTCATAATATACACACCAGTATATAATGGTGCGGGAACACACACTGACTGACACACTGCAAGACCAATCAACACACACAACACAGCAGCCAATCACCAGTTAGGGCATGGTCACTATAAAGCCAGAGGGCCCTAGTTTTCCCGCTCATTCGGGATGCAGCCTCTGAGACAGACAGAGCTCACAGTCAGTAGCACAAACATCCACCATGTGCTAACAGTATAGGCTGGTCAGGTTAGGCATAGGTCTTCAGTCAATCTAACATAGTGTCGACCCACAGTGCAAGTATGTTTAACAGCTCTTAGTTAAATAAAATAGAGTTGTACTATTACAAGTGTTGGCAGCCTGTCTATGTTACTGCTAAGGTAAACGCAGTCTCCACAGATCCAGAGTACCCAACACATCAGAGGTCAGCACGACTGGACAGTAAAGGTAACTTTGATAATCATGGGAAGACAGTATGAGCGCTTCGCTCTTTTGAAATTCTCACTGAATAGTGAAGCCCACATGGCAGCAGGTCTGGTCCAGAGAGTTCTCAAAATAACAAGACCCCAGCCTTTCACACTGGGCCATTTAGCATCAGCTTCAGTCATAGTTAGTGATGAAGGGAGGGAAGGGGGATACCTACAGGGGACATGTAGGTGAATTGCAGCCAGCTCGCCAACCTCCATCTTCCCAGGGAGACAGGTCATGCCTGAAAAGGGTTCCTGTGATTAGTCTTTCTAAAATGACAAGGGTAATGTCTCTCTAATAGCCGTAAGGGTTGTGAGTTGAACATACTGTTCTCATTACTCTTGTCAAAGAGCAATGGCTCCATGTGCAGCATGCATTAAGAGGCAGGATACGTATGCTTGGTCCTCCAGAATGTCCTTCACCTGGAAGGGATGGAGTGCACGCGAGCATTAAAGCAACTAGCAGTAAGATAGAATCCAGCAAACTTGCAAACAGTGCAAGTAAACCTATATTTACAAGTGCCCAAACTTTATACAATGGTGGTATAGCCATGTCACCAGTGTGCATTCAGAACATCCTAATCTCTCTAACCTTACCATTCCATCTCAGTGCATCCTCGCCAGACACCACAGTACAGGTGGAGACAGCCTTCTGACTTCTATGCCCTTTTTTCTGTGATGACTTTGACAGGCGTCCTCTGGAGGCCCAAAGCATGGAGGGACCTGCCCTGCTTTGGGTCTCCTGATCAGGGGAAAGTTCACCTTTCTCAGCCTGGGCTGCTGGAGCTGATCGTGTCTCAGGCAGAGAGAATTGGGAACACCCGGACAGCATTTGAGAGTGCTGGTTGGATGTCCCTGGGCTGTCCAGCTGATGCTACTCCTCCCTGTGAGTGCCCGAGGGTCCCCGCCCTGACTCCTTGAGGCAAGGAGCACCTGGAGTGAGATCAAGATGCCTGCCCCCTTCTCACTGAGGCATTGCTGGAATGGAGCCTTGGTACAGCGATGGTAAGCAGGTCCGAGCACACATCCAACAGAAGCTGATGGACCATGGGTCTCCATAACGTCCATCACCCTCCCCATCGAGACTGCCATGCTATCACATTCCAGAACCACAATATCAGAGGGCACATGGACAGACTCCCCCGCCATCTCTTCTGGAGAATGAGTGACTGCCTAGGCTGGCTCAAACATTGGACACATCAACCACCTTGTTTTTTCAAAATTCTTGGAATATTGTATTTTTCCGCACAGGATCCTTGGGAGGGTCTGACCTCGTCCTCGGCATAAATTTGGTCTCCTTCCCCAACTAGCTTTGCTCGAGTACAGGAGTCACAGTGGCATTCCTTTTTTCCCTCTCTCCATTCCTGTTCAGGACTGTCTTCTCCTGCGGAAAGACAGATGAATGGATTGTGAGAACATCGGATGAAAGAGCAGCTCATGGGCTGGTCATTCTATGGCGACTAACTGACCCCATGACTCCCCAAATCCTAATCTCTATACACAAGACATGAGTCAGGAATGCGATGGAGTTCTCGCCAGTTGCCTGCGTGGGTGCAGCTCCTGAAAGACTGGTGACGAAGGAGCTGCGCTCCGAAAGCAAGTGATTCAAAACAAATCTGTTGGATTTTAACCCGGTGTTGTAAGGCTTCTTACTGTGCCTACAATCTCACAGCTTGCACATGTTGCCAGCTATTCAACCATGACAGTGACATCACCCAAACTGCACAGCCCTCAGTGTTACACCCCTTCTCTCTCTTGCAGACAAGATGGTGAGCGAGGCAGCAGAAGCTAACTGGGGGGTGATGGGGGGTGGGGGGGGGGGGGGGGGGAGACGGTGACACTTGCTAGTTGCAGCTCCCACAGTGGTGGCAGTGCTGGGTATTATTGGGACACTCATTGCTGAGGCCTGGGCCAACAGCGGGGCTGAAACCGCTGAAGATGACAGTGTCTTCATACCTAACCTTCCTTCTCCCATCCCATCTCCACCTCCTCCCGTGCTTCCTTCTGATCTACAAGTTGCATTGAAGAAAATTGTGCACCTCTTCCTTTCCTGCTCCCAGCATCGTCGGCATGTCCTTGTGTCTTTTGCCTTTCGGATACCCAAATCTGGGAGGACAGCGGAGGAACAGTGATTGTGACAATGTGTCACCCCTTGATTTCATGCTCCAAACCGCCAACTCTGCTACTGACACTGCACAACATTTAAAGGACAGCAGGGAAGCAGGATTTGCACATGGCAAGACACCAGATATGTGTGGTTTGCAGCCAGGAAGTGGGAAAGGATAGCGCAGGTGTGAACTGGCTGGGATTTAGCCACAGAGGAGCGTGATAGGGCAGTCCACAGAGGAACTGTTTGCTGTACAGGGAAACCTGCCAGCAATTTTGCAGTCAATGTCAGGGAATTATAGAATCATAGAATTTACAGTGCAGAAGGGGGCCACTCAGCCCATCAAGTCTGCACCAGCTCTTGGAAAGAGCACCCTACCCAAGGTCAACAACTCCACCCTATCCCCATAACCCAGTAACCCCACCCAACACTAAGGGCAATTTTGGACACTAAGGGCAATTTATCATGGCCAATCCACCTAACCTGCACTTCTTTGGACTGTGGGAGGAAACCGGAGCACCCGGAGGAACCCCACGCACACACGGGGAGGATGTGCAGACGCCGCACAGACAGTGACCCAAGCCGGAATCGAACCTGGGACCCTGGAGCTGTGAAGCGATTGTGCTATCCACAATGCTACTGTACTGCATGGAGGAATTGTCAGAGCTTGTCAGAGCTCATGCTTTACTGCCTGAAAGTGGTGACTACCTCCATATACACACTTAACATAGCATAGAAACAGGCCATTTGGCCCAACTAATGCATGCTGGTCTTTAGACAATCAGACCATAAGACATAGGAGCAGAATTAGGCCATTTGCTGCATCGAGTCTGTTCCGCCATTCAATCATGGCTGATATGTTTTTCATCCCCATTTTCCTGCCTTCTCTCCATAACCTCTGATGCCCTTAATAATCAAGAACCTAGCCATCTCTGTCTTAAATACACTCAGTGACTTGGCCTCCACAATCTTCTGCGACAATGAGTTCCACAGATTCACCACCCTCGAGCTGAAGAAATTCCTCCTCATCTCTGTTTTAAAAGATTGTCCCTTCAGTCTGAGGCTGTGGTTTCTCCTACTGATGGAAACATCCTTTTCACGTTCACTGTATCTAGGCCTCACAGTAATAATACCAATGACTGAAGTCAGGCTAACCGGCCTATAATTTCCCATCTTCTGCCTCCCTCCCTTCTTAAACAGCGGCGTTACATTAGCCACTTTCCAATCCTCTGGGGCCTTCCCTGCCTCCAGTGATTCCTCAAAGATCACCGCCAATGCCTCCACAATCTCCTCAGCTATCTCCTTCAGAACCCTGGGGTGTAGTCCATCTGGTCCGGCTCCGCTCAAGCCTCCTTTCGTCCATCATCACCCTCTATTTCCTGCTCCATCAAAGTTTTTCTGAAGTGAAGTTATAACATGGTGCTGCCACCGTATACTGTGTTATCCGTTCTATCGATGTGTCAATGAGGAGAGCTCAGAATCTGTACATTTAAACATGAACGCTTTATTGGTAGTTTATAACTTTTCACAGATCCAAGGTGTGGTCATGTGTGGAAATGTTCCACGCCGGCAGGCTACTTACTTACCTACTTCTGTTTCCAGACTGTTTGCTCAGATTCTCTTACCATGTGACTCTATACATCATGCCATGGATGGTGCTATTCTCCAGTCCCATGTTGATCCTTGCTCTGCCGAGCACTTATACATTACAAAGGCATGCAGGCACATAACACAACAAGTGTTACCCTCCTTGTGGATTCAATCCAGGTGCATCTTCTGATGCCCAATGACTCCAGGAATGTGCAAGCAGAGCCCTGAATGCTTCAGTGGGAGATCAGACTGAAGTCATACAAATGCAGAATACTAACATCATGGCTGTGGTTGGCAGTGTGCAAAGGAGGTCATGGCGGTCCAGGAATTTGTCTTCCAATAGATTATTGGGATTTCTGTTCATAAGAAACAGGAGTAGGCTATTTGGCCCTTTGAGCCCAGTATACCATTCAAGTTTGAGGCTGTCTTTCCTTCCTCTGTTCAGTTTCTGATGTTGCCCACCTGTTGAGTCCTTCTCTGACCCGTTCTTTCCTGATGTTTGTTGCCAAGACCAGACTCTCATTCCGACTTTTCCAGCGGTCGTACTTACTCGGTATCCACTTCATCACATCGGTTAAAAGCCCAGTTATTTTGTTGTAGACAAATTAATTGGTTCTTCCCTTTGTCCGTCTGATCATCAGGGCCCTTCAGCAGAACCACATTTCAAACGTTGTAATCCTCTTCCCAATAGATTCATTGAGCTGCAGCTCTTGCACCCACACAGCGCAATGCTTCATATCAGGGACTTTGCAAATGCAGGCTGACATGAACAGAAGGCATCAAATACTAGTACAGTCAAAACTTCAGGCAGAAGAAGCCAAACATCAACCGATCTGTAAACAAATGATGATGCCTTTAAACAGTACAGGTAGGTTTGGGGGAGTGGGTAAGTGCTAATACCCTTGTCAATATGGTATTTGACGTGACTCTACCCGCGTGTGTTTGTGTCACGACTACTATGATGCTTCCCAAATGGTATCCATCATGCCCAAACAACAGGCACTATCTTTTTTTCCAATTATGAGGACATTTAGCGTGGACAATCCACCTAACCTGCACATCTTAGGGTTGAGGGGGTGAAATCCACGCAGACACGGGAGAATGTGCAAACTCCACACGGACAGTGACCCGGGGCCGTGATCGAACGCGGACCCTCAGTGCTGTGAGGCAGCAGTGCTAACCACTGCGTCGCAGTGCTGCTCTTGCAACATGATGTGGAGATGCCGGCGTTGGACTGGGGTGAGCACAGTAAGAAGTCTTACAACACCAGGTTAAAGTCCAACAGGTTTGTTTCAAACACGAGCTTTCGGAGCACGGCTCCGAAGAAGGAGCCGTGCTCCGAAAGCTCGTGTTTGAAACAAACCTGTTGGACTTTAACCTGGTGTTGTAAGACTTCTTACTGTGCTCTTGCAACAGGCACTATTCATGCCAATTTCAAAAATATTTTAGAGCTAATTACCTCAGCAAGAATTTCGAAGTACCGTCCTCCAATTCTCAGACACTTTTATGTTTTGTGTATAACTTCATTTAAATTGTGTCCAAATAATTCTGAGAATGAATCTGTGTTTGATACAAATAGTTAATTCAGTATTACCTCAGTTGAAACAGAAGAATTTGGACTTGAGTTCTGATGTCAATAAATTGAATCTAATCATTATTGGTCTTTGAACTATTTTATTGTGTATGGGCGAGTTGTCCTTCATTCAGCTCGATAGTACACTTTGCTGCAGTGCGCAGTTCCTATTTCATGGTGAGATTGAGGAAAACATCATTAAGGCAGCACTGCGTACCATTTTTAAACACCACCTCTCTGGACAATGTCAACAACCCAATCCTCAAGTCAAGGGGCTTTACAAAAAGCATTGCCGGTCATTTTGACTTCGATCTGAGTGGAAACATAAGTTAGGAAAATCGTGGAACAGGTGACTCAGTTGATACCACCCATTTCATTCTTTCACCCTGTCGTGGAAATCATAATAAAGACAAATTCCTCAAGGTTCGATTTAAGGAAATTTATTTACACAAATATATTTGCGGAGAGAGAGTGTTCCAGCTGCAAAGCCATTGCACTGCACTCTGAGATTCGATTGAAGGGAGCATGTTTTATAGTCTGAAATAACAGCTTGAAGTAAACAGGCATATTTATATTAAACAGACCTTGGAAAGTATGTAAGGTGAAATACGTAGCACATATGTTCTTGTCCTTGGCTAAAAACAACTCGAGTACACACTTTGTTATCTTTCGGAGGACAATGTGTTTTCATAATAAGGCCAAGACCAGAATATTAAGCAGTATTTCATTTATGTTAGCTGACCTATTTATTTTAGTCCAAAAGCAGTGTTAAACGATTGTCAAGCATTTCCCAGCATGCTTCAAAGTTGGTTTATGTTAATTTCCCTTCCACACACCCAAAGTCAAAACTACCCCATTGGAATCAGTCGGTACAGGGTTACCTTGCCAGCTGTGTGGCAAAAATGCAAAGCTTACACAAGTTCACACTCTCCATTAAAAAATATCTGTAGCCAGCAGGAATTTAAAAAACATTCATTTACGGGATGTGGGCTTCGTTGGTTAGGCCGGCATTTATTGCCCATCCCTAGTTGCCTTTCAAAAAATGGTGGTGAGTCGCTTACTTGAACCGCTGCAGTCCGTGAGGTGTATATACACCCACTGTGCTGTTAGGGAGAGAGTTCCAGGATTTTGCCCCAGCGAGAGCGAAGGAACAGCCGATATATTTCCAAGTCAGGATGGTGAGTGACCTGGAAGGGAACCTCCAGGTGGTGGGGTTCCCAGATATCTGCTGCTTTTGTCCTTCTAGATAATAGTGGTCGTGGTGTTTGGAAGGTGCTAAGGAACCTTAATGAGTTATTGCAGTGCATCTTGTAGATGGTACACAAGGCTGCCACTGTTTGTCAGTGGTGGAAGGTTTGAATGTTTGTGGGAGAAGGAGCAATCAATCAGGCTGTTTTGTCCTGGATGGTGTCGAGCTTCTTGAGTGTTGTTGGAACTGCGCTCTCATCCACGCAAGTGGAGAGTATTCCATCACACTCCTGACTTGTGCCTTGTAGATGGTGGGCAAGCTTTGGGGAGGTCAGGAGGTGAATTACTTGCCATAGGATTCCTAGCCTTTGACCTGCCCTGGTAGCCACGGTATTAATGTGTCTAGTCCAGTTCAGTTTCTGATCAATGGTAACCCCAGGATGTTGATTGCGAGGGATTCAGCGATGGTAATGCCATTGAATGACAAGGGGCAGTGTTTAGATCCTCTCTTGTCGGTGATGGTCATTGCCTGGCACTTTTGTGGTGCAAATGTAATTTGCCACTTGTCAGCCCAAGCCTGGATATTGTCCAGGTCTTGCTGCATTTGGACATGGACTGCTTCATTATCTGAGGAGTCTGGAACTGTGCTGAACATTGTGCAGTCATCCGCAAACATCCCCACTTCTGACCTTATTATGGAAAGGAGGTCATTGATGAAGCAGCTGAAGATGTTTGGGCCTGGGCCACTCGGCCCATTAAAAAAACATCTGTAGCTCGCAGGATGCAAGACATGAAGGAATTCTGAAAGGAAAATTCTAGATCTGAAATCTCACCAAATTCATGACAGATTTCCTGCTGCACTACCTTTACGACGGGGTGCATTTGTTTCAAAAATGCTGAAGACTTGTGTAAAAACATCAGGTACAGAAATGAAGTATGGGCACGTTAAACATTTCGGTATAAAATTTAATCATTGGAATTTTTATTCTGTTTGGGGTAAAGCAGAAATGCAGCTGCACCAAATAAAACATTTTACTGCGTCTTTCCTTCCCCTCTTCCAAATTCCAGTAAAATATATATCACAGGTCGTGCCTGAGCGAGGACAGACCTGCAGACATGACTGAGAGAAGAGATTTTCAAAAGTGCCACGGAGCAATGTCAGCATCACGCTAATTGGAATCAGTACCGAACTGACCAGTCTGACCTTTCGGACGTAGCTTACCATTTCGAGCTAATGGAAGAAAAGGTTCTGATCTGGCAAATTTTTCCCGTGTTCTTGTTGAATATTTCACATCACTGTTTTTCTCTCCCCCCCTCACCCCCGATGTTATCTTCTCCTCTCCTGGCGAGGGGGACACATGCTGAAGTCCAGATTCTGCGAACTTGTCACTCTCGGGTCCGAAGCCCAGATGACATATTTTGTAAACTGATGCAGGGCAAAGATAGCATCGTGGTCCAGTTCAATCCTGTTCTCAAATGGCTCGCTCACATGCACTTTGTAGTGAAGGTCACTGGACAGTGACCTGGAGCAGAGAAACTAGCTATAAGCCTGCCTCTACAAACCCCCCTCCATGACTGAGATCGGTTTATAGCTGATGAACTGGAATCTTCACTGAGACCACCCGTGCTGTTTGACTAATTTATATTGAAAGAGTTGAGCCATTAATGCTTTTTGAAAGACCCACTGAAGTTATCCTAATAAGCTTTGGCTTTATTTCATCTCCATAGTAGCCATGACAACAGGAAGGGCCCTAAACTACTTGCATTCATAGATTTACATATTTACATAGAATTTACAGTGCAGAAGGAGGCCATTCAGCCCATCAAGTCTGCACCGGCTCCTGGCAAGAGCACCCTACCCAAGGTTAACATCTCCACCCTATCCCCATAACCCAGTAACCCCACCCAACACTAAGGGCAATTTTGGACACTAAGGGCAATTTATCATGGCCAATCCACCTAACCTGCACATCTTTGGACTGTGGGAGGAAACCGGAGCACCCGGAGGAAACCCACGCAGACACGGGGAGGATGTGCAGACTCCGCACAGACAGTGACCCAAGCCGGAATCGAACCTGGGACCCTGGAGCTGTGAAGCAATTGTGCTATCCACAATGCTACCGTGCTGCCCCAAATTCATTCACGCATTGTTCCGAATTTCAGTGCAAATTGGTGTACCCTATTAACTGCAGTATTTCTGACTTCATGTAAGAGTGTAGAATGGGGCATGAGGAATCATCAGCCCCTTTTACATCCCTCCCTCGACTTGCCATTGAAGTCAAAACAGGGAAAGATGTGAAATGGACTGTAGATTTATCAGCACCTGGTTTACATCATTGCACAAAGTCAAAATTACCTCAACCAAATGCGACTCAATCTAGAGGCATCTCCCTCTTCTCAGGAGTGAGTTTCACAATGAAAAGTGATGTTCATTGTACATCAGTGAATTTCAGCTTGCTGACTCCAGCTACTGTTCAAAATTAGGCAAAGTATACCTGCACTGCCAGACTTATTGTTTAAAGGGTATTAATTGCGCTGCTGTAGCATCCTTTTGTGGAGGTCTTGTGGTGCAGTTGGGAGCTCATCTGGTGTTTGAGTCTCCCACAGCACTTATAGAATCATAGAATTTATAGTGCAGCAGGAGGCCATTTGGCCCATCGAGTCTGCACCAGCCCTTGGAAAGACTTAAGCCCACCCCATCCACATAACCCAGCAACCCCACCCAACCTTTTTTTGGACACGAAGGACAATTTATCATGGCCAATCCACCTAACCCGCACATCTTTGGACTGTGGGAGGCAACTGGAGCACCCGGAGGAAACCCACGCAGACACGGGGAGAATGTGCAGACTCCGCACAGACAGTGACCCAAGCCGGGAATCGAACCTGGGACTCTGGAACTGTGAAGCAACAGTGCTGACCACTGTGCTACTGTGCTGCCCCACTTGATGAGCAAGGAAAGTGGGTGTGTGGCCAAATAGACTGAGCCTCCACCTGGAAATGCTTCCAAGACACGACAATGGCAGGTGGAGAGATTCCTGGAAAGGAAGTTGGAGACTTTACCATCGCTATCCATAGCTCCAGATTGCAACATGCATGTAAAGGTGTATGTTGCCACAGCAACACAGACTCCCTGAGCGAAGTAAAACACATCGTCATGTGGTTACAACTGCCCTGCAAAAAAAAACATGATTAGGAAAAATAGGTATCTGCAAGAAAATACAGTTATAACAGCTGAGAAGGTATAGACTAGTTTTTCCATTGATTTTGAATGGAGGGAACAGCTAACCCACCATGTTTCGTATTCCTGGAAAACGTGGTCAGCATATCTGCCCTTCTCCAGATAGAATTACACCCAGTTAGCTTTGTTGGCGTTTGATTCAGTTTCTTGCATTCCGTTGCAGCTGGATATAGAAACCTGAGAATAAAGGACACCTATGGCATTTACAAAAAGCGCCAAAGGCCGATTAAACAGCATGTGGAAAATGCATGTCAACATTTACGTTGATAGAATAATTCATTCCTGGAAATGTTAGCAATATACAGTATGCTGATCTGAAATAGTTTTAATGCTATTATACATAATTATATGGACAATTAGTATGATGGATGGGCTGCTTAATGAGTTATCCATGGTGAAACCTGCATTCATTAGTAATGTTTTGAACTAAACTAAACTCATTACTGAAGACAGAATGGTGCTTGATCAAGGGAATAGATTCACAGTAGAGACAGTAGTCCATCAGTTTATTTCATGAGCGAGGTAGACCTAATAACTCTTAAATAACTGATTTAGTTATGAGAGCTTTCTTTCGCAAACTCAATAAACCAGGTATCCCACTGTCTCACTTAAGCAGCAAATATGGGTGCAAATTATGCAAAAGTTTTAATTCATTCTCTTTAAGCTGTGTGATGAGAGAAGTTTTCACACCTCAGATCTCAAGTTACTCAAAGGTTATTAGGATTGGCAAATAAATTGAATTTAGCATTGCTCCAGTTATGGATTTATTTCATGGGCCAAAGAATAAAAGACGTAAGTGACTAATTCACATTCCGCAGCATCTCCTTTTTCTTGTTTATTCTGCTCTTGTTGTCATCTATGACCAAGAAAGGACAGCCATCTCTCACACCTCTTTAATTTGGGAACTGAACAATAAGCTAACTGAACAATAAGTTGGGCAGCACGGTAGCATGGTGGTTAGCATAAATGCTTCACAGCTCCAGGGTCCCAGGTTCGGTTCCCGGCTGGGTCACTGTCTGTGCGGAGTCTGCACGTCCTCCCCGTGTGTGCGTGGGTTTCCTCCGGGTGCTCCGGTTTCCTCCCACAGTCCAAAGATGTGCGGGTTAGGTGGATTGGCCATGCTAAAAATTGCCCGTAGTGTCCTAAAAGTAAGGTTGGGGGGGTTGTTGGGTAACGGGTATAGGGTGGATACGTGGGTTTGAGTAGGGTGATCATTGCTCGGCACAACATCGAGGGCCGAAGGGCCTGTTCTGTGCTGTACTGTTCTATGTTCTATGTTCTATGTAATGGAGAGAGAACTTCCTTCCTCTTTCTCGGGGTCACTCTTCAGTGCATCAAGAAAATGAAAGGCCGGTTAATAAAGAACAAAGAACGAAGAACAAAGAAAAGTACAGCACGGAAACAGGCCTTTCGGCCCTCCAGGCCTGCGTCAGCCTTGCTGCCCATCTAACCTAAAATCTTTAACACTTCTGGGGCCCGTATCCCTCTATTCCCATCCTAATTCATATTTTTTTTCAAGCTGCCCCTTAAACGTCATTATCGTCCCTTCTTCCACCACCTCCTCCGGCTGCGTGTTCCAGGCACCCACTACCCTCTGTGTAAAAACACTTCCCTTGCACATATCCTTTACACTCTGCCCTTGCACCTTAAATCTATGTCCTCTAGTAATTGACTCTTCCACCCTGGGAAAAAGCTTCTGACTATCCACTCTATCCATGCCCCTCATAATTTTGTAGACTTCGATCGGGTCACCTCAACATCCGTCGTTCCAGTGAGAACAGACCAAGTTTATCCAACCTCTCCTCGTGGCTAATGCTCTTCATACCAGCCAACATCCTGGTAAACCTCTTCTGCACCCTCTCCAAAGTCTCCACATCCTTCTGGTAGTGTGGTGACCAGAATTGAACACTATATTCCAAGTGTGGCCTAACTAAGGTTCTATGCAACTGTATGACTTGCCAATTTTTATACTTAATGCCCCATCTGATGAAGGCAAGCATGCTGCATGTCCTCTTTGTGGTGTTCCTTGTGGTGCTAATTCTAAGATGGTTGTCATCATGTTCACAAAGACCACAAATAGCTTTTATATTGAACAAAGCTAAAGATTTATTTACACTACTTAAATGGATTTGACACTTGCACCTATATAATAAACAGTTGACAATAAACATACAATCTATACTCATCAACTACTAATCTCTCCACTAATACAGTAACTATGATCTGCTCTCACTCACGCTAGTGGTTGATTTGGACCAGGGGTGGGCAAACTACGGCCCGCGGGCCACATGCGGCCCGCCAAAGGTCTTTATGCGGCCCACCAAGTCATTAAAAAAAAATTTTTTAAAAAAAATTTTTTTTTTAAAATTTTTAATTATTTTTTTAAAGGTTAATGGGGGGGGGCTGTTGGGTTACGTACTGGTATAGGGTGGATACGTTGACTTGTAGGGTGATCATTGCTCGGCACAACATCGAGGGCCAATATGTTGTCTATGAGGCGCCCAGAATCATAATCGGGTGAAGTAATTATTTTACTTAATCTACTATGCGGCCCTTTAAAATTGTGAATTTCTGAATGTGGCCCTTGCACGGAAAAGTTTGCCCACCCCTGATTTGGACTGTAACATTAACCATTCCAGTTCTGTACATTTATCATAATGTCACATTCTTGATTATCTTCTCCACCAATGTTGCCACTTACAGTGACCTGTGGACCTGTACACCCAGATCCCTCTGCAAATGGCAGAACCCTCAAGAGTATTGACAGGCAGAAGGATCTGGGTGTACAGGTCCACAGGCCACTGTAAGTGGCAACATAGGTGGAGAAGATAATCAAGAATGTGACATTATCATAAATGTAAGGAAATGCAAGGGTTAATGTCATGTCCAAATCAATCACTAGAAGGAGCTAGATATAGAACTATATAATGCATCAATGCTAAGCCTTGCGGGTGAGAGGTTGAGGAGAAGGCTAGGAGTAGGAACGATAGTGTGAGTGAGAGCAGATCAGATGTATTGTATTAGTGTAGAGATTAGTAGTAGATTAGGGGTTGGTTTAGCCGAATGGGCTAAATAGCTGTCTTGCAATGCAGAACAATGCCAGTAGTGCGGGTTTAATTCCCATACCGGCCTCCCTGAACAGGTGCTGTAATGTGGTGACATGGGGTTTTCCACGGTAACTTCATTGAAGTCTACTTGTGACAATGAGCGATTATTATAGGTAAGTGTAGATTGTATATTTATTATCAACTATCTGTTATATAGGAGTAAGTGTTGAATCCATTTAAGTAGTGTAAATAAATCTATAGCTTTGTTCAATATAAAAGCTGTTTGTGGTCTTTGTGAACACTACGCCAACTATCCTAAAATTAGCACCACATGGAACACCACAGCTACATGAAGCTAACTTCTATTTGCTTCTATATAGAGGATTGAGGACAAGGGAGGGACAGTGAAGCATTGCTCCTGGTGGGGAAGTCCAGAACCAGAGGCTAAAACTTTCCAGCTCGAGCCTGTCTCTGTAAGAGTGAGATCAGGAAACAGGCGGGAGTGGCGAAGACTGATGCAGGGTCAGTTGAAATTTTCAAGACGGGGGTCAACAGATTTCTGTTGGGTGATATGTGGGTTCAATTATCTAGATGAATGGTGGAATATGTTCGAAGAAGCGAATGGCCCCTTGAGGAAATGAGTGAAAATTCGTAAACTAATAAATAAAAGATATTCACGAAAGACAAAGATTGAACCTTCAACTGTTCAAACATATACTTTGTAAATTGTTTGAATCATTACATGCTCTAAGTCATTGTTCGTGAGCAGGTGTGATCAAATACTTTCAATTGACCCAACAGGTGAGGTACAGATATTTAAAATGTGCAAATCCAACATAGTAAAAAAAACTTTAAGAACTGAATTAAAAACACTGAGACAGCATATAGAGAATCAAATACCCTGTGGAGCATTCCTCCTTCTTGCTATGTGGTCCCCAGTTAGTTTCAAAAGTGTTCTCTGCAGGTGTTTGGGAATGAGATCATTCTCAGACTGATACACTGAATTAATTCTAATATACAAAGCGAACATTATCACAATGTTTCTTTCTTCAGAAGGCGAAGCTCATTTTTTCAGTAGACTCTTTCTCAATGTTTTGCTAAACCTCAGGTTCATCCTAAAGCGTGGAGGTGGGATTCTCAGTGTTCACGGAGAAACTAGGTGTTGACGCCGGGACTGAATCGGTGGATTTCTACGACAACGAAATTGGCATCGGTCCCAGAATAATTCAGGATCCATTAACGGGCTAGCACCAGCGTCACATTTTCGATTCCAATGAAAAATGAAGCCCGATTTGCTGGGGTCGGGATTGCAACTCGAGAGGCTGACAAGCTGCAGCCGCATATGGGCACTCCACTCAAAACGCACACACTCATCCGAGCCAACAAGGTGGCAGCACGGAGATCGGCACCCAGGTTTCAGAGGCCAAGCTGGAGAGCCCACTGGATGCCATGAAGGGGAGGGGTGGGAAGGAGTTGCCACTCACCGCCGTACACTAGGCCTGGGCGCAGGTGGCAGAGGCCGTGGGCATCATGGGCCCCACCGCAAGGACTGGACAGCACCAGGGATAAAGCTGCACAACCTCCTCATGGTGGCCAGGGTGTGTAGGCAGCACTGTTCCCCTGGCCTCAGCCCCCATCCTAAACACCAGCAACACCTCTCCCCCACCTGGAGGGTGGCCGAATCCCACCCACTAGCAGTGTGCTCGCTCCCCACCCTGCCCCACATGCCAGCACCCATACCAGCCATCATGGCTGGATGCCCTGACCATGACGGCATCAGCTTCTCACCTCCTGTGCTGCCCGCGTCTGAGTATCACACACTGTGCATTGTCTGTCGCCCCCAGGAGACAACTACCGTTAGAGAGAGACCGATGGGGGACCGCCAGACCTGCGGCCCCGTCACCGCAGGAGAATGGCGGGCACTGGACCGAGTCAGAGGACCCAGGAAGAGGGCAGCCGCTGAGGCGGAGGTCAGCATAGGGCGACCAAGTGATGTCCAGCTGCGCTGCGATTCCCGATGGCATACGTGGCATGCCCACCAGCCCCGACACTACCCTAAACCCCCCCATCACCATCCCATCACCACCCCCTCACTACCACCCACCACCCCAACCCGCAATTCAAATCATGCATCATGTCTTGTGCCTTGCAGGATCACCTGGCGATGATGCATGACTGTCTGGTGTCCTCCCGCCCCGGCCCAACCTCAAGCAGATTCCAGCGATGAGGAGGAGACGGATAGCAAAGAGAGAGACCCCAAATACCAGCCCGAGACACCCCGGAGCACAGTTCGGGGATGACACTGACTTCCCATCACAGCTGTCTCCAACACCTTCCACCACTCCAGAGACACTCGCGTCAGCTGGGGATGTTAGCGATGATGCTCCTGGGGCACTATCTGTGTGCAGCACACATGTGCTGTAGTACATCAGGTGAAGGACGGCCCAACCCCAGGTACTAGCTGCTGTACACGGGTGTCTCGGGCTCTGGAAATGGTGGTCCCATCGATAATGGAGATGCAGACACAGAGTCAGGGACGACATGAGAGGTTGTCAGCAACAATCCAACACCTGCAGATGCAGTGGGAAGAGTCCAACCGACTGCAGGGGGAGGAGGCGGTGCCGACAATGTGTGCCACCCAGGTCAACACTGAATGGGTGGCATCCACGGTGGATGCCTTGGAGGTGAAGGCATCGGCCATGGGTCAGGATGTTCGAGGCCTAGCGCACTCTGTGTGGGCGGTGGCCGAGGTACAGGACAGGGTGACCCTGTCACAGGCAGCTATGTACCAGGACCACCTGGACATTGCAGCAGTGCTCTGGAGCTTGGCCCAGTCACAATGGGTTATGGCTGAGAATGACGTGGCTGATGTGAGCCGGTCCTGGAGGAACCCTTTGACAAAGGGCCATCTGGACTGGAAACGTTCGCTCTTTACTCTCCCTACAGATGCTGCCAAACCTGCCGAGATTTTCCAGCTTTTTCTCTTTGGTTTCAGATTCCAGCATCGGCAGTAATTTCCTTTTACCTAGAGGGAGGTGGCACAGTCATTGAGTGATGTGGCCCAGTCCCAGAGGAAGTGGCCCAGCCCCTGGTCTCCATGGCTGCATGCATGATCGAGATCACGTCAAGATGCGATCGGGCCTTCAGGACCGACGGCTCCAGGTGGTGGGGAAGACCCCGGAGTTCGCTCTGGCCACACTTCAATCCCACGGAATAGTCTGGGGGCCATCGGGCACCCTGAGGGATGAGGAAGTGATGGGGCCCATGCCGGTGACTCCCACAGGGGAGGTGCTGGAACACCACAGTGCCTCGGACTCTCCATCACCTGTCCTTGCCGCATCTGAAGGGCAACGGGCAAAAGATGCTGGCACCACGGCACTTGGGAGACCGAGCGATAGCCAGGCCCATCCAGGCCCGGTTTCTCAAGAGGACGGCTGTCAAGGGGATCCCATGTCACAGGGTGGGATTCACAGCAGGCCGCATTTAATGTTCCATCGGGGATCCACCTAGACGTATTGTTAAGGCCTGTAAGGCCAGAAAGGTAGGCACCAGTTAAGGTGGTTGCAGAGCATAGCGTTAGGGGCCAGGGTACACGGGCCGAGGCCTCACGTCAGACCGCGCACATCGCCCCTGTATCCCGCCCCTCCCTCTTGGACAACCCCACTCACGCCCCGTCCCCACCATTGCCACCCCAGTGATCCAACGGCACCGTGAGATGGAATGGCCAGCTCGCATGCAGAGATCACCCAGGTAGACTGTGGAAAGTGTTACCGTGTGCAGGAGTCAGGCGTGGTCAAACAAAGCAGAGCACCAGAGCTCATCGCAGAGTGGGTTGTCATCATCCTCCATCCCATGGACCAGGCCCACCGTTACTGCCAACCAGGGCCCACACCCACAGGTAGGAATCACAGAGGGGGGTTGTTGTGTGGCCTCCTGTGTCTGCCCGGGCCCCATGCTCTACCCATCCTGACCCTCTTCTGCCTCCTCCTCACTGGATAAGGCCTGGTATTCAACCCCCTCCTCCAGCACCTCGACCCTCTGCTGCTCGATGTTGTGGAGGATGCAGCAGGCCAACATGATATAGGGACTGTGCTAGCGCAATACTTGAGGGGTCCTCCAGAGCAGTCCAGGCACCTTGACAGCAACTTCAGGGTGCCGAAACACCTGGTGTCGTTGTAGAGGGTCTCCACATTATAGGCGTTATCAGTCACAATGGCAGCGAATAACCCCTGTCGCCCAAGAGCCAACCCCTCACCCGGGGATACACCTCAAAAGTGTCAGGAACCGTTGAGTCTGCCGGGATGAAGATGCGATGCACGCTGCCTGGGTATTGGGCGCAGATGTGCATGGTCATGCACCAATTCATTGAGTGGAGCCCCGTTTGGTTTGTGATGTGAAGACCGGCCTGTCATGAGTCGTGCTCGCAGGGCGACATGCATCCCGTCGATCACTCCCTGTACCTCAGGCATCCCAGCGATGGCAGCGAACCATGTGCCGAGTGGGCATATAGGGCCTCCGTTACGGTGCAGATGCACCTGTGCACCAAGGTCTGTGAGATCCCAGACCGGTCCCCACTCAGTGCCTGGAAGAACACCGTCACACTGACGGCCACCATTCCTGTTTGGATTCCAAAGTCCATTATCTGCAGGGGTGAAAGGCAGACATGTTAGCATAGTGCATACCCCCGTGCCCAAACAGGTCCACTGGGCTACACAATGTCCCCGGTCTGCACTTCAGCCCCTGTCCCTACATGTTCCCTTAACCCCTACCCCGAATTCCCCACCCCTCCCACCCCTCCAAGTTACGACGTTTCGGCTTAAGACGCAGTTTTCAGAAACCAATTGTGTTGTAAGTCTGAGGACTACCCGTATGTGTACCTCTGCACCACAGGCAGTGCAAAAACGTTTTACAAATAACTGACCATTTGAAATGAAACTATGGTGGCTGGTGGATTCTTATTTATTAAACAAGAGAGGATCCAAAGTTGTCTTCCATTGAGAATGACCTAATTCAGAGAAGAGGGTTATAGGTTAGCACCTCCCCATGGACTGCACCTCTTCACACAGATCCCAAACGGTGTGCAAGTGCACACATCAAGTAAGGGCGGCAGGACACCATGGCAAGCGTCTAAAAAAATGACAGGAAGGATGAGAGTAGTAATTATCATAACTGAACGGCTGATGCTGAGTGCTATTGAAGTGACCTCAAATGATCCCAATTTATCAGGCCACATACTTGTGTAGGTGGGAAAGGCTGAAATGGAATCACAGAAAAACAAGCAAGGAGCAAAGCTCACACATCGCATCATCACCTTTAATTAACAGCAACAGGTTTACATACAGCTCATTTGGTGCAAAGAGTTTCCCACTGGTTACTGAGCAAAACACATCGCACCCAAAACATACTCACTCGATTCAGAAAATGTTTGATCAATGATTTCCAAACTTAAAGTTGTATTACTAGGAATTTTGTGTCATGTATCCTGCTGTATAGAAACTTTATTATTAACTTGCAATTAAGACGAAACATAATAATTATTCTACACATCAAAATGGAAAGTTATTTGGTGCAGAAATGAAGGGAATGGCTTCATCAAAACACTTAGAATGAGCAAATGTTTCATGTCAAGCACATTTGAATTACTAACAGGTATTCGTTGTATTCGCTTTTGCATCAAAGTCTGTTTCAAAACCAAAATTCTACAAGTTAAATAATTTTGTGTTACGCACAACTATCAATTGAACGGATTATGTTTTGAGGTACTAAGTTTTGATGTTTGTATTTCTAACAGTTTACCATTTGTTGAAAGATTGCTTCTTCAATTCTGCCCACTTGTGCGTCTATGATTGTAATCATCATCTCCCGAAGGACCTGGTAATCTTCCTTTGACCATCTCTAAATACTGTAGCTAAATACAAGAGCAGGTCAGAGGCTAGGAATCCTACAGCAGTCAACTCACCTCCTTACTCCCCAAAGCGTTCCGCTTAGGCACGCTACAGCCTTCCAGTCTCAACATCAAATTCAACAACTTACGATGATTAGCTCTACCCCACCTCGACCCCTTTGTTTTCATCCCATTTCATTTTAACTGCCTTTTACCATTTATTTATTTATTGTCTTACTTTATATATATTTCCCCCCATCTTAACCCCGTTTCCTTACCTTTTCTCCCCTTTCTCTACCCCTGACATCTACATCTGTCACCATTTACCCTCTGATGTTAGTTTCTCTGCTGTTTGGCCTTTCACACCATTTGTTCTCTCTGGGGACTGTCATTAGCACTCTTTCCCCTTGGTTTCTGTGGCTTTGACTCATCTTTCATTCTCTCACGCCACAGTATAAATATTTCCCATTTTTGTCTTTGACAAAGGGTCATCTGGACTCAAAACATTAGCACTTTTCTCTCCTTACAGATGCTGCTGGACCTGCTGTGATTTTCCAGCATTTTCACTTTGGTTCCTGTCCACCATCTACAAGGCACAAGCCAGGAGTGTGATGGAATACTCTCCACTTGCCTGGATGAGTGCAGCTCCAACAACACTCAAGATGCTCAACATCTTCCAGGACAAAGCAGCCCATTTTCTTGCCATCCCTTCCACAAACATTCAATCCCTCCACCACCAACAAACAGCGGCATCCATGTGTACCATCTACAAGATGCACTGCAGAAACTCACAAAGGTCCTTCGACAGCATCTTCCAAACCCACATCCTCTACCATCTAGAAGGACAAGGCCAGCAGATACATGGGAACACCACCACCTAGAAGTTCCCCTCCAAGTCACTTATCATCCTGGCTTAGAAAATTATCACCATTCCTACACTGTCACTGGAGCAAAATCCTGGAACTCCCTCCCTAACAGCACTGTGGGTGTACCTGCACCACAAGTAAGGCAGCGGTTCAAGAAGGCAGCTCATCACCACCTTCTCAAGAATAATTAGGGATGGGCAATAAATGCTGGCCTAGTCAGCGACGCCCACATCCGTAAATGAATAAAAAAACAAAATGAACCTTCAAAGGAATGGTAATGACAGCTGGATTGTCACTCTGCTCCTTTTCAATTACCTTAGCCAGGTGTTGTACCTGTCTCACCCAACATTTCTGAAGTTGCAAGGGTAGGGCAAGTCAGGTGTGTGTGTGTGTGTGTGTGTGTGTGCACGGGAGGGAGGGGGTGGGATGGTTTTGTTGAGCCAGGGTGCATGGGATCAGTCTGAGAAGTAGGATGGGTCGGGGTGATCCAGTTGTTGGGGGATTGACAGAAGAGTAGTAGAGGAGTAGTCAGATGATTTAGGGGGTCATTGGGGTGTGGGTGAGAGGGCAGACTGTGGTAGCCGGGGTGTCAAGTGGGTAGTTGAGGGATAAGGCCTTGTCAGGGGGTAAATGGTAGTCAGGAGTGTTACGAAAACAAAGGTAGTTTTAAGAGGTTTATATTTTTATTGGTAATCATTGGAAATAAGGTATCTTGTCAAGTGTGTTTAATTTAATGTTTCTATGCCAAGAAGAATAGAACTTATAGTTAGATTCATGCTGGCCAAAGATATGTGTGGGGTTTAGTTAAGTTCCAACTGTTTCTATTGTGCTTAGAGAGGGATACGGTGTGAAGAATAACTAAACCTACAGTGGTTGTTTAGCAACTGGGGCCTTGTAAGGTAGAAAAGCTTTTAATTGTTAGTTTAGGTAATTTTTAAAAAAGATTTTAGAGTACCTGTAGTAATCCACGGGAGGCAGGAGTTCCGTCACCACAACAATATTTATTTACAATAACGATATTACAGGAGCAGCTACAAACAGTGCTGCTAGCAGTCCAGTCAACTAAAGACTGGCTCACAAAGCCTACACAGGTGATTATATGGGCCCCCTCAATGAGCTATCATTGAGGGAGCTCATACTCCAATTGGCCAACCAATAAAGCCAATTGGAGTTCATTACACCCCCCCCCCCCCCCCCAAGGTCCGAGGAATTCCTGCCAGCTGGCATTCCTCTGAGCTTCTTCCTGCTCGTCATGTCTGGGTCTGTCACCTCTGTGTCGTCCGCCGGGTCGTTCTCCGAAGTGGGCGGGGTGTATCTTATAGGTGCCCATCTTTCCCTTGACGACATCCTTGGAAGTTGTTCTTCCTCCTCCTCGGGGAGAGGTGTCGCGGCGGCCTCGTCGACTGTGTCCATCTCCGACTCTGATGACTGGATGACGGGGTCTGGAGAAATTGCTCGGGGCTGGGGTGTGGGTATCCTTTCCGTCTGGGCTATCCCAGCTTGAGGCGGTCCTGCTTCACATGCCTCCAGGTGTGGTTCCGCTGCCCTTATTTGGTCTAGGTGTTTCTTCAGCACCTTACCTCCTATTGAAACCTCATAGGATATGGGCCCTGTTTGGGACTCTACCGTGCCTTTGACCCACGTTGGTCCATTCCCATAATTCTTGACCCAAACCGGTGCCCCCACCTGGAAATGTCTCTGCTGCCGACTATTATCATGCCCCCTGCGTTGGGCCTCCTGTTGTTTCTCCACTTTCCCCGTTAAATTTGGGAAAAGGAGACTCAGCCTCGTTCGCAGCCGCCTTCCCATTAAGAGTTCAGCTGGCGGTATGCCCGTTGTGGAATGTGGTCTGGTCCTGTAATCAAACAGCCAGCGGGAGAGCTTTGTGTCCATTGACGCTGCCGGCTGCTTCTTGAGTCCCGCTTTAAGTGTCTGGACCGCTCTCTCTGCCAGGCCGTTGGTCGCTGGATGGTAAGGGGCCGTTTTGATGTGACGGACTCCGTTTTCCTTCAGGAATTTTCCAAATTCCCCACTTGTGAATGCCGTTCTGTTGTCCGACACCAATACCTCCGGAGGTCCATGTGTTGCAAACGAGGCACTTAGCTTTTCAATTGTCGATGCTGTGCTTGCCGTGTTTACCCGGTGGACGTCCAACCATTTGGAGTGGGCGTCCACTATCACCAAAAACATTGAGCCCATGAAAGGGCCGGCGTGGTCAATATGCAGGTGGGCCCACGGTCTGCCTGGCCATTCCCACGGGTGCAATGGCGCCGCTGGTGGCACTCTTTGCCCCTGTTGGCACTCCTGGCACTGACGTACCAAGGCTGCTATGTCTGTGTCCAAACCTGGCCACCAAACGTAGCTTCGAGCTAGCATCTTCATTTTAGACACCCCTGGGTGTCCGTGATGTAACTCAGTTAAGATTGCCTGACGGCCCTGAGCTGGGACGATTACCCTGGCTCCCCATAACAGGATACCGTCTTCTACGGTTATTTGGTCCCTTCTGCTCCAGTATGGGTGCATCTGGGGCTCCACTGGTCTTTCCAATTCCCCTGTTAGCAGTAAATGCTTCATCTTGGCTAAAACTGGGTCTTTTTGCGTCCACAACCGAATATGTTGTGCGACTACTGGTAGGGTGTCCACAAAATTTAGAGTCATTACTGTCTCCTCTACTTTTGGTATTTGCGGCGGAGTGTCCGGGAGGGGAAGCCTGCTCAAAGCATCTGCATGTGCTACTCGCGTTCCTGGTCTGTGCTCCAGAACGTATCTATATGCCGCCAGTAGCAAAGCCCAGCGTTGGATTCTAGCTGATGCAATCGGGGGTATTGACTTGTCTTCTTTTAATAACCCTAATAATGGCTTATGGTCCGTCACTATGGTGAATTTCCGCCCGTACAGATAATGGTGAAATTTTTTTACTGCAAATAACACCGCCAGTCCTTCCTTCTCGATTTGGGCGTACTTCCTCTCAGCCATCGCCAAGGTCCTCGAAGCATAGGCTATTGGCCGTTCTTCCCCATTCCTTCCTCTATGGGCTAAGACGGCTCCTACCCCATAGGGGGATGCATTACAAGTGACCACCAACTCCTTCCTTGGGTCATAATGCTCTAGGACATTTTCTGATGACAGCTGTTCCTTAATTTCCCTAAATGCTCGGTTTTGGCGGGTGGACCATTTCCATTCTTGCCCCTTTTTTAGTAGCTGGTGGAGGGGTTCTAGGATGGACGCCCTATTTTCAATAAATTTTCCATAATAGGTTACCAACCCTAGAAATGATCGTAACTCCTGGACCGTGGTGGGAGCTGGGGCTTGTCTTCTAATGGATGTAAGCCTGACTCGTCTACTTTATATCCCAGGTACGTCACTTGTGGGGCCAGAAATACACATTTTTCCCATTTTAGCCGTACGCCTGCCTTTGCGAAATGCCTGAGCACTTCCTCCAGGTTCCTTAAGTGTTCCCTGTTTGTCCTACCCGTGATTAAGACATCGTCCAAATAAATCGCCACCTGCAGTAGTCCCTGCAGAATATTTTCCATCGTACGCTGGAATATAGCGCAGGCTGATGACACTCCAAAAGGTAGCCTAGTATAACGAAAAAGGCCCTTCAGGGTGTTGATCGTAGCGAACTTCTGGGAGCCCTTGTCCAGTTTTAACTGCAGGTAGGCGTGGCTCATGTCTAGTTTCGTGAACATAAGCCCACCTGCCAATTTGGCATATAGGTCGTCTATTTTCGGGATTGGGTATTTGTCCAGCAGTACGTATTTGTTTACTGTCTGTTTGAAATCTCCACAGAGACGTATCGAGCCGTCTGGCTTCAAAATTGGTACCACCGGTACCAAAATACCCAATTATTTTTTCCAATTAAGTGGTAATTTAACGTGGCCAATCCACCTAACCTGCACATCTTTGGGTTGTGGGGGCGAAACCTACGCAGACACGGGGAGAAATGTGCAAACTCCTCACAGACAGTGACCCAGGGCCGGGATTCGAACACAGGTCCTCAGCGCCGTAGGCAGCAATGCTAACCACTGTGCCACTGTGCTGCCCTAGTTTAGGTAATTTAATTGCAGTTAAAGATAGGTAGTGAGAGGAAAGGCAGATTTCATGTTGTCTGCTAGAAACAGTTAGTTTTAGGAGGGTAAAGAGAGAACATCTCTCTCAACTTTTCTAGAAGAAAAGTTATACTATGGAGAAATGGTTAAGAAATTATGGGCTGGATTCTCCGCCCCCCCGATGCCGAAATGGCGTTCGGCGACAGGGCGGAGAATCTGCTTTGGTGATGAAAGCGGGAGAGGCGCCGGGTGCGAATTGGTTCGCAATCTAACCGGCCCGCTCCCGTTGATGGGTTCTGGATCCCACGTAGAAGTGGAACTTCATCAATTGAGACCAATTAAGAGCAATCTCCATCTCAATTGAAGCCCAATCTAACAGGCTTCCAGGAACTTACCGGCTCCCCAGTGAGAGGTCGCGCGGGCACCTTTCAGGACTCCTTTTTAAAAATGAAGCTAGCGCAATGGCTGCTGAGGAGACTAAGGAGGTGAGTAGCTATTTACAATCCCTGGCATGCAGCCTTGGGGCACTGGAGCTTCTGTCCCAGTGCTGGGGTGGGGCGGGGGGGGGGGGGGGGGCACCAAAGGGCTGGGGTTGCCCTTGGTCTGGGGGTGTGAGGGGCTCGGCCTCTGCGGGGTCCACAGGCCATCCTCCAATATTGTAAATACCCACAACTGGGGCAAATCCAGCTGCTGCCTGTCTGTCCGACCAGGTACTTCGCAAAGCTCTGTTCGAGGTCAACCAGAAACAGATTCAGCTCTCTTTTTATGGTGTACCTGAATTTTATTGTCTATTTTTGCAGAAAGTGTGCTCCCAGTTTATAGCTGACATCTTAGAGTTAACCAGATAACTAATCAGTCATCTCAAAGCTGCGCACATGGTCAAACATATTCAATGTTGCATGGAAAAAGACTGACAGAGCAGCTTCGCGAAGGCAGACTGTAGGGAAAGGGAACATGAAGAGAATGGAATCATTGATAGAGAAATGTAGAAACATAGAAAATAGGAGGAGGAGGCCATTCGGCCCTTAAAACCTGCTCCGCCATTCATTATGATCATGGCTGATCATCCAACTCAATAGCCTAATCCCGCTTTCCCTCCCATATCCTTTAATCCCTTTCAGCCTAAGTGCTACATCTAACTGCTTCTTTAGACCAGACAATGTTTTGTATTCAACTACTTCCTGTGGTAGCGAATTCCACAGGCCGACCACTCTCTGGGTGAAGAAATTTCTCCTCACCTCTATCCTAAATGGTCTACCCCGTATCCTCAGACTGTGACCCCTGGTTCTGGACGTACCCGCCATCGGGAACATCCTTCCTGCATCTACCCTGTCCAGTCCTGTTAGAATGATATAGGTTTCTATGAGATTCCCCCCTCAGTCTTCTGAGCTCCAGCGAATACAATCCTAACTGATTCAATCACTCCTCGTATGTCAGTCCTGGCTTCCCAGGAATCAGTCTGGTAAATCTTCGCTGCGCTCCCTCTATAGCTACAACATCCTTCCTCAGATAAGGAGACAAAAACTGCACACAAAACAATTGTGAAATTGAGAGGGGGGAATAAGCATTACACATCACTGATGTATCCACGGGAGATATATTGGATGATTTCAATCAGTGTTGACAGTGCCATGGGTAAGATGAAAACAGGATGAAGGGAATTAAACGGAGAGGGGTGGAGAGGTAGATGTGGAGTTGGGTGATGCGTTCAAAAGAACCCCTGTGACGTGTTAGCTGAGGGCTGAACAGGGGAAGTGGTGGAGTCTTCTTGCAGGATTAGCTGGAGGGTTGCTCTGTGCTCAACAAGAGGAGTTGCAACCTGCTTCTCAAACTCCCCCCCCACCCCCCCCCCCCCCCCCCCCACACCCCCCATTCAATGAGATCCACCTGAAATCCTTTGCTTTACCTTGCTCATTGGCGATTCTTTTCTTAGTGCTGATTGGTGGCCCTCAGTCGCTCCAACATCCCCACTGGTTGCTTGGACATGAGAGTTGTGACTTAAAACACCCTGGGCTCGAAAGTCTAGTCCCCTCCACCAGCTTGTGGTTAAAATCAAGAATTGGTGAGTGAGCAAGAAGTCATTTATTTCCTGGTCGGAGAGAGAGGACGGTGGATTTGTGGGCAGGCAAAGAGATGGGAAAAGACAACATATGAAGCAGAAGTGGATATTGGAAATGTTGGAACAATGATGATGGCCTTGCCCTGGGAGTTGGACAATTGGTACATTGGTTAATGTAGGGATAGGAGATTCGGAGAACAGAGAATGGAGACTATTGTAACGTGTTAAAAGCTTTATCTAAGCAGAGTTGATTGCTGCAAAGCCGAACAGAGGGGCAGAGGAATAAGATGTCGGCGGGACAGTCACTAGTTGGCTTTGACGGACAGTGAACATTAAATTATAAAATTGCATTGCCAGATCCCTATTTAAACAAGAGGTGCTGGATTCTTCGTTTCAGCGGCTAAGTGCCGGCTCGAACAGAGAACACGTGGGCATTTTGTGACGGCAAAATCGGCGGCGAATTCCAGGACCAGCGGAGGGGTAGCAGTGGCGGCGGGTGAAACGGCTGGAGAATGGCCGGATCCGAGGCCGCGCATGCGCAGGGCGACAACTGCAGCAGCCGCGCCGTGCAACATGGCACCGGCCGTGTGTGGACCCTACCATCCATATGACCCCACAGGCCACCTCCTGACCACCCCCTTCCACCCCCCACCACTCCTTCCTGCCCTCGCGGAAACCCCTGGCCAGTGGCACGGTTCCCGGCCGACTGTGGCGGTGCTGGACACAGTCCGCAGCCACCACGTCGCGTTCCCAACCGCTGAGACCACACATGCCCCACTCGGTCGGGAACCCGGTCCATCAGGGGGTGGAGCATCGCGGGAGGGCCCGCCGATGACGTGCCAGTGCCGTTGCAATGACGCACGGCACGTGTCGCGATGATGCCATTTCAGAGGGGGCAGAGCATGGCTGACCGGCATCAAATCTCCGCCGGCCCCGATTTGGGTGTCGGAGCTCATTCCCCCGATTGCCGATTACGATATCGCCGTTGGGCAACGGAGGATCCCGCCCAAGGTTTTTATATTTTTTCTCCTTAAATGAACAGCTTAAACTTTAGAGCAGGTTTATACTGATATGTTGGTGTCCTCATCCAAATTATGTCAAAGAAATACTTTGCGATTACTTATATTCATGCTAATTTGCCAATTTGATGCTGTTGGGGCTTTTCACAGTAACTTCATACTTGTGACAATAAAAGGTTATTATTGTTATTATTATTTTAACCAATTAGATTCTCATAAAATCACTGACTGGGGTTATTATGTGTTGCAAAACAAAATATTGATTTGCCGTTGTGCAGAAGAATAATGTTAGGACTCGGTTCTTTTCTCTGATTTCAAAATGTTTAATCTATAAATACAGCTGTGCCCAAAATATTTCTTATCTGTTCTGAATGATCAGAATTTGTGCAATTCAGGGCAGGTTAAGTCTCCGAGCATTGTTTGATGTTCAGTAATTTTTCTTTGGGTGCCACAGGGTGGAGCTGGTGCCTTCCGTGCAAAGGCTTTCCCGGAGCAATGCATGTCGACAGTAATGACGCAGAGAAAATGAAGAAAACAAAGTCAAGGTGAAGCATGTTGCACAACGGATGAGCCATCAACTTTCTGTCAACAGAGCGCTCTCTCGACAGCCCAAGCTCTGTTTGATCGAAAAAAAAAATAAGCAAGCAAGTCGGCTGCAGAAACCTGAAAGGCAGAATGTTTGGCTTGCTTGATAAGGAATGACATTCAATGTCAAGGAATTAATTTTCATTTTTTGAGAAAATACAACTGCGCCGACTGCTGAGGTGTATGCAGCATCTTCAAGATTGCACACATTTGTAATAAAAGGAAACCCCATAGGTCTGTTCCGTTGCAAGATCAGAAGTGCGAATCTGCACATCAAATGGCACACTTTAAAATTAGAATAGGATTGTTCTTTGTAGAATGAAGGTTTTGAACAGGCTGGCTGGTGGGATAAATCTGAAGAGCCAAGTTCAGGTAGTGTCCCATGATTCAAGTGCAGTATTGGTGTAACTGAAAGACACAAATGAAGACCAAGGTTGAGAGTGTCTACGGGTGATATTTTGCACACCTTCTTCCCCATTTAATCGTTTAATGGTCAGTTTGTTACTTTTATAAATGCTGGGAAATATGCACCACTGCTGTCAAATTTAAAACAAATGGCAATTTTGCACATATTTTATGAAGTAACTCTTGGCCAGGAATGTGGGCATCTGACACCACTTGCGTTAATATTTGATTTTATATCCCTTTGGGGAAACAGCACAATTATGCAGCATTCATTTTTAATGCGAAACTGCTCCTTCAGTTAAACAACAGTGCGTTCAAAGCTGTTGGTTCACAGAGAGAAGGATCCTGTACTTAATCTTGGCTTAGCTCTGAATCCTTTGAATCACATGAATATAATGAATGTTACTTAATTACAGACGTTTGTGTTGCTGTACGGAATCAATTGAATCCAGTTTGTTCATTGTCAGCATGGACTAAACTCGTGCAGGTCAGTGTATTTTTTACTGGTAACGTAGCCCAGTAAAAGTAACCAATTATAATGAATTTTAATCCATAAATCTGAGTAAGTAACAGAACAATAGTAATCACTGATCATACCAATGCTATTATAAATGAGTCTATTATTGTACACTTCACGTGGTTAATTAAAATATCAACATTTCTATTGACGGATAAAAACAATGATGGGTTGGTGCTACATCAAAATTATTTCTTAAATTAGTTGAGTTGGGTCAACTTTGATGAAGTTACTGATATATATGATGAGGTGGGCAACTAGTATTCTGTATATAAACTTCAAACGACATCTGACATTGCACCACATCGTAAGCTTTGTGAGCAAGATTCAAGTACGTAGGATTAAAAGGGACGAGAGCAACCTGAATAAGGTACAAAGAGTTAAGGGGCAGAAAAAAGAGGGGGAGGAAATAGAAAATGCTAAAAATGCTCATCAGGGCCAGGTAGCAACTGTGGAGAGAAAAGCAGGGTTCGTGTTTCAGATCGATGATCTGTCAACATTAACTCTGGTTTTCCCACCACTGATGCTGCCTGTCTGGCTGAATATTTCCAGCGTCTCTTTTGGTTTTTATTTCACATTTCTAATTGCAGGGAGTTGTCCTGGGAAACCTCAACAGTGAGGTCCCAGGGGCAGCAGGGTAGCATGGTGGTTAGCATACATGCTTCACAGCTCCAGGGTCCCAGGTTCGATTCCCGGCTGGGTCACTATCTGTGTGGAGTCTGCAAGTCCTCCCCCTGTGTGCGTGGGTTTCCTCCGGGTGCTCCGGTTTCCTCCCACAGTCCAAAGATGTGCGGGTTAGGTGGATTGGCCATGCTAAATTGCCCGTAGTGTCCTAAAAAAAGTAAGGTTAATGGGGGGGGTTGTTGGGTTACGGGTATAGGGTGGATACGTGGGTTTGAGTAGGGTGATCATGGCTCGGCACAACATTGAGGGCCGAAGGGCCTGTTCTGTGCTGTACTGTTCTATGTTCTATGTTCTATGACTTCAGACTCCATGAAGACTCGTGGAATCAGGTCAAACATGGGCAAGGAAACAGCCTGCTAATTATCACCAACCCTCAGTTGATAGTTGATGAATCAGTACTTCTCCATGTTGAACACCACTTGAAAAGAAGCACTGAGGGCTTCATGAGCACAGAATGAGCGGGAAGTATCAATGTCCATCAACAAGGGCGGCTCAGTACCACTACTACTGAGTTGGCCGAGTTTTCAAGGATAACTGTGAGAAACATAGAAACTAGGAGCAGGAGTAGTTCATTCCGCACTTTGAGCCTGCTCTGCCATTCAATATGACCATGGACGATTCTCCATCTCAATGCCATATTCCCGCTTTCTCCCCATACCCCTTGATGCCATTAAAATCTAAACAATTATCTATCTCTTTCCTGAATACATCAAGTGACTTGACCTCCTCAACTTTCTGTGGTAGGGATTTCCACAGGTTCACTACCCTTTGTGCGAAGAAATCTTTCCTCACCTCTGTCCTAAATGGTCAAACCCTATATCCTGAGACTGTGTCACCTGGTTCTAGATTCCCCAACCTGGGAAAACATCCGTCCAGCCCTGTTAGAAATTTAAGCGTTTGAACCTGATCTCCTCCTCTTTCTGCACAATAGGGATTGTATGAGAATTGGACATGTTTATCAAAGAAGCAAATGAGTTATGCGTTTAAAATAATGTACAGTTTTCAACTATTGGCAGGGGAGGGACAGTGGGGGGGGGGGGGTAAGAAGGAAAAAAATTAGTCTAATTGCTATGATTCTATGGTACTATGTTTGAGAAGCTGGTGTTAAGGTGTTAAGAATTTAAAACAATTGACGAGAATGCATATTTTTCTCCATTTATGAACGGATACATGAATAAGGGGCAGGAATAGGTCACTCGGCCTCTTGAGCCTGCGCTTCAATTCAATCAGATCATGGCTGATCTGATTTTAACTTAACTGCTCACCCCTGCCTACCCCCAATCACCTTTTATCCCCTTGTTAGTCAAAAACCTATCCACCTTTTTCTTGGTGATATTCAAGGACTCTGCCTCAATAACCTTTGAGGAAGGGAATTCCAAAGGCTCGTATTCGCCCGAGAGAAAATGATATCCTCATCTGTCTTGAATATGCGACCCTTTATTTTTAAACAGTGGCCCCTAGTCCCAGATTCTCCCACAAGAGGAAACATTCTTCCCACATCCCCCCCTGTCAAGTCCCTTCAGAGTGTTATACACCTTCGGCTGGTCAAGCATGATTTATTCCTGACATTCTGACGATCAAATAATATCCAATTTATATCTACGGTAGAACTACATCTGAATTCTAAATGTATATCTTTAAAGTTCCTTACAATTGATAGTGCAAGTGAAAGAGTTCGCCAGAAGACGAGATGGAGCAATGCTGAGTTGTGAACATTAAAGGAGCACAATGTTAATTGGATCCGAGCAGATTGATGAAGTCAAAACCAAGACGCAGAGATTTTCTTTATCGAGAGCATTTGTTGAATTTGTTCAGTCTTACAGCTCTTCTCCCATTCACCCAATGTCCCAATTATTATTTATACAACCTCTGAGTATTGAATTAAACTCTACCTTTCACTGATATATCTTAGTAACATACTCAACCTACCATTAACACACAAGAACCAGTAAGTGCTATGGTATTTGATCCTGAATGAAATTAAATACTTAACTTATTTATTAACTTTCTGCCATATCTTCAACATGACTGATGAAACAAATGTCAGCAAATATCGATATAATATCAAGAAAAAAAAAATCAAGGCACGATTCAATTCCATGTGGTGCTGTTTTGATGATTCACATCTATAGAAAGCACAGAATATTTCAATGAAACACTCTTGGACAACAGTGACTGTAAGTTGTAGTTATAGATAGATTCCAATATAAGCCATTGATTCTTTGTATTGATACCAAAGAAAAATCTTGTTAAACTTCCACTGTCTGTCAGTGTATCACTTAATATCCTAATTATTCAATCATTGAACAGACGTTTCACTTCGTCTTCGTCAATAAAACACATTCAAGTATGAGATGAAAGGCAAAATTGTAACCAAGCTCAGTTAACTGCGAAACCAGGGATAGGGATAGGAACAATCAAACATTCACTTGGAAAATACCAACCTCAGATGTTTGGAGAATCACCTAAGGTGCCTCTTCAAAATTAGAAAGTGGCTGTCTTACTTTTAACAGAGGGCTTCAGGTCTTACCACAACATTCAAGCTGTGTGTGTGTAGATGTATGGTTGTGGGTTCTTGGGAATCTAAAATTGTTGCCGAAGATTGTGCAGGAAACAACTGGAAAGAGCGGCAGTGCCACTCACGCCCACACACCTGATTCTATTCCGAGGTTTGCATTCAAACCTTTTGCATCATTATTTAGGCTAACCGGGAGAACGTAGCACAGACTGATAACGTACACAGAACAATTACAGAGAAATATGCCATTGGCTGGAAATGTAGCTGACTATACCCAGTGTGATTTTGGTGCACAACAATTGGACCCAGCATCCAAATTAGGTAGCAAAGAAAGAAAGCACATTTACCGCCTTGATCACAATCCACTCACCCCTGCCTAACATAGTCACATTTCCTAACAGCCTGCCAATACTCACCACTTAACCTTTAACTCAAACAATGTGCACTGAAGTAAGTTACTTGAGGGAATCCACAGTTAGCGGAGAAAGCCAAAACTAGCAAGAAAAACATAAGATAAATGAACGTTTATATACCAGTAAAAACGTAAAATACAAATTTCATGGCATTGATATGTGATAAGTGTATGCAATGCGTCGGGTAACATTTGTGAGGTACCAATATTTGGAAGTATTATTTTCATTTAAAAGGAAAAACAAATTGTATTTATATGACACCTTCGTCAGTCCCAAGACATCCCAAAGCGCTTTGCAGCCCATTAAGTACTTTCTTTTGAAGTGTAGTCACTCTTGTAATGTAAGGAAACAAAGCAGCTAAATTGGGCACAGCCAAGATCCCACAAAGAATGAGGGGGAAAATACGGGAATGGGAACCTCTGTTCTGTACAGAGGTTGGAACAGTAGGGACTGTTTTCCTTTGAGAAAAGAAGGATGAGAGGTGATCGGCGCCAGGCGTTCAGGATCATGATTAGTCTGGACAGGGTTCATAGGAGGTAACTGTTCCCACTTGCGGAAGGATCGAGAAGCAGACGGCACCGATTTAAGTCAATTGGCATGGGCGGCATGGTGGCACAGTGGTTAGCACTGTTGCTTCACAGCGCCTGGGACCCATGTTCGATTCCAGGCTTGGGTCACTGTCTGTGCCGAGTCTGCACGTTCACCCTGTGTTTGCATGGGTTTCCTCCGGGTGAACAAATAAATAAAGAACAAAGAAAAATTACAGCACAGGAACAGGCCCTTCGGCCCTCCCAGCCTGCGCCGATCCAGATCTTTTATCTAAACCTGTCGCCTATTTTCCAAGGATCTACTTCCCTCTGTTCCCCGCCCGTTCATATATCTGTCTAGATGCATCTTAAATGATGCTCTCGTGCCCGCCTCTACCATCTCTACTGGCAAAGAGTTCCAGGCACCCACCACCCTCTGCGTAAAAAAACTTTCCACACACATCTTCCTTAAACTTTCCCCCTCTCACCTCAAAATCGTGACCCCTTGTAATTGACACCTCCACTCTTGGAAAAAGCTTGTTGCTATTCACCCTGTCTATACTTCTCATAATTTTGTAGACCTCAATCAGGTCCAACCTCAACCTCCGTCTTTCCAACGAAAACAATCCCAATCTACTCAACCTTTCTTCATAGCTAGCACCCTCCTTACCAGGCAACATCCTGGTGAACCTCCTCTGCACCCTCTCTAAAGCATCCACATCCTTCTGTGCAACTGTAACATGACCTGCCGACTGTTGTACTCAATAACCGGGTGCTCCGGTTTCCTCCCGCAAGTCCCGAAAGACGTGCTTGTTAGCTTAATTGAACATTCTGAATTCTCCCTCTGTGTACCCGAACAGGCGCCGGAGTGTGGCGACTCGCGGCTTTTCATAGTAACTTCATTGCAGTGTTAATGTAAGCCTACTTGTGACACTAATAAAGATTATTATTAAAAGAAACAATGATGACATAAGGAAAACCTTTTCACACAGCAGGAGGTCAGATTCTAGAATATCATGCCTTTGAGCGTGATCCATTCAAGGTATTCAGGAAGGATTATCATTTGAAAAGGAAGAATGTGCAGAGGAACAGGAGATGGCCAGTGACTGGTGAATTGCTTCTTCAGAAAGCCAGCACAGACAGGTTCGGCTGAATGGCTTCCTGTTGTGCTGTCACCAATCTATGATTCTGAGTCTTTTTTAGTGATGTTGGTTGAGGGATTAACAAGGAAGAACTCCCTTACTTTTGTTTGAATAGTAACATGTGGGGCTGGATTCTCTAGTCGCCAACACCGAAAATGGCCAACATCGCTTTTGTGATGCTATGCACCCTCCAAAGCGGCATACTGTTTTGTAAGAATCGACATTGCCTGAGGCCCGCCCACCAATGCTCTGCCCCCGTGTTCCCGACGGCGTCGGTTGCACGTGGTCTCATCCGTTGGGAACTCGGCGTGGCAGCTGCGGACTCAGTCCAGCGCCGCCACAGTCGGGGGAGGGCTGATCCGCGGGCAGGGGGGACTTTATCAGCAGCTGAGGACACTGTGGGGGGGATGGTCTGGGGTGCGCGTGCCGGCCAAAGGAGGGCACTATTTGGCTATTTCGCAGGCCGGGCCCGCAAGCGGTCGCCGCCATGTAGCACGGCGCGGCCATGGACCCCGCAATTCTCCGGGCCGTATCGGCAGCTGGAGCCGGGTGGTCTACGCTTACAGCATGCTAGCCCCCAGCCAAACGGAGGATCGGTGGCCGTTTTACGCCATTTCCTCCGGAGTAAAATTTCACCGTTCAGACGCCGGCGTGGGGACATAGCTTCAGAATCGGCGAATCCAGCCCGGGATCTTTTCCCTCTGACAAAGCAGAGTATGCTCCGCACTGCGCTGATGCACCATCTTAGATAAAAAGAAAATACTGTGGACGCTGGAGATCTGAAATAAAAACTGGAAGGGGCTGTATAAACCGAGCAGACCTGGCAGCATCTGCAGACCGAGAAACAGGATTGATGCTCTGAGTCCACCTGCTCCCTGGACCTGTTAATGGCCAACTTGGGCAAGCTCAGGAGCAAGCTTTTGAAAAGGTGCTACTCCCTCCCTGCTCCACTCCACCCTCTGTACTGGGTGACAGGAGAAGATTTAAAGAGTGGGACTGAAGAGCAACTTAATGTTGAGGAGCATAGCTACAAAGGGCCTTCAACCTCGGGCAATCTACATAGACGCAGGATGTAGACTCCTCTTGGCCGCAGAAAAGACATGCAGCCTGGGATTCTGTGAAGCACCTTAACCTACGGTTGCATGGTACTACCACAGGGAACACCTTCCACGGCAGGAATCCAATGGAAAAAGGAGGGTTGCCAAATAGACAGTCCTCCATTGGAGACCTCTCACACCTCTAGGCAGTGGAGCAGGACACCAAGGTTTATCCTGATAAAGGGGCACGAAAGAAGGTGAAGAGTGTGCAGGAGGAGGACATACAGCAAACCTCTCCACGTCAAGTGGAAAGGCATGGAGGGGGCTTCCTTAAGGAAGCTCAAATTGTGGGGGTGTGGCCACCGAGGGAGGTGTCAAGGGCGCAAGTCCAATGTGGAATTCCATTGCAACAGAGGCCAGTTTGGGCTGGAGTCCAGTACACGCTTGCGCCGCCTCAACACCATGAGTGCTGTCAGCTCTGAAAACCATGGGTTTTTAAGCTGTGAATGGCTTTGGCCTCGAGCTGGACATTAACCGCGCACGCCTGGCTATCTGTTGCAGTGTCAACCAGCCCACTCCTCCACCATCAAGTTGGTCACCCCAAAGGCCCGATCCCTCTCTTCCACCAGCCATCGGAATTCACATTGGTGGAGATGCGGCTCCGTGAGTAGCGGATCTCTGACCACTACGCCTGATGGGAGACCGCTCCGGCATGGGGCAACCATGTTCCCGACCTCAATCAGTTCCCTACAGAAGACAGACAACCCCTGGATGCGGACATGCTGACCTCCTAGGTGCATAAATAAGAGCTGCAGGTCATATTTGAGGCCATGCACCCGACGGAAGGAAGACATCACCAGGGTACCCCATTGGGGAGGGGGGCCACCGTAAAGGTATCACTGCAGGGTCTGGAGATGGAAAGTCACCTCTTGGTTGCGAAGGCAGACCAGCACCTATCAGCCCTCTCTAAGTAGGAGATACAGAACCTCAGCAGTGACCCAGTTCATCCTATTGACCCAGAAGAAGCCTTTGAATCTCTTCTGAATTTTTGTGACAAAGTCCAGGGGTGGGAACCTCTATTTATATGTGCTTATAGGCAATGAATACAAATCACCTGTTCCTCTTCACTGTAACAATATAATCGACAAAACATTAACATCAAGGCGGATACTTAAATAGAACTGTGTGACAAATATAACGCCTTGGGAAAGGAGCTCATGATTGAGATTTTTACTATTTTGCAATGAAACAGGGAAGTGATCTTTTAAAGAGGGCCGATGAGTGAATGGAGATAGTACAGGATCACCTATTGCATGTTGCATCAGGTTAGAGAAAAGAAGGCAAATTTGATTTAATATTTAGGAGCTATCCTGAAATGGCAAGGAATGTTAGGAGTGGGGGAAAAAAAACACGAGCATCAGCGAACAGGACACAATTTTGGGGTAAGAGTAGAAACAAGCGGTATTAAAATAAATATTAAAAATGGCAAGAGAGAAGGTTTTAAATTCAGAAGATTCAAATTCAAAACTATATGAAGGAGGAAAGCAGTTGTCATTGCTTTTCGGGATCTATTGAAAAGGGTGCAAATTAAAATTTGAGCATGAAGAAATCTAATCTTAAAAGCTATTTTTCTACCGTGCACTCCTGGCAGCTTGCCTTGTCCAACAGAATCAACATGGGTATTTGCACAGATTTATTAATTTTGGAGTGGAATTGAGAGCAGGAACATGCCCAGATTTTCAATACGTATTTCCCCATCGGATGTGATCTTAGATTAACAACATTTGCCCTTTTTAGTATTGAGACCCAGACCTGACTGGCTCAAAGGTGTAAGATAAAGGGAAATACAATCATTGCCAGTAATTTGCTTTGGGAGCGAGCCTTTCAGCTTTCGCTGTTAATGAAGCTTAGTTCATGCACGCTGAGGCTTTTCAAATCTTTTTGTGTGAGGCAAGCTTCTGAAAGTGTGGAAGTGTAATGTTGCAGTGAGGGACGGTGGGCGTTGAGGTGTGAGTGAACCAGGCCAGCCACTGTACGACTCCGTAGTCAATCAGGGTGAAAGATTGTGAAGCGACTATCCAAGGTGAGCGATTTCCACACTGGTTGAGGTCCAGAAAGAGAAATAAAGAGAGGGAAAGAAAAGTAGGTTTAAGGGAGGAGAGTGCCGCAGAAAGCAAAAATGAACATAAACTGCGTTTTAAATAAGACGTGTTTACAATCTCCAACAATTGAAACTTGAAGGAATGAAACCTAACAGCCGCAGTGGATAACTTTGTTCCAGTGATGCTGACTGATCATCCTAACACTTCTCACATTATCGACAGGGTAGCGAAATGGACAAGTCTTAACTTCCCTATGGCCAGTTTAATTTGAAAATACAGCAACATCATGCTGTTCAATGCAATTTAATGGTGAACCAGGCAATGAGATGTCAGTTTTGAAGAGCCAGTGGTGGATGAAGAAGTCTTGGATAATAACTTGGATTTTACAAGTGCAATTTAACTGTGGCAATTTAGAACATAGAACATACACTGCAGAAGGAGGCCATTCGACCCATCGAGTCTGCACCGACCCATTTAAGCCCTCACTTCCACCCTCTCCCGAAACCCAATAACCCCTCCTAAACTTTTTGGTCACGAAGGGCAATTTATCATGGCCAGTCCACCTAACCTGCACGTCTTTTGACTGTGGGAGCACCAGGAGGAAACCCACGCAGACATGGGGAGAACATGCAAACTCCGCACAGACAGTGACCCAGTGGGGAATCGAACCTGGGACCCTGGCGCTGTGAAGCCACAGTGCTGTCCACTTGTGCTACCGTGCTGCCCCACAAAACAGATGTAAGACAGATCAGCAGTTTGATTTATACAGCTTCTTCAGCATCATCCACCCAATGAGTAGAAACATGAGGAAAGATATTCTATGAACAGCAGAAACAGAATGCAACTATAGATGTCGTTGTGCTCACTAAACAATCGCTTGGAGTGGCAATGCGGTGGCTTTTTTATTTATGAATTCCAGAACATTCTTCCATGGATATAAATGGACCGTAACTTCTGAGTATCGGCGGAAAGTTTTGGGCTGCCAATACTGAGACAGAAAACTGTGCGATTATCTGCCCTCAGAAATTGCGACGAAAGGGCAGCACGGTGGAGCAGTGGTTAGCATTGCTGCTCAGGTTCGATCCCGGCTCTGGGTCACCGTCCGTGTGCAGTTTGCACATTTTCCCCGTGCTTGCTTGGGTTTCGCCCCCACAACCCAAAGATGTGCAGGGTAGGTGGATTGGCCACGCTAAATTGCCCCTTAATTGGAAAAAATGAATTGGGTACCCTAAACTTATAAAAAAATAGAAATCGCGATGAACCTTCCTGCTCCAGTGGCAGCCTAGGGCCTCCAGTGCGACAGACTGCGCAGGCACAGCGCAGTTTCAATGAGGTCCCCTTCTGATGCAGCATTGAGGGCGGGTTTTTAACCAGTAGATTTATATTGAAGACAACGGGCAACATGTTTGTCAAGTGTTTAAAGTTACGTTGAAGTGCCTGCAAGTTTTTTTTTTTTGCTCTTTTTTTTTATACAGGCATTGCTGTTGTTATTGGTTCTTGTACAGTAAATTTTTATTTTATTTTATGATTAAAGGTGATTATTACTTATAAGTAAATACTTGTTTTAAATCTGTGAAACTATTGAAATCTGCACTATATTATTATAACTTTACATGTGGCATGCTTAAAAGTGTTCATTTGCTTTAATTTAGATTATGGTCAGAAGATTTTAAAAGCACCCCAGGGCATTTTGCTATCTCTGTCCTTGTAAAAACTGGGACTGGATTCTCCACCGCGACACATTTCTGTTTCACCCCGCCAGCGGGATTCTCCATTACGCCGGCCGGTCAATGGGGTTTCCCATTGTGGGGCAGCCCCACGCCATCGGAAAACCCCCAGGCTGCCGTCAAATCGGAGCATCCCACTGCAGAAGAAAAACAGTCAGCTGATCAGGTCTGCACTGAGGCTGCGAAAGAGAATCCTACCCAGCCCCTAACCCCCCGCCCTATCCCCACAATGCCACTTAACCTTTGGTCACTAAGCGGCAATTTAGCTTGGCCAATCCACCGAACCCGCATATTTTTGGCCTGTGGGAGGAAATCGAAGCACCCAGAGGAAACCCACGCAGACATGAGGAGAAAATGCAAACAGCACACAATCACCCAAATCCGATTTGAACATGAGTCCCTGGTGTTGTGGGGCAGCAGTGCTAACCAGTGTGCCATGTGTTACCCATGTTATGATTCTGCCTTGTTTAGGGGTCTGATGGGGGTATCTGTTGGAGTGGTGTATTGGGGGAGTCTGAGGGGGGATCTGATGTGGGGGTATGATGGGTGGGTCAGATGGACAGGCCAAATGGAACTGATGACCTTCATTCATGTGTTGTATTGGGGGGGGGGGAAAGACCTATAATTCTCTTGATGGTGGTTGGGGTGGAGGGGGGGGGGGGAGTGGATGCCCCACTTGTCAGTGGGGGGAGGGAGCAGGATTCACGTTGTGGGGAGGGAATGGGGCCAGCCACCAGATCTTGGTATCAGGCTCTCCACTCAAAACCGTGGCCCGATACCAGGATCTGACAGAATCCCACGAGCTCCTCATCATGCGTAAATGTGCATGGATAAGGAGAGAGAATCGCTGCTAGGCATTACCAGGAGCAATTTGGCTCCTCCAGAAGTGCTTGGAGTCCAGGATAGAGAATCCAGCCCGAGTTGTCTAATATTCAGAAATTAACTTTTGTTACCTGTTATGGAAGTGTGAAGAAAGGTGAAGTTCTCATTTGCAAAAGAATCATAAGTATTTAGAATACTTTACTGAAATATAGACAACAAGATGGTTGCAAATCAAGTGAGTATGCATTGGGGGTGATTCTCCAGTCACATTGGACACAGCAATGCCCACTAACTCAGGAGAATTCCGGGAGAGGCGAGATGGTGGCGTGGGGGGCGGGGAGAATTAGTCTGAAATCAGGGCACAATGGGCGGGGTTCTCGGAGAATCGGCGGGGGGTGGAGTGGGGGGGGGGGGAAGGCCTGAATCACGCGACGCCGCTCCGACGCTGGTCCGCCAATTCTCGGGCGACAGGGGAATCGGTGGCAATGGCGCCGGCGTGGTCGGTGGTCGGTGCGGCGCCATTCAACGTAGCCTCCCTGGCGGTTCTCCCCACACGATGGGTCAAGTGCCCGCCGGGTCTCGCTGGCATCGTCCTCATGTGGTCCTACCAGGTGGGACCTCACTATTCATGCTGCAGGGGGTGGCCTGGTTGGGGGGAGGGGGAGGGGGGAATCCGGCTCCGGGGGGGCCTCCATGATGGCCTGGCCTGCGACCGGGCCTTACCGATCGGTGGGCTGGCTTATCCCGGTGGGTGCCTATGTTCCTCCGCGCTGGGCCCATGTAGGTCTCCGCCATGTTGTGTCGGGGCCGGCACGGAGACAGCATCTCACGGGCATGCGCAAACTCGCGCTGGCCATGGCGCACATGTGTGAACTCGCGCCGCCCATGCTGATGCCCGTATTTGCAGCTGGAGCAGCGTGAGGCTCTCCAGTGCCGTGCTGACCCCCTGTACGGCGCTGGATCGCTGATCCTAGGGGCCCGATGACACTGTCCTAAAACTCCCCGGTGTTTACGGGGCCGTCAAAACTTAGCCTCAGGATCGGAGAATCCCGCCCCCTTTATCTCTGAGGAGCTGGACCTGCCGCTGTCTTCAGGTCCCACGCACATCATTCAGAGCACAGTTCACCCCAACCTACAAAAACACAGTGAGCACAGCTTTTCCCTGCTGCTCAGAATTCCTGATGTTTTCCTCTGTGATGGTGTCTTGAGATCTGGATCACGCTGAACCTCCCAGTGGGAATCACACCTTGTTTCCCGCCAGACACTTAGAACATAGAACATAGAACATAGAACGATACAGCGCAGTACAGGCCCTTCGGCCCTCGATGTTGCACCGACATGGAAAAAATCTAAAGGCCATCTAACCTACACTATGCCCTTATCATCCATATGCTTATCCAATAAATTTTTAAATGCCCTCAATGTTGGCATGTTCACTACTGTTGCAGGTAGGGCATTCCACGGCCTCACCACTCTTTGCGTAAAAAACCCACCTCTGACCTCTGTCCTATATCTATTACCCCTCAATTTAAGGCTATGTCCCCTCGTGCTAGCCACCTCCATCCGCGGGAGAAGGCTCTCGCTGTCCACCCTATCTAACCCTCTGATCATTTTGTATGCCTCTATTAAGTCACCTCTTAACCTTCTTCTCTCTAACGAAAACAACCTCAAGTCCATCAGCCTTTCCTCATAAGATTTTCCCTCCATACCAGGCAACATCCTGGTAAATCTCCTCTGCACCCGTTCCAAAGCTTCCACGTCCTTCCTATAATGAGGTGACCAGAACTGTACGCAATACTCCAAATGCGGCCGTACTAGAGTTTTGTACAACTGCAACATGACCTCATGGCTCCGGAACTCAATCCCTCTACCAATAAAGGCCAACACACCATAGGCCTTCTTCACAACCCTATCAACCTGGGTGGCAACTTTCAGGGATCTATGTACATGGACACCGAGATCCCTCTGCTCATCCACACTACCAAGAATTTTACCATTAGCCAAATATTCCGCATTTCTGTTATTCTTTCCAAAGTGAATCACCTCACACTTCTCCACATTAAACTCCATTTGCCACCTCTCAGCCCAGCTCTGCAGCTTATCTATGTCCCTCTGTAACCTGCAACATCCTTCCGCACTGTCTACAACTCCACCGACTTTAGTGTCGTCTGCAAATTTACTCACCCATCCTTCTGCGCCCTCCTCTAGGTCATTTATAAAAATGACAAACAGCAACGGCCCCAGAACAGATCCTTGTGGTACGCCACTCGTAACTGAACTCCATTCTGAACATTTCCCATCAACTACCACTCTCTGTCTTCTTTCAACTAGCCAATTTCTGATCCACATCTCTAAATCACCCTCAATCCCCAGCCTCCGTATTTTCTGCAATAGTCGACCGTGGGGAACCTTATCAAACGCTTTACTGAAATCCATATACACCACATCAACTGCTCTACCCTCGTCTACCTGTTCAGTCACCTTCTCAAAGAACTCGATAAGGTTTGTGAGGCATGACCTACCCTTCACAAAACCATGCTGACTGTCCCTAATCATATTATTCCTATCTAGATGATTATAAATCGTATCTTTTATAATCCTCTCCAAGACTTTACCCACCACAGACGTTAGGCTCACCGGCCTATAGTTACCGGGGTTATCTCTACTCCCCTTCTTGAACAAAGGGACCACATTTGCTATCCTCCAGTCCTCTGGCACTATTCCTGTAGCCAATGATGACCTAAAAATCAAAGCCAAAGGCTCAGCAATCTCTTCCCTGGCTTCCCAGAGAATCCTAGGATAAATCCCATCCGGCCCCGGGGACTTATCTATTTGCACCTTGTCCAGAATTGCCAACACTTCTTCCCTACGCACCTCAATGCCATCTATTCTAATAGCCTGGGTCTCAGCATTCTCCTCCACAATATTATCTTTTTCTTGAGTGAATACTGACGAAAAGTATTCATTTAGTATCTCGCTTATCTCCTCAGCCTCTACACACAACTTCCCACCACTGTCCTTGACTGGCCCTACTCTTACCCTAGTCATTCTTTTATTCCTGACATACCTATAGAAAGCTTTTGGGTTTTCCTTGATCCTACCTGCCAAAGACTTCTCATGTCCCCTCCTTGCTCGTCTCAGCTCTCTCTTTAGATCCTTCCTCGCTTCCTTGTAAATATCAAGCGCCCCAACTGAAACTTCACGCCTCATCTTCACATAGGCCTCCTTCTTCCTCTTAACAAGAGATTCCACTTCTTTGGTAAACCACGGTTCCCTCGCTCGACCCCTTCCTCCCTGCCTGACTGGTACGTACTTATCAAGAACATGCAATAGCTGTTCCTTGAACAAGCTCCACATATCCAGTGTGCCCAACCCTTGCAGCCTACTTCTCCAACCAACACATCCTAAGTCATGTCTAATGGCATCATAATTGCCCTTCCCCCAGCTATAACTCTTGCCCTGCGGGGTATACTTATCCCTTTCCATCACTAACGTAAAGGTCACCGAATTGTGGTCACTGTTTCCAAAGTGCTCACCTACCTCCAGATCTAACACCTGGCCTGGTTCATTACCCAAAACCAAATCCAATGTGGCCTCGCCTCTTGTTGGCCTGTCAACATATTGTGTCAGGAAACCCTCCTGCACACATTGTACAAAGAATGACCCATCTAATGTACTCGAACTATATCTTTTCCAGTCAATATTTGGAAAGTTAAAGTCTCCCATAACAACTACCCTGTTACTTTCGCTCTTTTCCAGAATCATCTTCGCCATCCTTTCCTCTACATCCCTAGAACTATTAGGTGGCCTATAGAAAACTCCCAACAGGGTGACATCTCCTTTCCTGTTTCTAACCTCAGCCCATACTACCTCAGAAGAAGAGTCCCCAGCTAGCATCCTTTCCGCCACCGTAATACTGTCCTTGACTAGCAGCGCCACACCTCCCCCTCTTTTGCCCCCTTCTCTGAACTTACTAAAACACCTAAACCCCGGAACCTGCAACAACCATTCCTGTCCCTGCTCTATCCATGTCTCTGAAATGGCCACAACATCGAAGTCCCAGGTACCAACCCATGCTGCCAGTTCCCCTACCTTATTTTGTATACTCCTGGCATTGAAGTAGACACACTTCAAACCACCTACCTGAACACTGGCACCCTCCTGCGAAGTCAAATCTGTGCTCCTGACCTCTATACTCTCAATCTCCCGTACCCTAAAACTACAATCCAGGTTCCCATGCCCCTGCTGAATTAGTTTAAACCCCCCCAAAGAGCACTAACAAATCTCCCCCCCAGGATATTGGTGCCCCTCAGGTTCAGATGTAGACCATCCTGTCTATAGAGGTCCCACCTTCCCCAGAAAGAGCCCCAGTTATCCAGAAATCTGAATCCCTCCCGCCTGCACCATCCCTGTAGCCACGTGTTTAATTGCTCTCTCTCCCTATTCCTCATCTCACTATCACGTGGCACGGGCAACAACCCAGAGATAACAACTCTGTTTGTTCTCGCTCTGAGCTTCCATCCTAGCTCCCTAAAGGCCTGCCTGACATCCTTGTCCCCTTTCCTACCTATGTCGTTAGTGCCAATGTGGACTACGACTTGGGGCTGCTCCCCCTCCCCCTTAAGGACCCGGAAAACACGATCCGAGACATCACGTACCCTTGCACCTGGGAGGCAACATACCAAACGTGAGTCTCTCTCGCTCCCACAAAATCTCCTATCTGTGCCCCTGACTATTGAGTCCCCAATTACTAATGTTCTACTCCTTTCCCCCCTTCCCTTCTGAGCAACAGGGACAGACTCCGTGCCAGAGGCCCGTACCCCATGGCTTACCCCTGGTAAGTCCCCCCCCCCACAAGTATCCAAAATGGTATACTTGTTACTCAGGGGAACGACCGCAGGGGGTCCCTGCACTGACTGCTTCTTCCCAGTCCCTCTTACAGTTACCCATCTATCTCCAGTCTTTGGTGTAACTATTTCCCTGAAGCTCCTATCTATGACCCCCTCTGCCTCCCGAATGATCCGAAGTTCATCCAGCTCAAGCTCCAGGTCCCTAACACGGTTTTTGAGGAGCTGGAGTTGGGTGCACTTCCCACAGATGAAATCAGCAGGGACACTGACGGCGTCCCTCACCTCAAACATTCTGCAGGAGGAGCATTGTACTGCGTTCCCTGACATCACCTCTAGATTTAAAAAATAACAAGAAAAAGAAAAAGAAAGGAAGAGCTTACCTGATATTACCTCAAACCCTGCTCCCGCTCAAAGGTAAGCAAATTTAAAGGCACTCACTCACCTTCACGACAGGCCCCTGCTCCCGCTTCCCAACCACCGTGGGGTGGGGGGGTTGGTTAGAGGAGGAGGTATAGTGGGAAACACTCACGAAGTGTTTCGGGTTTAACTGTCACTTGCCAACAGCCTCTCCACAAACCACCTTCAACTTAGGCTGACCGCACTGCACGTATGCAAATTTCCCCAGAACAGCTGATCAGTAGCTCTGCTCTGCTGCCCTCTGCTGGATGATTGCCTTCACTCAAACTCCTCGGGTCCCCTTCGCAGATTCACCTTCAACTTAGGCTGACCGCACTGCACGTATGGAAATTTCCCCAGAACAGCTGATCAGTAGCTCTGCTCTGCTGCCCTCTGCTGGATGTTTAAGGATCTTAGAAATGTTTTGACAGAATTGCGCCATTTGGAGTTGATTAGATCTCGCTTTGTTGAATAATATTTTACAATTTTCATTCATATTTCACGTGATAGGTAATATTTTATCCTCGTCAGTAAATAAATGAATCTAACTTCTGTCTCTGAGGGGCAGATTAATTAAAGGATTCTTCATATTGTTATGATTCCTATGGAGACCCATAACTTAAAAAAAAAGAATTTCCAATGAATGACTGAAAGGAATTTCATAAAATTTCAAGTTTCAAACGTTTTACTGTAACAAACAAATAAAAGACAATAATGACTAAACATTACTTACTAGGCTGCTCATAGACTAAACTCCAGAAAGTATAGCCCCCTATTAGTTTCTTAAAGCATTCAATAACTCCATTCCACATTTATACATTATAAAATGCTTTCCACAACATTATAGACTTCACAGGGCCTAAGCCAAAGTTACTCTCAGTTTACACTTCCCTCTGTTTCATGGAGTAATGGCAATTGACCTTTGAGGATCCTTTCCCCTATTCTTCCGAGAAATCCTGAATTGGCCTCCAGCAGTACACTCAATTTGATCAATCCTCCCCCCCGGCCATGTCATGAAAAATTTTTCAGAGTCCTTAAATACCTGCTGGTTTAATGTTCTCCAGCAAAAGACACTATGCCATCAGCATTCTGCCTGGTAGCTAGCAGAGCCCAGCTTTTCCCTGCTGCTCACAATGGTTGATGCTTTCCTGTTCCTCCGCCCCCATCTCTCCACCCCTTTCCTGTTCCCCAACCCCCATCTTTCCCCCCCTCTCTTGAGATAATAAGTTTGTAATATTAAAAACTATTTCCTCTCCCTTTGTGTTCAGATGTTAAACTTGGCATTTCAATAGCATTTCAATGGCACTCTACCTGGGGCCTCTGGTCTCCATGGTGACCAAGCCACACGGGTTTATTTTTAGGCAGGACTTACAGCAGGTCGCTGGATCCTGTTTATGACCCCATTTTCCCCTGGACTAAAGAAACCGCTTTATATGTAATCGCTGTTGAAACCTGGCATTTGAAATATTTGTAGCATTATGTTAGAAAGCTCACCGGTTTGCTGCCAGAACCCCTTGTCACGCACTTCACAAACATACGGTTTGTTCTTCGTGTTATTCCCTGCATATTTTACATTGCTAAACTGCAAAATAAAATTAAGATGATCCTTTTGTGCAATTTTTAAATCAAAATGTATAAATGTTCTCACTTCATCTTTCTCCTCCCTGACATTGTAAACCTCTGCACTTCCTTACTGACTTATATCTTTTGAATATTCCTGTATTTATTTCACTGTTTCTTCTTGTTTGTGAAACTTAATCACCTCACGTCATTTGACCATGAGAAGCATGAACTAGGAGATGTTTGGTTTCTTCAACTTGCAGACGGTTGAAAAGAAAGGTTCAAAATCAGCTTTACCCAGTCAAAACTAGATATATTGGTTTATTCCCCGGTCCTTCAAGGTCATCTCATCAGAATTTGTCACATTTTCTTCATTCAACTCTTCGCCTGGGGGTTCACCAGAATCAACTTTCTTCTCATTGACCGTTTCAAGGGGTTTGGAATCCTTCATTCTCCGCTGGCCTTGAAAAAGCATTGTGTGACGGCCATCAGTGCCTCAGAGAGCCCTGACATTTAGTGGAGCATTAAAACTATTTCATTTTCAATTACATTTATAAACAGCTTGTGGCTAGTGTTAGATTGTGACCAGTGAGAAGAAACTATTTTTCATCCTTTTCATGCCTGAAATACAGGAATTTAATGCCTTTGAATTGATCGCGAGCTTCAAAGGCTTGACACTGATGAACACTTACTTTCACACAATTAGGGAAAGAGAGTGGCATTACTTCTGTAAACCCTGCTCAGCACAGGAATATCGAATTTCTTCTCCGATGTGTAGCACAGGGATTCAGTGACTCGAGGTTATCAATTTCAGGTGCACGTCGTGGCCTAGTTAGCGGTATGTTCCCTGACATTGTAAATGACATCTTGTCACATTCACATCTTCAGTGGCATAGCTAAGAGAATATCGTCAATCTTGGCTGAACAGTGGAAATAGCCACGGGCAGCATGGTAGCCCAGTGGGTAGCACTGTTGCTTCACAGCTCCAGGGTCCCAGGTTCGATTCCTGGCTTGGGTCACTGTCTGTGCGGAGTCTGCACTTTTCTCCCCATGGCTGCATGAGTTTCCTCCGGCTGCTCCGGTTTCCTCCCACAGTCCAAAGATGTGCAGGTTAGGTGGATCGGCCATTCTAAATTGATCTGAGTGTCCAAAAAAGGTCAGGGTGTGGTTATGGGATAAAGAGGAGAGGATGGCGGCGTGGGGCTTAGGTTGGGTGCTCGTTTAGCTCACTCGGCTAAATTGCTGGCTTTTAAAGCAGACCAAGCAGGCCAGCAGCAGGGTTCGATTCCTGTACCAGCGTTGGCGGAATGTGACGGTTAGGGGCTTTTCACAGTAACTTCATTGAAGCCTACTTGTGACAATAAGCGATTTTCATTTTCATTTAATTTCATTTCCAAGGGCCGGTGCAGACTCGATGGGCTGAATAGCCTCATTCTGCACTGTAAATTCTATGATTCACAGAAAGGTGCTTTCATTGGTGGTGAAGTAGTTCTCAATAATATCTTCCCTTCTTGTAGGAAGAGAGGGAAGCTGTGAGAAGTGGGCTATCTTTGTAAAGTTTTGCACTGCGGATGAGAATTTCCTTGGGATACGTCGCAATATACAGTCACTTCTGACCAGTGATGGAAACTGGTTTACATGCGTAAAGGGGGCTCCGCTGCACTTTTGGAGGAAAATGACAGCCTATTATGTAAATGCTGTATACAATTCCTTATAGAGATGTTACACCTGTTCTCGGGAATAATAAATAATTTTTGTTCAAATGATCCAATATTTCAAGGTGGTAGGGCAATGTGAGAAAGCTGCTTAAAAATAAAATAGCTTAACGGCATCCTTCGCTTTGTGGAGAGAGGCAGAGGGGAGAATGACAATCAGAAATGGGCAGCTTTAGGATGGATGAGGGCTTAAAGTCTTTAAAATCAGATACCCCAACACGTCCTTTTGCTTTGAACCTGAAATGATGCTGAGTCCCAGGAGAAGGTAGACAACCTTGCCAGAGAAAACCATCTTAAGCCTAGAAGGAAGAAGTACCAAAACAAAAGCCTGAACCTCAGAAAGACATTGACTGGAAGTCATCCCAGTACATCAAAGATCTTTATCCTTTTCTAAAATTGATATTTTCTTTCCCTTTTCACCACCCTTTCCTCTTGGCGCTGTTTGTCTGTGTGTGTGTGTGTGTATAAAGAGTGGGATGCTTAGGAAGAGGGGGAGAGGTTGGAAAAGGTGGTATTAGAAAGGCAGTTCTATTTTCCGCCCGTTTAATTATAATACTGTACATAGTAAAAGATAACATGTGTTAAAGTTCCAAACCAGGTGACTGCAGTTTATTGGGCTCAGCCAAGAATTTCGGGTATTATAAAAAAGATCTTTATGTCAACTTTATTGCGATTCTGGATCTTGTTGCTGACCCTAGGAGTGTTAGCACATTAAAGGTAGCAATAAAAATGGTGATATATGTCCATGCCAGAATTGTGTGTGATTTGGAGGTAATGCTATTCGCATGTGCTTGCTGTCTTTGTCCTTCTAAGTGTTAGAGTTACTGTCATCGGAGGCGCTGCCAAAGAATTATGCATAAAACACCATTGCCAAGCTCTTCTTTGGCAACATATTGATTTCATACTGATGAGTGATATCAGCATTAGGAATTGAAATATTTTCTGTGTTTGACACTATGCAACAATTACTGTTACACTGGAGGCACGCAGAACATCTGGAATACATAGTTGAATCCGAATAATTAAATTAGGAACATTGATTTTTCATTCCAGAGGCCAATTCGAAAGCAGTCTCCAAATCCACTCTATTTCAGAACAAATGCTAAATACATTTCTGTTCAAGAATAACAACTGGCAATGCATGGAACCACATGGCCGCTAGGTATTTCACTTACTGAAGCAGAATATGCCCTTTCCAGGTGTAGAATGCTGCAGATGCTGGAAATCAGAAATAAAGGCAAAAATGCTCGAAATTTTCCAAAGGTTGCTGTGTGTGTTACAATGATGTAAAGGCACCAATCACTCATAAGGAATCATGCAAACACATTGTGGGTTTATTTATTCATTCTGGGTGCATTGTGGACAGGTACACATGGACAGAAAACTTGAAGCCATCAGAAGTGCAGAGCTGTGCATCTGTGTTCTGCTCCAGGCCAAAGTGAAACTGATGCTGAATAACCTGATTCACTTCCTTTCCAGGTGATCATGATGTGAAGATGCCGGTGTTGGACTAGGGTGAGCACAGTAAGAAGTCTTACAGCACCAGGTTAAAGTCCAACAGGTTTTTTCAAACACTAGCTTTCGGAGCACTGCTCCTTCCTCAGGTGAATACATTCGAATAGATTTAGAATCTAAAGGATCTTATTCGGCCCATCGAGACCGCACCGGCCCTTAGAAAGAGCACCTTACTTAAGCCCAAGCTTCCACCTTATCCACCCAACCCTGTAACTGAACCTAACCTTTTGGACACTGAGGGACAATTTAGCATTACCAATCCAACTAACCTGCACATCTTTGGACTATGGGAGGAAATCGGAGCACCCAGAGGAAACCCATGCATACACGGAGAGAAAGTGCGGTTCCACACAGTCACCTGAGGCCGGAATTCAATCTGGGATCCTGGAGCTGTGAGGTAGCAGTGCTAACACAGTTGCCAAGAAACACGCCGGAGAACCCCGTCCATAGAATTCGAAACAAGAAAAACAGTAAATGCTGGACAATCACATCAGGTCTAACAGCATCTAATAATAAGAATCGCTTATTGTCACAAGTAGGCTTCAATTAAGTCACTGTGAAAAGCCCCTTGTCGCCACATTCCGGCACCTGTTCGGGGAGGCCGGTACGGGAATTGAACCCGTGCTGCTGGCATTGTTCTGCATTGCAAGCCAGCTGTTTAACCAACAGTGCTAAACCAGCCCCTGTGTAGAGAGAAGGGAGCTAATGGCACGGCAGCACAGTGGATAGCACTGTCGCTTCATATCTCCAGGGTCCCAGGTTCGATTCCCGCTTGGGTCACTGTCTGTGCGGAGTCTGCACGTTCTCCCCGTGTCTGCATGGGTTTCCTCCGGGTGCTCCGGTTTCCTCCCACAAATCATGAAAGACATGCTGGTTAGATGAATTGGACATTCTGAATTCTCCTTCAGTGTACCCGAAGAGATACTGGAATCTGGTGACTAGGGGCTTTTCACAGTAACTTCATTGCAGTGTTAATGTAAGCTTACTTGTGACACTAATAAAGATTATTATTATTAAATCTTCAAATTGTGTGTGCGTGTGTGAATTTTTGGTGTAAGTTCTATAAAATGGACATCAGATTAATTCATTTACATCTTGATTCTGGAAACAAATTTTAAAGGGCTGGGATTCAACGCTCCCCACCATGGGCGGTCCATGCCAAAGTTTTACTAACTCCGCCACCCCATGTTGTCCTCCCTCCACGGCCTTTCAAACCCCAGTCACCAGCACCCCCCCCCCCTCCCCTTCCACCTCCTCATTATAAGATCCTGTCGACTTGGCCCTGATGAGACACTCAAACACTTAGCTAATTCCTTGTGCGGCGCCATACACCTCTGTCCCAAAGTGCCATGGACAGCTGCCACGCTCTGATTAGCTGGCAGATCTCTGAAACTGGACTTCTTAATCTTGAAGGGCTGAACCCCTGTCTCCAACCTCTGAATACAAAGAAAAAAGAACAAAGAAAAGTACAGCACAGGAACAGGCCCTTCGGCCCTCCAAGCCTGCGCCGACCATGCTGCCTGTCTAAACTAAAATCTTCTACACTTCCGGGGTCCGTATCCCTCTATTCCCATCCTATTCATGTATTTGCCAAGATGCCCCTTAAACGTCACTTTCGTCCCTGCTTCCACCACCTCCTCCGGCAGCGTGTTCCAGGCACCCACTATCCTCTGTGTAAAAAACTTGCCTCGTACATCTAAGAACACAAGAACTAGGAGCAGGAGTAGGCCATCTGGCCCCTCGAGCCTGCTCCGCCATTAAATGAGATCATGGTTGATCTTTTGTGGACTCAGCTCCACTTTCCGGCCTGAACACCATAACCCTTAATCGCTTTATTCTTCAGAAAACTATCTATCTCTATCTTAAAAACATTTAATGAAGGAGCCTCAACTGCTTCACTGGGCAAGGAATTCCATAGATTCACAACCCTTTGGATGAAGAAGTTCCTCCTAAACTCAGTTCTAAATCTACTTCCCCTTACTTTGAGGCTATGCCCCCTAGTTCTGCTTTCACCCCTCAGTGGAAACAACCTGTCCGCATCTATCCTATCTCTTCCCTTCATAATTTTATATGTTTCTATAAGATCCCCCCTCATCCTTCTAAATTCCAACGAGTACAGTCCCAGTCTACTCAACCTCTCCTCGTAATCCAACCCCTTCAGCTCTGGGATTAACCTAGTGAATCTCCTCTGCACACCGTCCAGTGCCAGTACGTCCTTTCTCAGGTAAGGAGACCAAAACTGAACACAATACTCCAGGTGTGGCCTCACTAACACCCTATACACTTGCAGCATAACCTCCCTAGTCTTAAACTCCATCCTTCGAGCAATGAAGGACAACATTCCATTTGCCTTCTTAATCACCTGTTGCACTTGTAAACCAACCTTCTGTGACTCATGCACGGGCACACCCAGGTCTCTCTACACAGAAGCATGTATTAATATTTTATCATTTAAATAATAATCCCTTTTGCTGTTGTTCCTACCAAAATGGATAACCTCACATTTTTCAACATTGCATTCCATCTGCCAGACCCTAGCCCATTCACTTAACCTATCCAAATCCCTCTGCAGACTTCCAGTATTCTCTGCACTTTTCGCTTTACCACTCATCTTCGTGTTGTCTGCAAACTTGGACACATTGCACTTGGTCCCCAACTCCAAATCATCTATGTAAATTGTGAACAACAGTGGGCACAAAACTGATCCCTGAGGGACACTACTAGCTACTGATTGCCAATCAGAGAAACATCTATTAATCCTCACTCTTCTAAATCTTGCGCCTCGCTCCTTAAACCTATGCCCCCTAGTAATTGACCCCTCTACCCTGGGAAAAAACCTCTGACTATCCACTCTGTCTATGCTCCTCATAATTTTGTAGACCTTCATCAGGTCGCCCTTCAACCTCCTTTGTTCCAGTGAGAACAAACCAAGTTTATTCAACCTCTCCTCATAGCTAATGCCCTCCATACCAGGCAACATCCTGGTAAATCTCTTCTGCACCCTCTAAAGTAAGGTTAAGGTTAAGGGGGGGGTTTATTGGGTTACGGGTATAGGGTGGATACGTGGGTTTGAGTAGGGTGATCATGGCTCGGCACAACATCGAGGGCCGAAGGGCCTGTTCTGTGCTGTACTGTTCTATGTTCTATAAGTCTCCACATCCTTCTGGTAGTGTGGCGACCAGAATTGAACACTGTACTCCAAGTGTGGCCTAACTAAGGTTCTATACAGCTGCAAAATGACTTGCCAATTAATGGCCAATATTTAACCGGGGGCGTTGGCATTAAACATATTTATATTTTCGTCTATTTCATACCTTCAAAATATTTAGCATGGTGCACAATATTCCAAAGTTCTAAGATTTTTACGGCTTGAAAGTATTTTTCTCTGCCTTGAAACATCTGATTTCAGGATCTTGGGATACTTCACAAGCAACAGACTCCTGTTGTACCATATCACTTTTTGATTGCTGCAGTTATAGTCTTCATCACCCCTGATTACTGTGAATTTACAATGTCCTCATCCTTCAGTAAGTCTATTGCGGGGCAATGACCGTCATCTACAGCCCACTTACGCTTGTCTTCCATCATCAATTCAATCGGTGCATCAACGTTTCGAAACCCTCGGACTTCAATTTCTCCTGCAATGAAGCCAGAATGTTTTCCTATTTTTCTGCAATTGTTCCATGATTGGGAGATTCAAAGCCAGACACACAGCAGCTCATCCTAACACTTGTTCATGCATGCTGCAGTAATGACCTCCTTACGCGCCACAGAATGGGTAAAATCCTTCAGGTTAATCTCACACAGTAGATCAATCGCAGTCGGGTCCCCCGTTATAATGGAAACAAAACTGTTTAACCCACTTGCCAGGGTGTGATTGGGAGCACATGTTGGTCGGAATGAACAATGGCCATCTATTCTTTTGTAATTCATGAGCAATTGAAACTTTCTGCAAGAATCACTGCTACGATAGGGGAACATAAGAGTCAAAGGGATTTAGGTGCCCATGGACGCAAATCACAGAAAGCTGGTGCACAGGCTAAAAGTAATGAAAGTGATGGATTTAGAAGGGAATAAGTGGTGCTTATAGGAGCAGTTGCAGATCTTTCAGTTCCCTGTGTCGTTTTTGTTATTTAATTAAATCGGGTCTCATCTCAATCCCTTTGGCCAACTTTGGTTCCAAACCGTTTAATACTTGCACCCAACAAAAATGATCAAGTCTTGAAAGTGGTAATTGATCCGGAAACATAGAACATAGAACATAGAACACTACAGCGCAGTACGGGCCCTTCGGCCCTCGATGTTGCGCCGACCCGTGAAACCATCTGAAGCCTATCTGACCTACACTATTCCATTTTCATCCATATGTCTATCCAGTGACCACTTAAATGCCCTTAAATTTGGCGAGTCTACTACTGTTGCAGGCAAGGCGTTCCACACCCTTACTACTCTCTGAGTAAAGAAACTGCCTCTGACATCTGTCCTATATCTACCACCCCTCAATTTAAAGCTATGTCCCCCCCGTGTTGGTCATCACCATCCGAGGAAAAAGACTCTCACTGTCCATCCTATCTAACCCTCTGACTATCTTATATGTCTCTATTAAGTCACCTCTCAGCCTTCTCCTCTCTAATGAAAACAACCTCAAGTACCTGAGCCTTTCCTCGTAAGACCTTCCCTCCATACCAGGCAACATCCTAGTAAATCTCCTCTGAACCCTTTCCAAAGCTTCCACATCCTTCCTATAATGTGGTGACCAGAACTGCACACAGTACTCCAGGTGTGGCCGCACCAGAGTTTTGTACAGCTGCAGCATGACCTCGTGGCTCCAAAACTCAATCCCCCTACTGATAAAGGCTAGCACACCATATGCCTTCTTAACAGCCCTATTAACCTGGGTAGCAATTTTCAGGGATTTATGTACCTGGATGCCGAGATCTCTCTGTTCATCTACACTACCAAGAATCTTGCCATTAGCCCAGTACTCTGCATTCCTGTTACTCCTTCCAAAGTGAACCACCTCACACTTTTCCGCATTAAACTCCATCTGCCACCTCTCAGCCCAGCTCTGCAGCTTATCTATGTCCCTCTGTATCCTATAACAGCCTTCAGCACTATCCACAACTCCACCGACCTTCGTGTCATCTGCAAATTTACTAACCCATCCTTCTACACCCTCTTCCAGGTCATTTATAAAAATGACAAACAGCAGTGGCCCCAAAACAGATCCTTGCGGTACACCACTAGTAACTGAACTCCAGGATGTACATTTGCCATCAACCACCACCCTCTGTCTTCTTTCAGCTAGCCAATTACTGATCCAAACCGCTAAATCACCTTCAATCCCAAAATGATAAATATCTGCGGTGCTGGGGGAGGGGTGGGGGTGAGCGGGCGGGGAGCATTACTTCCTCTGCCCATCTCCTGGTCCCTCACCATTATGAAAATGTTCTGATTTCTCTTTCACGCAACGTCCGCATAATGCGGATGCGCCACACTTCACCACTGTCATAGTTTTGTTCACCCAGTCAGTTTTGCTCGGTCCTCTTGAAACTTTGTGCTCCGTCGCGCAAGTTGTTGAATATTTTTAAGGCCGAGTTAGATAGATTCTTGCCGAACCATGGAGTCAAAGGTTATCAGAGGCAGGCAGGAAAGTAGATTTGAGGCCACAATCAGGGGAGGCCGTGGCGTTGTCACTGGACTAGTAGTCCAGAAACCCAGAGTTTTGCTCTGGGGACACTGGCTCGAATCCCACCATGACGGATGGTGGAATTTGAATTCAATAAAAATCTGGGATTGATGTGAAATCATTGTCGATTGTCTTAAAAAGAAATCTGGTTCACTAATGCCCTTTAGGGAAGGGAATCCTTATCTGGTCTGGTCTACATGTGACTCCAGACTCACAGCAATGTGGTTGACCCTTAACTGCCCTCAAGGTTGGGCAATTAATGCTGGCCCAGCCAATGACACCCACATCCCATAGACGAATAATATATTTTAAAAAAATCAGCCATGGCTTATCAAGTGGCAGAACAGAAACAAGGGGCCGAATGGCCATCAGCAAACCCAGATATACAACATTCTATTTCGTCATCCATGTCTGCTGAGGCCCCTGGGAATTATTACTTGTCACATCCTGATAATCATTTATCCCTGCTCCCTGCCATCCTAACAATGACCAATTTACGTTGCAAGCTTACCTCCAGTTCCACACATTTATTCTGGGAATTGTCCCAAACCATCAATGGAACTTTGCTGATCCGCCGTAATAATGATCTCCTTGAGAAATGTAACAAGCTATGAGCTATCGCTTACAAGTCCATGATGACTCCCTGATCTGTGGAATTTAGGCGAACCTTTAGTCACTGTCTCCGATGAATGATATGATTAAACTGCTGTGTCGATAGATGGCTTTCCCTGCCTTTCTTAAATAGTGCAATAATATTTGTAATATCCCAAACCGAAGACAGAAGGTGTAATTTTAACAGGTAGGGGAGGGCGGGGTGTGGCTGTAAACATTAACTCCTTTGTAGTGGTACCTGCTGTCTACCTGCCCTCTTTGTCAATTTACCAGTGGTGGGGGAGGCAGTCTTCCTACCCATAGGCCAATTGACTCTCCGCCCAGGGTCGCCGGGAACATACCTGTGGTGGCTAAGTTTGACACTGAGTCCAATCTGTCTGGTGTCCCTGGTAGACCAATGACTGGGCAAGGTGGGGGGTTGGGGGGAGAGGATACCTTATTTTTGGGCCCACTGCGCAAAATCACGAGCTCCCCTCCCTTAAGGTGCTCCGACTGGGTTCCCCGCCCTACCGCCCTGACATTCCCAGCACAATCGTCCCCTCCCCAACCACCATCACCTCCCCACACACCTCACTGGGGCCTGCCATCTTGGCCTTGGTGATTTCCCCCCGCCATGATTTTTCTCAAGGTTGCCTTTCTCTGCTTGTACCTCGAGCTCCACTCCAAAAGCAAATACAAACTATTCATTTAACAACTCAGTCATTGTTATATTAAATGCCTACATCCAATATTCTCCCTCTGAATTCTCTTTCTCTTAATACACTTAGAAAAATGTTTCTTTTATGTTTTCCCTTCATTGCTCTTGATGTACTTGCTGGCTTCATATATTTGATATGGGTGATTCAATAATCGCAGGAAATACATCTTGGGAAACAGCAGACTTTCAACCAGTGATTTTACTTCCAAAGTTAATGGATAGAAACTCATGGTCAGTGATCCACAGCCTCAGAATCATAGAATCCCTGCAGTGCAGAAGTAGGCCATTCGGCCCAGCAAGTTTGCACCAATTCCCCAGAACAGCACCCTATCTAGGCTCAATCTCCCGCCTTATCCCCATAACCCCAGCTGAACTTTAGGGACAATGTAGTGTGGCCAATCCACCTGACTTGCACACTTTTGGACTGTGGGAGGAAACTGGAGCACCCGGAGGAAACCCACACTGATGCAGAGAGAGCGTGCAAACTCTACACAGTCACCCGAGGCCGGAATCGAAACCGGATCCCTGGTGCTATGAGACTGCAGTGCTAACCACTGTGCCACCGTGCCATCTTCTCATGAGGCCTTCCTTGTGGGCTACACTACTCGTTGACAAAAAAGCAAAATCCAAACTTAAATCCTTTGTTTTTCAACATAAGAGATTATGGATTTGGAAGAATCTTTGCAAATGGACTTTCCTCAGAAGACCTGAACCTGATTTCTTCAGCAAATTATATTTTTGTTATTTATGTACCAGATTCTGTTGCAAATTTTACGGAGCATACATGTTGTACATCTATCCAGCTGGCCCTGCACCTGTGATAATTAATACCCAATCATTATTTAAACATGCATTTACTGCTTTGATCTAACTTGGTGGCCATTTCGCATTTTCATATCTGTTTCTTGGAATGAAGCGAATGGCACTGTCTTCCCTGCTCATATTTTGGTAGCCATGATGTGGAGATGCCACCGTTGGACTGGGGTGAGCACAGTAAGAAGTCTTGCAACACCAGGTTAAAGTCCAACAGGTTTGTTTCAAACACCAGCTTTCGGAGTGCAGCTCCTTCCTCAGGCATTTCCCCCGACACCCTGTATATACCAACATTGCACCTGAGGAAGGAGCAGTGCTCCGAAAGCTTGTGTTTGAAACAAACCTGTTGGACTTTAACCTGGTGTTGTAGGACTTCTTACCATATTTTGGTAATTGCAACATTTCTTTTCAATATTTAATTACATCCCTGGGTCCCTGTTTTGTCTTGCCCTGGATGGATTTAAGAGGAGGTGCATTTTAACTGGAGCTGGTGCTGGAAGTCATTCTAATCACGGGAAAGGTACGAGAATCGCACAAAATAGCAGCGAGCGTTCTCCAATGCTTTTCCACACTGCAGACCCTGGTGCAGGAGAGAGACCTTCAATCCACACTGAATCAGGAGACCCTCCAGGGGCACTCTTCAAGAGCCGTGGGAGTAGATAACTATCGTGGTTAATGCATGCAGTGCATGCCTGAGAATGTGGATAGGGTGTTGCAAGACGCTTAATTAACTTAAACAGGTGTCTAAGGACAGTAAATGCATCTTGAAATTCCATCCCACCAATTGAACCACTAGCCTCATGCATTGTTGAATTGACCATCCTTCCAACTCTCCCCTTTCACTACATTCTCCTACATGAATCAGGTAACTAGTTGGTTTCTATCAGGACTGTTGTCTGTTTAGAGGATAGTAAGAAGTCTTAAAACACCAGGTTAAAGTCCAACAGGTTTGTTTCGAATCACTAGCTTTCGGAGCACAGCTCCTTCATCAGTTGAGTCTGTTTGACTTTAACCTGGTGTTGTAAGACTTCTTACTGTGCCCACGTCTTCCACGCTGGCATCTCCACATCATGTTTAGAGGCTGGCTACCCACCTCCTGAAGCTGCCAGCCAATCAGAGGGTGGATCAACAGCATAACTGGGAAGAAGAAATGTCCCTTAACCAGGTACGTGGGGCCTGGGGGCCAGTGGTGGAGGGAGTGGTTGGTGAAGAGGCACACAGTGACTTTGCTGTTGGGTTTGTTATTTCCACTGGGGGGAGGGGTGGCTCTTCCTTTGCCCAACTAGGAGCCCCCCTCACTTGAAGGCTGCCAGGGTTTACATGGTGGTCTTGCCACACAGTGGAGGGCCCACCCTATGTTACTAAAATGGCAGCGGCAGGGGATTAATTGGCCCTTAATTGGCCATTTAATTGGCCCACCTGGTCCCTCAGCGGGAGGGCCGCAGCTCACCTTGCCCACTGCAGGTTAAATGGCGTGGCAGGGCGGCAGGAAGATGATGGGCATTGCACCCTTCCTCTCTGGCATACCCTCCCCATTTTAGGAAACCTGAAGGTAGCACAGTGATTAGTGCTTCACAGCGCCAGAGACCCGGGTTCGATTCCCGGCTTGGGTCACTGTCGGTGCGGGGTCTGCACGTTCTCCCCGTGTCTGTGTGGGTTTCCTCCGGGTGCTCCGGTTTCTTCCCACAAGTCCCGAAAGACGTGCCTGTCAGGTGATTTGGACATTCTGGATTCTCCCTCTGTGTACCCGAACAGGCGCCAGAGTGTGGCGACGAGGGGATTTTTGCAGTAACTTCAATGCAGTGTTAATGTAAGCCTACTTGTGACAATAATAAAGATTATTATTATTATTAACCCATGGCTTCTCCCACCCCCCCCCCCCAAACCCCTCACCCTGTGACCTCTCCGCACTACTCCCCCAATAGCCAGCTATTAACCAAGAGATCCACATCATCCAAACACATTACACAGCCGCGCTCACTGACAAACCTCCGCCTCTCTCGTAGGTCACCGTGGCAGAAGCACCTGGCTGACAAGGGGCAGGTGTGGTTTCATCTCCTTACTCTGACGGAAGAGGCTGTGCTCCCTATAATTGCACTGGCTACGATAGATGGCCTGACTAGCAGTGAGCCTGTAGCTGTCAAAAATGATGGTTTCCCCATAATCCTCCTTCTCACCCATCTCCTTCAATAACATTTCTCAATTGCCTTTAGGTAAAGTACAAGCGTAGAAGGGAAGTGCTTCTCTGAGATCAGTAGTAACTAATGCCAGTGATGGGTGTCAAAGCATCTCAGACTACACTATCCTGCTACCCTCCTTCCCATATTCCATCTCCTCATTTAACAATCTCTTTTGATTTACAAGGTGCAGATGATTTAAGGGTGCATCTCTAGGTTTCCTCCACCCCGTCCTCCACATAAACACCCAAAACACCCTCCTTCCTTCTCTGAAATCCCATCCTTGCGTGCTTTTCCTTGAGGCACCAAAGAACCATAACTTGGCCAGGCAGATGAAAGAAGTGGAGAAGCAAAAATAAAAGACGAGAAAAAAAATCATTGCGTGCTCTCACACTCGCAACCTCCAGCTCAGATACTGACAGAGCGTGTACTCCACTACGATCGCGTAGGAATTTGGTGGGACCATACCTGTCGCAGTTTTGGTCTCTATATTTAAGAAAATATATATTTCAGAGGCGGCAGTGCAGCAAATGTTCACCAGGTTGGGTTCTTGGGATGTGGGGGGTTGGCCTGTGCTGAGGGGTTAGATACTCTCTGGAGTTCAAAAAAAAATGAGCGGTCATTTCATTGGAAATTACGAGACTTTGACGGGGCTTCATGGGGTAGAAACTGAGCGATTGTTTCTATTGGTTGAGGAGTCCAAAACACGGCAGGGGGGGTTCTCAAAATAAGAAATTAAGAGCCAATCATTTGGGACTGAGATGAAGAGAAGTTTCTTCATTCAAACATCTCTGAATCCATGGAATTCTCGACCCTGGAGAATTATGGATGATCCATTCTTTCACGGGATCAGGCCATCACTGGCAAAGCCAGTATTTGTTGTCCAAATCTTTTTTTAAAACTTAGAGTACCCAATTATATTTTTCCAATTAAGGGGGCAATGTAGCGCGGCCAATCCACCTAACCGGCACATCTTTGGGTTGTGGGGGTGAAACCCACGCAGACACGGGGAGAATGTGTAAACTCCACACGGACAGTGGCCCAGGGCCAGGATTGAACCCGGGTCCTCGGTGCCATAGGCAGCAGTGCTAACCACTGCACCATCGTGCAGCCCTTGTTGTCCAAACCTAATTATCCTCGCGTGTCAGAGGGCAGCTAAGAATCGACCACGTCGCTGTGGGCATGAAGCCAGCTGTAGGCCAGACCAGCTAAGGACAGAAGATTTCCTCCCCTGAAGGACATTTTTGAACCAGATGTTTTTTTTTTTACGATAGTTATTGATAGCCCCATGGTTGCCATTACTAAGAGTAGTTTTATATTCCAGATTTGTTCATAGATTTTCATTCCCGCCAACTGCTGTGGTGGTATTTGAGTCCATGTCCCCAAAGCAGTAGCCTGGGCCTCTGGATTAACAAGGCCCGTGACATTACCGCTATGCCACTATCTCCCTTGGAGCCAAGATCCCTGTTGATGGGACACCAGCCGGCCGGCTGAGACCCCCCGTAGTCGCCATTAGATTCTGCCCATTGTTCCTCATCATAGTTCAGATGGAAGAACTGCTCTCGTTTAACCAAAAGTGAAAAATTATAATTTGCGTGAAAGGCAGGAATGACTAAAAGTTATTCTGTGACTATAAATGAGGTCCAAAGTTAAAATAGTGCAAAACAGGGCAATGAAATGCTTGCAGCCCATTTTCACACCTTGAGTAGCTGACTTGCTGCTGAAGGAGGGACTTAATTGTATTCCCCTTGCCTTGTGACAATAAGGAAGATGAGCGATTAAAATTTACTTCTGTCCTTGCCCCGCAATCGCTGTGCACCATTCTTGCCAACTCACCATTTTTACTGATTTATCTGTGTCAGTGTGTCTGGCACCCACCACTTTATGACTCAGGTGTTTGGTTGCGTTGCCACTTCCAAACTTGTAGTGATCTGCATATCTATATATATATATATATATACAAGGGTTATATGTGTATATACACAAGGGGTCAAAGTAGATGCACTACAACTAAACAATCACTAGAGGGAGCACGGGAGATGCATAAATACAGACAGACAGGAAGTCAGAGTCACTCTTCACAGGAACGGCAGCTGAGGAGCAGGACACAGACAGGCAGCTCAGATGTAACATAGTAGAAGCGCCGGAGAGAGAACAAACTCATACAAATAAAGCATCTACTTCAACTGTAAGAGTACGAGCTTTATTCAGACACAAGGAATAATACAAAACTCATGCTCAAGGCCAAGGGCAATTGTGTCTATAAGCTCCTGAAGCAATTTAAATAGGCTCCCTCTGCTCACTGGATCACAGTATCTTTTGTTGTCCCCTATGCCATGGGAATTTGTACCTTCCACGTTGTGGCATGTACAGATCTGTTGCATTACAACCCTCGAGGAAGATGTCTCTTACTGTGGGAGTCAGTCTTGATTCATCCCTCTGGATACAGATAGACCTCGATGAGAAATAGTGGCAGTTTTAGTGAACACCATCACCAGCATCAGGGCCACTCAAAATGCATCCAGTGAGAGAGGCCAGTTTTGCACTGTTTTAGCTGGATTGGGGGAGAAGGTGGTGTGGTGGGCATGTCACACTCACCATAATACTCTGGGAACATGTGCTTAAATCACACCATAGTGGCTAGCGGAATCCCCGATGATGCCAATATCGGAGGCGGTTTTCAGATTCTCCGCCCCCTGAAAAGCAACGTTCTCTAGGGGTATGCCGTGCCACATATCCATGGCCTCAGGCCGAGTTCCCGACGGCGTGCAACGCGTGTGGTCTCACCCGTTGTGAACTTAGCATGGTGGCTGAGGACTCAGTCCGGCGCCACCACAGTTAGGGGAGGGCCGATCCATGGGCAGGGGGGTTTAATTGGGGGTTGGGGACACTGTGGGCTGGCGGTCCGGGGCACGCGATCGGCTGAAGGCGGGTACTATTTTTGCGGTCTGGGTCCACGGGCTGAGTCCGCTATGAAGCACGGCTTGGCAGCTGCAGGCCGCCGCTCTGCGCAGGCGCAGCCACGGACCCGGGAATGCTCAGGGCCGTATCGGCAGCTAGAGCTGGGAGCTCTACGCTGCCGCCCTGCTAGCCCCCAGCAAAACGGGGATTCGGTGGCTGTTTTGCGCCAGTTTTCCTGGGGTAAAACACCACCGCTTTCACACCGGCATGGGGACTTAGTCTCCAAAACAGAGAATCCAGCCCCCTGTCTTAGCCGACTAAGAGAGGGGCAATTATAAAAAAGAAATCTCGTGCATAATCATTCACATCACCTCTTCAGAATAAATCTTCAGTCACTAAATTATTGAGATTTCAGACAGATGTTTGGCAATAATAGCTATTCTTCCACTTGCTTTTACCTCAGTCCATCTGCATTCAAATATGGTATCGGTCTCATTTAAAGGTGACAATAAAAGATTATTTCCATTAGTTTTTCAGAGCTAGCCCGCACTTTATTATAATACAAGTGTCCAAAAGCAGCAGCTAGTCCATCACGAGATGTGTGTTACTGATGAGAGAGGATGTGTAATGGATACCTGCCCATGTACTTGAATTACATGTTAATATTTCAGGAGAGACAGGAAGAGCACAATAAACTCTGCTTCATTTCGAGGGCGGTAGAAATATCATTAGACTCTGATACATTTACACGTTGCCTGATTTCATTAAAGGCTCGAAAAGGGTAAAAAAATAATCAGCGGTCCGATATTTATAGGAACGTATTAATTGAAAATTGAGATTGCGCTATCAAAAAGTGACCAGAGACTTGAACTTCTGTGCACGGTACTGAGGGCTCTTAATATTCACTGGTATCATTCTGACTGCACAAATGTGTTAAAAAGTTATTTACAATCTGCAAGATCATTTCTTACCGGCTGCAAGTTCTACCTTTCTCATTGCGTCCTCCTGCTGGTAAAACGACACTAAACGATACTAAATGGGCAGCACGGTCACACAGTGGGTAGCACCGTTGCTTCAGAGCCCCAGGGTCCCAGGTTCGATTCCCGGCTTGGGTCACTTGTCTGTGCAGAGTCTGCACGCTCTCCCCGTGTCTGCGTGGGTTTCCTCCGGCTGCTCCGGTTTCCTCCCACAAGTCCCGAAAGACGTGCTTGTTAGGTGAATTGGACATTCTGAATTCTCCCTCTGTGTACACGAACAGGCGCCGGAATGTGGCGACTCGAGGCTTTTCACAGTAACTCCATTGCAGTGTAAATGAAAGCCTGCTTGGGACAATAAAGATTATTAAAAATATTAAATTCTTGAAGGGGAAATGAGAAAAAAGGGTTCATTCCAGTTCCGATGAAAGATTGTCGACCTGAAAGATGAACCCAGTTTCTCTCCGCAGGTGCTGCCTGACCTATTTGGTTTTCCAGCATTTGATGTTTTTCATATGAGGAAGAGGGCTCGATTTTACACCCAGAGTGCAAGTTCTATTATATCTGAGTTGAAGACAAGACCCGAGCTGACATTTGAAGATTCAAGGATTCTTTATTGCTTTCATGGGTAAATCAAGCATAGCTAAGGTGGAACGTAACACAGCTACAACAGTAATCCCCTGTGATTTGGCAATAGGCTGCACTGTCATCCATGCATGATCCATTTAGAATGAATGGTCACTCTTTATTGATCAAAGCAAGATCACTGACAGACTACAGCATGAATGACATCACAAAACACATTGGAACCTGTTACACTTTCCGTTGCATATAGATTGGATGCACGGTGCTGAAGCAAACTGATGTCGCCTGTCAGCCTCAATGGAGAAGTTTATGAATAAAATGAGATTTGTAGAGATAACAGACACTGGGCTCAAAGTTCAAAGGGCACCAATATGTTGGTGAAAATAAGTCTTCCACCAGCCTTGAAGAGACTAATTTCCATCGCATAAATTGTTGTTCCTTGGGCGGCGGCGGGGAGGGGGGGGGGGGGGGGGGAGGGGGGGGGGCAGGGGGAACAGGCTGCCTAACTTGCATCATCTCATATACAGCATGAAGCCTGAGAGGATATAATAAAAGGGAAGGAGTTAGACTCAAAGTTTTCACGCCGTGCTTGCAGAGGATGGGTCGGGAGCAGTTGGAAAATCGGAGACGTGGCTTGAATCTACCTTTGTAGTGTTTATGCGTTTGCCTCATGATATCTCCTGTGACCATTTATCTCCTGTGTGGATAGAGCCTGACGCGCCCTGTTCACCAACAGTGACAATAAGACTGAAGAATCCGAACTGAACAACATATGAGATGAGGGCCTCCTCATTCAAGAGGTTCACTCTATCAGAGCACAACTGTTGGCCTGTTCCAAAGTTAGAGCTGTGGGCAGTACAAGGAAAGGTTTAGGATGAGCCCAGATGGGCTTTGGAATGGGTGTTAAACAAAGCTAAGATATGCAGATTGATATGACAAGGTGCGGAGAGGTGAACTCACTCCCTCCTATCCAGTCTCCTCAGTTGGTCACAACAAAGGTTTTTGAATTTATTTTCCCAGTGGGTGCTTTTTTTCAAGTCCAGATGTGCTTCATACCATCCATACAGTGAATAATAAGGAAGAGATCAACAAGGTTCACTACAGTTAAAGAAAGAGAAAGTTTATTAGCCAGCAAACACAAGAAAGAAAAATAAAAGATGTGACCTCAGACAGCCAGATGCCAGAAGAAAGTTAGGTTAGAGACCAAATAAAAAGACAAAAGAACATAATAATATATAATCTTTATTAGTGTCGCAAGTAGGCTTACATTAACACCGCAATGGAGTTACTGTGAAAATCCCCGAGTCGTCACATTCCGGCGCCTGTTCGGGTACACGGAGGGAGAATTAAGAATGTCCAATAAACCTAACAGCACGTCTTTCGGGACTTGTGGGAGGAAACCGGAGGACCCGGAGGAAACCCACGCTGACACGGGGAGAACATGCAGACTCCGCACAGACAGTGTCCCAAGTCGGGAATCCCACTCGGGTCCCACGATTTTCTGTTGTCATGACAAGGTAAATGGTACAATGAAAGCAGTGTGATATGGAGCTGAATTTTACCTCCCCCCCCACCCCTTCTCCCTGACAGGATGACTGATGGGTGGGGCATAAAAACTGGATGCCATGGCAGCAGAACCATGCTTGTCATTGGCCAAACTCTGCCTGTCCGATTTGGCATTTTACTCACCAATTAGTGGCCACCTAACGACCTCTTTCTGCCAGCACTGCGATTTTACCCAGGGTGGGGGAGGCTGGGAAAAAATGGTCCAAGCTGCTGGGTGATACCCAGCAGTTTCTTATTTGGATACCCTGGGCCCAAGCAGAAGGCCTCCCTCAGGTATCTGCCTGTCCTGTGTTTCACCACGCATCCCCCCCACACCCTCCCCACCATCTCAATCCCTCCCCCCACCCTGAGGCCTGTCAGCCTGGCCCTGGCAAGAACTCAGACTGACTTTCACATGGGGGTTCATTGCTTCTCTTCATCAAGGGACTTCCTGCCTCCCAGCACGGGCCACTGCTCCGGGAATCGCTGCTGCTGACATTAGGATATAATAACCTGAGCTTATTTCCTGTATGAGACACAAGGCACCAATAGCTCAAAAAGGATTTGGTGAACACATTGCGGGTTTATTTATATAGGCTAGGCACATGAACACAGTTATACAAGCATAAAGCTTGAAGACTGTGAGCTGTATGTGTGGTTTGTTCAGGGCTAAATAGCCGGCTTTTAAATCAGACCAAGGCAGGCCAGCAGCGTGGGTTCAATTCCCATTCCAGCCTCCCCAAACAGGTGCCGGAATGTGGCAACTAGGGGCTTTTCACTTCAATTGAAGCCTACTTGTGATAATAAGTGATTTTCATTTCATTTCATATCAGACGACATATTTTTCTTCGGGTGATCTCATTCTGATATCCCTTAAAGACGTATTACAGAAGCAGGGAGAGCAGAACTGCTGGATATTTAATTGCTTGGCCCCTGATGGGTGAAGAAGGCCAGTCTTCAGCCAAATAAACGCCCATTAAATGGTTACAAGGGTGGGCCAGGCAAGCAGAGGCAGGTTTACCACCGTTCTTCATTCCGGAGAGCAGGGACCCTAACCCCTATGTAAAATTCAGCCCATAAAGTTCAGCATTCTGAGACGTGGCTCTGTTTTTGCTTTTTATCTTTGCAGTCACTTTACAATTGGAGATGGAAGTTTTTTTTCCAGGGCCAGGATGAGACGATAAGACATAAGGGGCTGAAGTTGGCCATTCGGCCCATTGAGTCTGCGCTGCCATTCAATCATGGCTGATTTGTTTCTCATTCCCATTCTCTTGTCCTCTCCCCCTAGTCCCAATCCACTTATTAATCAAAAATCTCTCGATCTTTGTCTTATAGACGCTCGCCGACTTTAACTGGTCCAACTTAAATACCCATTTAGAGAAATCCTCACGTTTACTTTCTGAATTATTCGAGGGTTTTTGTCTCCACTGCTTTGTTTAGAGGTTTATTCTGCCTATTGATCACTTTGCAAAGAGGAATTTCATAATATCTGTCTTAAACATTTCCTTCTTCAATATGGAAAGATTACTCTTTGTTTTGCTCCCATTTTAATTTTTTTAAAGTTTAACTTTTTCGACACATTTTAGCTATCTTACAGGCTCAGGTCAAATGTTTTCTCTCTCGAATGAAGGACCCAAGTTTCTTCAGTCTATTTTCATTACTGTACTGAGGATCCTTAACCGATCAATAATTGTCACCTCTGCACTGCCTCGAGTAACGTGGGAGTCTCTCTCTGTTCTTTGCAACCAGAGCTGCGTGCAGTATTTAAGATTCAACCTGATTAAAACACTATAAAGTTTTATTATCTGCTCATAGTTATTTTTATTGTGTTGGCAATAAAGTTCAACATCCTACTGGCTTATTTTATTGACTCAGATGACTGAATTCATTGGATATGTTTCGTGTCAAGTCTATCAAGGCCCCTTGGAATCCTTCAGTTTGGTCCTAAGCTAGTTCCTCTTTCTCCTACTCTTGTTCTGCCTCCATTAGTCGTCCTGGGTGAACTTCATGGTAAAGACCATACACTAAAATGGTTGCAGAGAAAATATTTGAATCTCTTCACACTCCTAGTGGTGCACGAAGCAGACTTCCATCTATTTCCATAGCACGTCACTCTTGGAACAGGTCATCAGTCTGTCGCCAGAGGTTTATATCTTGATGGGGCGCTACTCTGCATCAAGCGTGGCTGACCAGGGGTCTCTCCCACTGTTAACGCCAGCCGTTGGCGTGTTTGGAAGGAGTTGCAGGTTGACACACTCAAACTGTTTGGCCGCGTTATGAACACACCCTCCTTGACCATCAAGTCCTGGTGTGGGATTTGAACCCTGAGCTTCTGGCTCAGAGGCACGGACACTACCCAGTGCGCCAGAAGACCTCTGAGAATCAATTCCTATCTTTAAGCTCTTGGAAGACATCTTGCAGAATCCTTTCTCTGATGTAATTTGCTAAAATCTTCATTTCAGACGTTCTTCCAATTCTTCAAGCATTTTTGTCAGGTTTTGGGGACATACAAAGTCTATGATGGCTTGACACATCATGCAGGGAACCTGTGGTAGCGTGGCCCCTTTAAGAGGGAGAGCTCCACTGACCACATGACCGGCTTAGGACCAATCGTGTGGGAGCGTGCGAGCCCCGGCCAATGGGGAGTTTGCACGGGGCCCTGGGAGCATTACCCTGGATTGTGTGGACTGGGGAGCTGAAGAGTAAAGACCTTTCCATGTTCTCTGCACGCAGGGATGGCGAGGCCTTTGTAGCTGAAGTGCTCAGAGAACATACGGCTTTGTAAATGAACAAAAACTGTTTATTAATTGTTTCTATGATGTAAGATTGCTGTTGGATATTACGGTTAAATACAAATAATTATGGTTAACTCATATTAATCACTGTTAACTCAGGAGCTGCTCGAGATGCGACTGTGCTCTGTGCTTGTTGTCCAGATTCTTTGTCTGTGCTGTGCAGATGACCGCGTGTCCCCATGAGGCCTGTCTTCTGGTGACCTACTCCTGTCACTACACCATCTGTGGTCAGATGCTAGAATCTCAGTCTATGCATATGGCGCCAATCCTAGCTTACAGTTTGGTTATTAAATTATTATCAAATGATATTCTACATATCATTACAGGCATGTTGTATAATGCTCTGTGCCTGTTATCTATCTGCTATTGCCTTTCACCCAAAAACCCCTTTTTTACTGCTGGAAGCATCCTGTGTATGTCTCGAGTCCCCCCCCCCCCCCAGAACAGATTCTTTTTCACAGCATGTTCAAGCCAGGTGAAAATTGCAGAATTTCAGGGGCACTAACTTTATCCCTCCCTATCTTGTCATTTTCAAAGTGCGCCATTTTAGGGGAAGGCGGCAGGATTTAGTACTCCTGCCATTTCTGACTTGCGTCCCACATTTAAAAAAATTAATTTACTGATGTGGACGTCGCTGGTTAGGCCAGCATTTATTGCACACTCCTAGTTGCCCTTGAGAAGGTGGTGGTGAGTTACCATCTTGGACTGCTGCAGTCCTCGAGATGTAGGTATACCCACAATGCTGTTAGGGAGGAAGTTCCAGGATTTTGACCCAATGACAGTGAAGGAACAGTTATATATTTCCAAGTCCGGATGGTGAGTGACTTGGAGGGGAACTTTCGTCAGGTGGAGTTCCCAGGTATCTGCTGCTCTTGGTTTTTTAGGTGGTAGTGGTTGTGCGTTTTGAAGGTGCTGTCTAAGGAACATTGATGAGTTCCTGTTGTGCATCTTGTAGATAGTACACACGGCTGACACTGTCTGTCAGTGGTAGAGGGATTAAATGTTTGTGGAAGGGGCAGCAATCGAGTGGGCTGATTTGGCTGGATGGTGTTGAGCTTCTTGAATGTTGAATTATTGAATGATGTTAGGAAGGTCATTGCTGAAGCAGCTGAAGATGGCTGAGACTAGGACACTACCCGGAGGATTTCCTGCAGTGATTTTCCGAGACTGAGATAATTGACCTTTAACCACCACAACCATCTTCCTTTGTGGCAGGTATGGCTCCAACCAGCGGAGGGTTTCCCCCCTGATTCCTATTCACTTTAGTCTTGCTGGGCTCCTTGATGCCATACTTGGTCAAATGCTGCTTTGATGTCAAAGTCAGTCACTCTCATCTCATCTTTGGCATGAAGGTCTCTTGTCCATGTTGGAACCAAATCTGTAATGAGGTCAGGAGCTGATGACCCTGGTGGAATCCAAACTGAGGCCGGGATGCTCCGACCCCGTGCTGGGTCGGAGATCCACAGGGGGACGCTAGAATCGTGCTTGCCGCCCCACCACCGGCTTACCAATTTTCCGGCGCCGAGTCTTAGGCGCCCGCGGGATCGCTGCCGCGTTGGTCGGGGGCCGTTGAAAGCGCCCCCCCACCACCCCCCCGAAAGGTCGCCGGGTTTGGCCGAGTCACAGCAGCGTGGGTTACTCAGGTCCCACATGGTAGGATCTGGAAGGTGTGTCTGCGTCGGCCATTCTGGAGGGGGGGTGGGGGGGGGAATGACCCAGGGGGGCCTCCATGATGGCCTAGCCCCCAATCCGGGTCTACTGATCGGCGGGTGGGCTGGTTCTGTGGGGGCCTATGCTCCTCCACGCCGGGCCCCTGTAGGGCTCTGCCATATTGCCCGGGGGCCGTCTCGGAAACGGGAACCCACGTGCATGCGCGGATTCACGGCAGCCGTACCGCGCATGCACGGAATCACGCCGGCCGTTCCGCACATGCACGGAATCACGCCAGCCGTCCCATGCATGCATGAACTCGCGCTGGCTGTTCCGACCCAGCTGGAGCTGCGGGGACCACTCCAGCGCCGACCTAGCCCCCTAGCAAGGGGAGCATTACTAATTATCGAGCACCGTTGACGCCGGAGTGGTTCGCGCGGCTTTTCATGCCGGCGTCAGACTCGGTCACGGGATTGGAGAATCCCGGCCTGAGTGTCCGTGAACAGGCTATTGCTGAATAAGTGCCGTTTGATAGCCCTGTTGATGACTAATTCCGTTACTTTACTGATGGTAGAGAGTAAATTGACGCTGCAGTAATTGGCCTTGTTGCATTTGTCTGTTTCTTGTGTACAGGACCCACCTGGGCAATTTTCCACATTGCCACATTGCGGAAGTTCTGCAGAACAAGTCTTCAGTACTATTGCCGGAATATTGTCAGGATCCAGAGCCTTTGCAGTGTCCAGTGCCTTCAGGCGTTTCTTGATATCATGCGGAGTGAATCGAATTGGCTGACGACTGACATCTGTGATGTTGGGAACCTGCAGAGGAGGCGGAGATGGATTATCTACTCAGCACTTCGGGCTGAAAATTGTTGTGATGTGCTGAGCTCCTCCATCATTGAAGACGTTGGGATTCTTGTGTATTTTGAGAACTGACACTAGGAAGCCCGAAGGGTCAAAAACGAATGGAGATTTATTACACGGTGTGTCCACTACGGGATGCTCTTTCACTCTTGTAGTTTCCTGTACTAGCAACTTGTGACACCACATCCAGTGACAACATGCACATATTAATACACAGTGCTCACCGTAGCTACTGAGACTCAATATAAATGCATAACATTTCCTTCTCCTTTAAATTAAACATTCCCAACCGTTTCAAACAAGTGTAAAGTAAATAATAATCAAATAACCATTATCAGTATGTTAGGGGCAGCACGGTGGCCTAGTGGTTAGCACAACCGCCTCACGGCGCTGAGGTCCCAGGTTCGATCCCGGCTCTGGGTCACTGTCCGTGTGGAGTTTGCACATTCTCCCCGTGTCTGCGTGGGTTTCGCCCCCACAACCCAAAAATGTGCAGAGTAGGTGGATTGGCCACGCTAAATTGCCCCTTAATTGGAAAAAATAATTGGGTAATCTAAATTTATAAAAAAAAAATAAAAAATTATCAGTATGTTAGACGGTTTGGAGGTCGCCGCTCTTGGAACGGTATACGGTTAACCTTTTGCCTCTTGACACAAGTTGCAACTTCTGGCATTTTAATCTTTGTACAAATGTCATCAGGTGGTTGTTTTGTCCGGTGTCGATGTGGTAACTAGTGGTTGACTCTGCCCTTGGTCTGAAGTGAGGGCATTGTATTCCTCAAAAGTGTCTGTCGGTGTCAGAGTTCGAGAAAGGGTGAGGTCAGGACTTTGTACAATTGAAACCAAATTTTCAGCAGGTTCCATTTCTGGAGGATCGGTTCTCCCTGCCAACTTCTTGTCCATATGCCTCCTCCGGGTGAGATTATCTCGCATCTGGACGGCATACGAGACAGGTCTGGGCTGCGCAAGGATCGTGGCAAGAACCAATTTTTTTCCATGTGGAGTAATTCCTGGCCAATGCTCCTCGCCCCCTGGTAGAAGACACAATGTTTTGTTTTATTATCCCACTGTTCCATCTGTCCTTGTCCTTTCCGTTGAGCAATTCCTTTCCCTTGCGGAGGTTTCAACAAGTTGAATGCCAGACGTAATTTTCTTGTCATCATTAATAATGTAGGAGATAATTTAGTGGTTAAAAGACCAGTATTCCTATTCATTAGTAGGAATTGATTAAGGCATTTGATCAGCAACCATTGGTTGTTCTCAGTGTGTGTCTCATGGTTTGAACAAAACATTCTGCTAGTCCTTTCACAACAGGATGGTACAGTGCAGGCCTAATATGTTGAATACCATTCTCTTTCAAGAAACCTTTGAATTTGTAGGGGACAATTTGAGATTCGTTATCGCTTACCAATTGCTCAGGGAATATAAACCTACTGAAGACTACTCCCAAGCCTCTCACTTGTCTTTTCTGATTAAGTCCACTTCATTATGTCAACTTCTGGCCACTTTGAATAAGCACCGACTGTCACTAAGAACATATGTCCTTCAAGAGGTCCTGCAGTGCTGATGTGTACCCCGCTGCTAAGCCATTCCCGGAAATGCAGCCGTGCTAATGGCGGCACATTTTGCACCTTCACACATGAAGAACACATCCCAGACTAGAAAAACTTGCACTGGTCCTTATACACTCTCAGGCCATAGCCTTCCAATCTTTGAAGAATGGCATCCAAATTGTGAAGATATTCCTCTTCATCCTTTCCAGTGACACAATGTTATCCAGATAGCACTGGACCCTGCTTCAACTACTCAGGATCTGATCTATTACTCTTTGAAACAATGCAGGTGCTGATGTGACACCAAAGGGTAATCTTCGGTACTGAACAAACTTCTGCATACAGTAAGAAGTCTTACAACACCAGGTTGAAGTCCAACAGGTTTGTTTCAAACACTAGCTTTCGGAGCACTGCTGAGGCAGGAGCAAAGGACTGAGGAAGGACTTTAACCTGGTGTTGTAAAACTTCTTACTGTGCTCACCCCAGTCCAACGCCGGCATCTCCACATCAAACTTCTGTGTGTCACAATTGTCGGAGTTCCTGCGACTTCTGATCTACGTTCATCTATTAGTGTGCCTGGCTCAGGTTGATTTTGCTAAAATGTTGGCTTCCTGTCAATCCTGCAAACAGGTCATCTATGCGGGGTAATGGGTATTGTTCTGCACACAACACTGGATTAAGAGTGACTTTGAATCGCCACAAATTTACACGGATCCGTCTTTTTTGCCGTATACTTCAGCCGCTGTCTATGTTTATGTATTTTCATTATGGAGTTTGCACATTCTCCCCCTGTTTGCATGGGTTTCGCCCCCACAACCCAAAGATGTGCAGGCTAGGTGGATTGACCACGCTAAATTGCCCCTTAATTGGATGAAATGAATTGGGTACTCTAAATTTAAAAAAAAAAGAAGTTTTTTCATTATGTATCCTCATTATTTATCGTATGTTCTCAATTGATTCTCGCTCTTCTTGAGGTTTCTCGTGGAATTTGAAGCTCTCTGCAATCACCAATTGGTGAATAGTGTGCTTGCAGGATTTCTAAAATTTGTTCATATGTTTTTGTACCTGCTTTCTCCGGTTGCACTAAACGTCTGAGGAGATAGAATGTTTCTCTCCCCGCCTCCCACATCACGCCCAGGAATGTGGGAACCCTACTGCTATTTTGTTCAACTGGAAAAAATAGTCAAACCGCTCAGCATAGGAGCTCTATTGCTCCATATTTTCATGGAAGGATCCCACGGCGCCAAAAACTCCCGCCATTTTCTTCCTCATGGAGGTTTCCCTTATGCGCACTTTGCAAAGTGTTTTCTGCAGTTACCTTGCTTTTTCCGATGAAACAAGGCAGCAACCCGAGTTTCAGACTCTTTTTAAAACACCCCCCCCAGCTCCATAATTGCTCTGCAGAGAATTGCTACTAACGTCCACCTCACCCGTTGTGACCGGAGCACAGGCAAGAGCTTTTCTTCTCAGTCTTCTTTCCCGACTTTGGTTCATTTCTTTTCTCTCCCGGGTGACTGGCAGGCGTTATTTGAAGTCCTCGTCAACAGTTTTTGTGTTGTGTATTGTGGAGAACTGACACTGGGAAGTACAGAGGCTCAACACTAACAAAGCTTTATTTACAAGGTGTGTCCACTACAGGCCGCTTCTTCACTCTGGCAGTGTTGCCGCGTTAGCGACCTGCGACGTCACGTCCAGTGACAACATGCATATATTATACACAGTGCTCATTGCAGCCACTAAGACTCAATATAAATACAAAGCACGGTAATTTGTGGAGCCTCCTCCTTCAGTGAGTTGTTTTATTGTCCACCACCAAGCCTAGTTAGATGTTGCAGGACTGCAGAGCTTAGATCTGTTCTATTGGTTGAGGGATCACTTCGCTCTGTCTATCACTTGCTGCTTATGCTGTTTGATACACAAGTAGTCCTGTGTTGTAGTTTAACCAAGTTATCACCACATTGTTAGTTATGCCTGATGTCGCTCCAGGCATGTCATCCTGCACTCTTCATTAAACCAGGGTTGACCTGCTGGCTTGGTGGTAATGGTAGAGTGGGGACATTCCAGGTCATGAGGTTACAGTTTGCGGTTGAGTACAATTCTGCTGCTGCTGATGGCCCACAGTGCCTCATGGATGCCCAGTCTTGAGTTGCTAGATCTGTTCAAGTCTGTCCCATTTAGCATGGTGGTAGTGCCACACAACACGATGGAGGGTATGCTGAACGTGATGATAAGACGTTGCCTCCACAAGGAATGTGTGGTGGTCACTATGTGGAGGGGGGGAGGGGGGAGGGAGGGGGGAATGGGGGGGAGGGGGGAGGAGGGGGGAGGGAGGGAGGGGGGAGGGGGGGGGAGGGGGGGTTGTTGGGTTTTATTGATTGTTTAAATTCCACCATCTGCCGTGGTCGGATTCAGAGCCAGTATTACCCTGGGTCTCTGGATTACTGGCCAAGTGCGCCACCACCTCCCCTAAATTCATGGGTATGTTGCCAAACTACAATACTTCCACATTCACCCCAACCCTCACACATATTCGAGTTATGAACCAATGTAGTCACAGCATTGTTATCAATTATATGGTGTGTGTGACTAATAATATTCAGAACCCAAACGGGCATCCTGCTATCGGTCTTTTGTCCATTTTGAGCGGCTAAATAACAATGTTATTTGATTCCATTGCTCTTACTTACTCATGATAATGGTACGGTCATATTTCTTGACAAGCCCAGAAGAATGGCATTAGTTTAGCAGCAGGAAAACTCATTTATGGCACGATTTGGTTTAATAGTAGGTTTCCCCTTGGCCTGATGCTTTTCTTCATCTCTCTGAAATGTTAAGAACAATCTTTATAAACTTAAAAGAGGATTCAGCTTTCTTCTCTGCCTGTGTGAGATCCATCAGTGTTTCATCTAGGCGTGCAAAATCATGCTGGCCATTATGGAGATCAACTGAGCAAGATTTGATTCCCCATGTTCTAAGCACTTATGAGTAAATTCTTCCCATCGGGAACATCCGGAGAGTGGCACATAATGTGGATATGCACGCCTAATAAAACTGCATTGCAGTCATTCAAGCTTTTACACATCAAGACATAAATCCACATTATAGCTTTGGCATGATTTCATCAACGCAATTCAAGTCAATGATGGTTGGGATCCCAAATTTAATGGGAGTTTTCTTTTATATCTCAGCGTTTGTCACTATCGATACCAATCTGTTGCTGATTGGATGTCTCTCTCTCAGCAGCAACAGACTCTGACTGTCTCATTACATGAGACTTGGCCCCTTGTAAATCCATTTGTGTCTTGTTTGCTGCCCACGGCTACAAAATGTTAAAGCAACAGGAAATAGTTCTGAGGTCACAGCACAGAGAAAGGAAAAGAGTACCCAAACATTTATTCCTTCAATTTATGCAAAAAAATAATATTGGGCATATTGGCAGGGTGTTTCCCAGCGGCTTTTTGTGTGAGATCTAGACCGATATTCGCCCACGTGAAAGTCCCATAGCGCGTGTTTCCCAGGGCTCGCAGCGCTGAGAAATTCTCCTCTCACCGGAACTCCTCAGTGCAGCGAGAGATCCAGGATGCCATTTTTAAATAACACACCCCCCCCACCCCCCACCCACCCCCCTGCCCCGCAAGCCCCAACTCACTATGGTAGAGCAGTGGCTAGCACTGTTACTTCACAGCGCCATGGACCCGGGTTCGATTCCCGGCTTGGGTCACTGTCTGTGCGGCGTCTGCACGTTCTCCTCGTGTCTGCGTGTGTTTCCTCCGGGCACTCCGGTTTCCTCCCACAAGTCCCGAAAAACGTGCTGTTAGGTGAATTGGACATTCTGAATTCTCCCTCTGTGTACCCGATCAGGCGCCGGAAGGTGGCGACTCGGGGATTTTCACAGTAACTTTATTGCAGTGTTAATGTGAGCCTACTTGTGACACTAATTAAGATTATTATTATAGGGGCCCGCAAGGCCCCCCCCCCCCCCCCACCCGCATTCTCCCAACACCTGTGCAGGGCACCCCTGCCCCAATCACCACCGTGGAAAAAATGGCAGCTTGGCACCCTGGCAGTGTGAACCTTGTACCCTGGCAGTGACACTGCCAGCTGACAATGCCACTTGGGCACGCTGGCAGTGCCAGGCTGGCACCTAGGTGGCACTGCCAGGGGGCAAGGCTGGTAGTGCCAGGGTGCCTGGGTGGCACCAGCAGGGCCAGGGTACCACCCTGCCCAGCAGGCATGCACTCTTGATCCCCTGGGAGACCTCCACGAGTGCTGTTCTATCTGGTCCCTATTTGTGGAGACGAGTGCTGAACAACGCTCCCCCTGACGTCCCCGAGGCAAAGGGACAGAACCCAACACCTTGGGTGCCTTGGGAATCTGCACATCAGGGTGTGGCTAGCTGTCTCGCTTTAATATTCAGATTTGCCAAAAAATGATCACACCCACAATGGGCGGGATTTACATTGCAACGTTTCACACAATCTCCTGGCTTCTATCGGCCACACTAGGCTGCGGCACGCTGCTCTTCGAGCACAGCAGAGCTGTTCGATTGCGGCCTTGGCCATTTATTAGGTACTTGGGGAGTTTCTCCCCAATCACCCAGACTTAGAAATATTTTCATCACTGGCGGTGAACTCGTCACCGAGACCTCAGAGATCAACCCGCTATTTTGAAAGGGAGCTTGATGGTCCCCACCACCTTCTCAGGGCCCCTACCCCCCCTTTTGCCCCCCCCCCCCTTTTAGGACCCCCACCCTGCACCCCCCTATTAATAAGTGTCCTTCACCCCCCCCCCCCCCACCCTTCATTCCTCTCTCATCCTCCCTTTTATGGCCCCCCTCAGGCCCAATCCTTGGCAGTGCCACCCTGGTACTGGGCATCCTGGCAGTGCCAAGGTGCCAGGATGACAGTGCCCGGGTGCCAGATGGAGAGCCAGGGTGCCACTCTGCCATGTCCTCAACCACCCAGCGATCTCTCATGGCCTGGGAAATCCCCCAGGAGCTCTTGTACCCTGGCACCTTGTACCTGGTCCACATTTGTGCGGACCAGTACTAAACGGCGCCTGGTCAAGACCTCGCTGGGGTGACCGTTAGTTCCCGGAAGCCCAGAGAGTCCGGTGCATGCATATTCAAATGAGCCCATTGACGAGGTTCGGTTGAACCTCACGAGACATGTTGAACGTCACGAATCTCGCGAGAGGCCTCTCGCAAGATTCAACGGCCTTGGCATGACACCACCCCGGATGTGGCAAGTTCGTTAAATCTTGCCTGTCGACGGAGACAAAATTTTGAACGGTTTTTAAATTTAAATGTTTGTAAATTCTGAATACAGGAACTGAAAACAAGCTCGAGCTTTGCTGAGGCGGCCAACTAAAGCGAAAAGCCAATTAGCCTGACACTGACCCATTGAGAATTGGCCAGGATTTCTCATGGAAAGGCTTTCATTTTCCTATTTGGCTGAGTTTGAAGGTTGGCTCGCTTGCCTTCAGCTAACAGCCGGAGGGAGAGAGTTACAGAAGAATAAGATGGAAAGTAATTATTTGGATTCCATTGAACTTTCCATTTAAGTATCCCACAAAAAATAAGCGGTTCCAAAGATTTCTTTATTTTCTGGAACAATCTATCTTAATCAATTTATCTCAAACAAACATACTGCAGGCTCACATTTTCCACAATGCAACCAGCCTTCTGGCCAGCTTGAGATATTATCACTTGAAACACCATCATTGAGGTTTGCAAAAACCTTTGGAGCACTTGTTACCATTTTTAAAGTAAACGCATTTTAACAGAAACATATGGTAATAACATATTGCAACTATGGGGGTAATTCTATTCCAATTTGCAGGAAACACATGGCATCAAGTAGAATACGTGTTTCAGATTCTGACCAACATTACCGCTCATTGGCTTTGATGTGGTGACATCCAACTCTGTCAATTTATGCCCAAACCTCCGATTTCTACAAAGAACATTAACTGGTGTAAGGATGGAGATTGACAATTGCCTTGCAAATTGCTCAGTGATATAACCAATGGCTGAAATATAAAATCAGCAAATTTAACACAAGTCGTAGATGGGTTTTTCATAGAGCTTGGCAAATACCAGGGTGAAATAGAATGCCTTCTGAAAGTCTAAATATCTATTGCACTACCTTCATCAACCTTCACTTCTACCTCTCAGAATTCAATCAAATTCGGCCCAATTTGCCTTTCACAAATCCATGCTGGATCTCCTGTGCCTTACAAAATGAATGCTTATTTTGTCCCTGGTAATCTTTGCCAATAAATCCCCCACCACTAATGAATGAATGAAATGAAAATCGCTTATTGTCACGAGTAGGCTTCAATGAAGTTACTGTGAAAAGCCCCTAGTCGCCACATTCTGGCGCCTGTCCGGGGAGGCTGGTACGGGAATCGCACCGTGCTGCTGGCCTGCTTGGTCTGCTTTAAAAGCCACGATGAGCTAAACCAGCCCCTAGCTAGCTAAACCAGCCCCTAGCTGTTTGAGTAGCGGAAACTCCTGGTCAGCCATGCTTGATGTGGTGTGGTTGCTCTCAAGCCTCTGGCTTCATGCTATGGAAGCTATGGAAAGTGGACACAAGCACTTGCCTGCCTCCTGTGTCCCTAGATGTGGGAATGTTTGGTTAGATATTTTTCAGCTCTATCACCTTTCTCTTTCCTGAATAATGGTGTGATGTTAGGAATCCACCATCCCTCTGGCACTACGTTAAATCTTTATCGTTTTCTCTATCGCTAACCTGACCACAACATCTCTCTCCTATTTTGATATAACCTTCACATCATCTGCTTCCTCTGTGAAGACTGATACAAATGTTCTCACCTAATACTTTTGTCCATCTGCTCCCGCCCCTACATGAGGTTTTGGCATGCAGTGGGCAGCCTCCGTTCCTCTGAGCCAGGAGATCGCAGTCTGAATCCTGCCCCAGAACCTGATGGCTGAGAAGCGTGTGTTCAGAATATAGCCAAAGTTCAGTATCAACCTCAAATCCTTCCAACACACTCCAATGACAGACAGCGAGAGTAGCGGAAACTCCTGGTCAGCCATGCTTGATGTGGTGTGGTTGCTCTCAAGCCTCTGGCTTCATGCTATGGAAGCTATGGAAAGTGGACACAAGCACTTGCCTGCCTCCTGTGTCCCTAGATATGGGAAATCTTCTACTTTTACCTCAAGATGAAGATTTCCCATTTCTTAAACTTTTTTTCTGGTGTATCATGGGGCAGCACAGTAGCACAAGTGAATAGCACTGTGGCTTCACAGCGCCAGGGTCCCAGGTTTGATTCCCCGCTGGGTCACTGTCTGTGCGGAGTCTGCACATTCTCCCCGTGTCTTCGTGGGTTTCCTCCGGGTGCTCCGGTTTGCTCCCACAGTCCAAAGACGTGCAGGTTAGGTGGATTGGCCATGATAAATTGTCCTTAGTGACCAAAAATGTTAGGAGGAGTTATTGGGTTACGGGGATAGGGTGGAAGTGAGGGCATAAGTGGCTTGGTGCAGATTCGATGGGCCGAACAGCCTCCTTCTGCACTGTATATTCTTTGTTCTATGATCATTAACACTTTAACTGTTTTTAAAAATGTTTTAGAGTCCAATATTTGGACTCATTATGTCTTGTTGCTTCCAGTTTTAATATTTACAATTCGCTCCGACATTTCCACTATCTTCCCGGTTATTGAAGGAATTTTGTTCCTAACATTTCTCACAAGCCTAATTGTTCTGTTTTGTTCTGAATTTCATGTCCTTTATCACCCAGGGCTTTTCATTTTAGATATTCTACATTTTCTTTTGAAAGGAATAGGCCTAGTTTATATCTGAAAGATCTCTCTCCGAGCTACTTATAGTGTCACTCTGCAACACAACTTTTCCAATTTAACCAGATCGTTTTTAAAATCACTGAAATTAGTTGAACATTTTTACCTTTAATATTTTCTAGTGTCTCTCTATAATTACTTTATAACAGAATTGTACAGAAATCGGTGTAACTGAGATGATCGCTGCCTATTAGACACTACACTTGATCTATTTAGTTTTCCAGAAACAGGTTCAAACTCAAGGCAGATCGATTCAGTTCTTGAAATGCCCAGTTCTATTACAAACAGTTTGTACGGACATTGACATGCAGTACAGACATTGGCATTCTGTATAGACATTGACATTCTGTACAGACATTGACATTCTGTACAGACATTGACATTCTGTACGGACATTGACATACAGTACAGACATTGACATTCTGTACAGACATTGACATACAGTACGGACATTGGCATTCTGTACAGACATTGACATTCTGTACAGACATTGACATTCTATACGGACATTGAAATTCCATATGGACATTGACGTTCTGTACGAACATTGACTTTCTATAGGAACATTGATACACAGTATGGACATTGGCATACCATACAAACATTGTCAAGCAGGACAGATATTGACATACCATATGAACATTGGCATATTTAATTAACATTGACATACAGTACAAACATTAATATACAGTGTGAACATTGACATACATAATAAACATAGACATAGAGTATAAACATTAACATAAAGTATGAATATTGACACACAGTACCAACATTAGCATGCTTAATGAGCATTGACACAGAACAAACATTGACATACAGTATGAATATTGACATACAGTACGAACATTGACATGCAGTGCAAAAATTGACATACGGTACAGATATTGGCATACAGTACGAACATTGATATACTTAATAAACATTGGCATACAGTACTGACATTGACATACAGTATGGGCATTGACATAGTGAGCATTGACATACAGTATGGATATTGACATACAGTATGAGCATTGACATACAGTATGGACATTGACATACAGTATGAGCATTGACATACAGTATGGACATTGACATACAGTATGAGCATTGACATACAGTATGGGCATTGACATACAGTATGGATATTGACATACAGTAGGAGCATTAACATACAGTATGGACATTGACATACAGTATGGATATTGATATACAGTATGAGCATTGACATACAGTATGAGCATTGACATACAGTATGGGCATTGACATACAGTATGCGCATTGACATACAGTATGGACATTGACGTACAGTATGAGCATTGACATACAGTAGTGACATTGGCATACAGTATGAGCATTGACATACAGTATGGACATTGACATACAGTATGAGCAGTGACATACAGTAGTGACATTGGCATACAGTATGAGCATTGACATACAGTATGGACATTGACATACAGTACAGTCAATACTTAATGAACATTGACATACTTAATGAACATTTCCATACAGTACGTACATTGACATACAGAATATACATTGACATATTTAATGAACATTGACATACTTAATGAACATTGACATACTAATGAACATTGACATACAGTATGAACATCGATATACAGTACGAACATTGACATACTTAATGAACATTGACATACAGTACGAACCTTGACATGCTTAATGCACATTGACATACAGTACAAACATTGACATACTTAATGAACATTGACATACAGTACGAACATTGACATGCTTAATGCACATTGATATACAGTACAAACATTGACATACTTAATGAACATTGACATACAGTACAAACATTGACATACTTAAATGAACATTGACATAAGTATGAACATTTTCATGCTTAATGAATATTGACATACAGTACGAACATTGACATGCTTAATGAACATTGACATACAGCACGAACATTGAGATACCATACGGATATTAGCATTCCATGTGGACATCGACAAACAGGATTGACATTGACATTCTGTACGGACAATGACAACAGGACGGACACTGACACACCGTAAAAACATAGGCATTCTGTATGAACGTTGACATGTATACAATTTAACATCTCCTTCATCACTTTTGCAATTTTTCCCAATCAAGTCCCGACCAGATATTTGGAATAATTCTAATTTTATTGCTGTTAATATCCATCTGTCCTCTGATCCTATTTTATTTGCTTTCTGCTACTTTCAGGTCACCCTCCTCTAGCCAAACTTGTTCCACGAACTCCACCACCATCCACATCCACACCCCCCCCCCCCCCCCGATCCACAATCCTGCCACCACCCTACTCTAAATGTACCCAGTTAACCTCTGAGAGGTATTACAATCTTCTGCTTGATATTTGTGATGGTCTGGCTACAATCTGATAGGGAAGAGTGGGGTTTGGCAATGACCACTCAGCTGCACTGTGGACTAGTGCTGCAGGAGAATTGGATAGTTGACCTTATCAATGGAAATGGAAAGATCTAGAAGGGCAAGGAAGCATAGAGCACCATCGCAGTCACAGGGAATGTCATTTGTGATCTAAACTGGGGCCATTTCAATGCTGAAACAGAGGAATAAAGCTGAAAGGACAAATTTAAACATAAAGTTGAAAAGGTGGACATGGATTTGTGAGGCAGTGACACATTCAAAGACTTTGGAGAGGAAAGGGTGATTGGAGATGGGGCAGTAATTACATGGACTGAGGGGCCAAAGGTAGTTACCCCTGTTTGAATTTCAGTCACAAAACTAAAATAGGTAATTATTCCACAATAAACTTAATTAGAGGTAAATGCATGAAGAAGGACGTGTTTCTGTGCATTGGCTAGCGTCCCTGCCTCTGAGACAACAGAATCTCTGGGTTCAAGTCCCACCACGGGACTTGGTCAAGGGGAGATGGGTTCATAACATGGACAAACAGGTTGATTATCTGGCTGCAAAATCCTTCCAATACACGTGTCAATGGAAGTGAGTAAGTGCGGGAGACACTCCTGGTCAGCCATGTAATAGAAAAAATGTTCAAGCCTCGGCCATCGCTATCATAGCTCCGGACGACAACATGCATGTAAGAGTGCATGTTGCCACAGCAACTCGGACACCCTGAATGAACTGTAACCACCAAATGCATGAAGTTCAACACGTATCAAAAAGGCTTCAGAGGTCAGAGAACAAGTGGAGAAAGATGTCACACCAGAACAGCACAGATATTGATTTCTCTCATAGTTCTGAGGAGTGTATACACTGGGTGGGATTCTCCAGCTGTTCGCAGGTGGCGGGGTTCTCTGGACCCGCTGGCCGGCACCCTCACCCGCGGGTTTCCCGGAGGTGTGGGATGGTTTCAATGCAAAAATCCCATTGACAAGCAGGGGGAGTACAGAACGGTGTGGGAAATTCTCCGTCCTCGCGAGCAGTGGTGGCGAGACAGACCCACAACTGAGAATCCCGACCAATGGGAAATCCCACTGACAAATGGCGGAACCAGATACAGGCAGCGAAGGGCACGCCAAATTCTCCGTCCGTGCTAGCAGGTTACGGGGCAGACTCGCAACGGAGAATTCTGGCCACTGAATCAAAAATCTCTTCTGAAATCATGGCATAATGGATCACCCTTTTAATTTCCAAGGAAAAGGCAACCACACACCATACTGCAATCAAACCTTATCTTACATGTAAAACCGATGTCCCATTTTCACTGGGACGCCAAAACACACGACTGGATGAAATAATCACTGATGTCGGAGGGGAAAGGAGTTATTTTCTTCTTCTCCTCACAAGACTAATAACAGACTTTCTCTCGCTTTTGACTCCTCCACCATGTAGACCGCTCTCTTTAACCCATTACGCCAAGAGCAATCTGCAGACCAACTGACATTATCACTGGCACGACCCACATCCAGGGAGACTTAGTCAAGAGAAACTCTTTTGATTATTTTCTTCACACTTCTGAAGATGTGGGAAAGGTCAAGCGGAAAAAGTGCCCTAATATTCCTTTGCAATCTGAAGCCAAATCTAGAAGGCCTTTTATGAAATGGGCTGCCATGATGAAGATGGATGAACAGAAAAAAAACTTTAAACGTTTGAGGATAGATCGCAATTTGAAGCATAATAAGTCGCGCCCGTTATAATGAATTGCATGCTTCTCATGCTTTGCGATACTTCTGCAGCATCTGCAGACCACCATTGGAAATGCGAGAATGAATTTGTTCCATCTATGACAATTATTAGGACAAGGAACAGACAGTTATAATGGCAAAACGCTTGCAGTATCAAGACAATTCAAGCGTTTAACCCTATCGCATAGTCAGTTCACTTAAGAATCGAATAATTATATGGGCCATTGGGTAGTTTCTTTGAATCTTCAGAATTTCATTTACAACAGCACCTCAGGCACTTAACGCAGTTTCCTTCAGTAATAATTGCGGAGGACTGCAATATCACCTGATAATACCTGAATGATTTTCAAATGCAGGGAATGCTTAACTACACAGAGTTCTCTCAGATTCAACATTTCTGTTTGTAGCACAGAACTTACTGGAAATCATGATGTTTAAATTGGTGCATAATAAACCATGGGAAATTAGCTTTCAGTAATGATGGAGTTAGTTTGAATGTCACGCTCTGACCATTCAGACAACTTAAGTTAGGGTTTCGTTCGCTAGCCAGGCTATGGTTTGACATTGTTCAGCTGAATGTGTGCAAATTGCAGGCCAGTGAGAATGAAGCAGAAAACCCAGCCCTTAACGTTACTTTTAATGTTGCATTATGTTATGCTGTTAGTTCATAGGTTTGTCCTATTGAAACTATATCTATCTCTGATAAAAGAGACACACTGTCAAAGCTTTTTGTCTTGAACACAGCAGCAGAGAAACAAAAATGACGTTGTCACAACATTATTTATCGTAAGTTCCTCTTTATTTATCTCCTTTAAAGGTTCTCTAACTATTCCAATGAACGTAGTAGATATAACAATGTATTTTTTAAAACTTGAGGTCTTGGTTGTTTTCTTTGTATCTCGGTGAATCAGTTGAACAGAGCGGCATGGTGGCACAATGGATAGCACTGCTGCCTCACCGCACCAGGGACCTAGTTTTGTTTCCGGTCTTGGGTGACTGTGTGGAGTTTGCACGCTCTCCCCGTGTCTGCGTGGGTTTCATCCGGGTGCTCCAGTTTCCTCCCACAGTCCAAAGATGAGCAGGGTTACGTGGATTGACCATGATCAACGTGTGAATGGCAATACCCCACAGATTAGCTCCCCTTCCCAGGGGAATGACTGGAAACACTTTCCTCCAGATTCAGTTTGCACCCAGATCCCCATTGTGGGGATCGGGTCTGTCACACGCTATGCTCCACCTCGTGACCCCTTCTTCATTATCCCCCTCTATTTATCTGAAGCCCTCAGGGCAATGACTACAGATTCTATAGCCAACGCAAACAAGAGGGGAGATATAGGGCACCCCTGTCTCGTATCCCTGTTCAACTGAAAGTACCCCAACCTCACATTGTTTGTGCAGACACTGGCCTTTGGAGCCTTATACAACAACCATATCCACAGCACACATTTTCAGCTTCATCCTACTAACCAGGAACTCTGGGTGGGATGCCTGGAGTATCTACCATCAACCTCCAAAATTGGCTGAGTGGCAGGAAGCAGAGGGTGATGGTCAAGGAGTGTTTGTCTGACTGGAAGCCTGTGTCCAGTGGGATCCTGCAGGGACCTGTGTTGGGACCCTTGCTGTTTGTGGTTTATATAAATGATTTAGACATGAATGTAGGAGGGTTGATCAGTACATTTGCGGATGGTACGAAAATTGGCAAGGTGGTAAATAGTGAGGATAACCTTTGAATATAGGAGCATGTGAACAGGCTGGTCGGATGGGCTGATCGGTGGCAAATAGAATTCATCCGGGATATGTGTGAGGTGATGCACTTTGGCATGAAAATCAAGGCAAGGGAACTGTTACAGCCTGGACAGATACCAACAATGGCTAAGATACTGGACCGGACACACAACGTTTTTTTGATTGTTAAGACTGTGTAGAAAGATCGATTTGCTCTGGGAGTAAGGGCATTAATAATCGGGCTTGGTTATTTTTTACAAACAAAAGAAAGACAATATTTAAACTTTTAACTTCAAACTGAAGAAGAGTAGAAGACACGTATCTTTCAACCCAAACACATGATTTCCCATTAATTAGCATGTAACATGAACATACAGCTCCACTTAGGGAGGCAGGCAACAAAGATACTTGCATTTAGAGAATAGATTCGTATTGTTAGAGTAGCTCCTTCAGACCCCTTTTCAAATACCGGTCTCTGTGGCAGCTTTTCATGACTTCCCTCAGTGGCTATCCAAATCCTTCTGCCCCCACTTGTTTGAACAGGATTCTTTTATCTCTCTGAGCTCCGCCCAGCTCCTCAAAGGTTCTGTCCTGGGGTGTCCAGACCTGAACTCATCAACACTCTCTGGGCTTTTAGAAACATAGAAAACATAGGAGCAGGAGGAGGCGATTTGCCCCTCACGCCCGCTCCGCCATTCGTTATGATCATGGCTGATCATCCAACTCCTGCTTTCCCCCATATCCTTTGATCCCCTTCGCCCTTAGTGCTATATCCAACTGCTTCTTGAAAGCATAAAATGTTTTGGACTCAACTGCTTCTTGTGGTAATGAATTCCACTGGCTCACCACTCTCTGTGCGTAGAACTTCCCCTTTATCTATGTGCTAAATGGTCTACATCATAGGGAACATTTTGATTGCCCAATCCTGTTAACTCACAGAAACTGGGCCATGCTATGCAAATGCAATTAACCTTCAACATACGGACAAAGGAGGCCTCAGACTATGTAATGGGCTAGAAGCTGGTCAGATCAGAGTGTCCCAGCAGACAATGGATCTTTAGTGAATCACCCCGTCTAAACATGGGTACCCTGTTTATTCCCAGTAACAAGTTTAAATCTCAATATGTGACAATGTAACTCAGGCCAGGTGTGGGAGTATACATCTGAAACTGTGCTAGCAGTTTTACCCGCAGTCTGTTAACCCTTCAGTTGCCCACTACATCTTTGATTCCATTTCCCAATCCAATTTCCCAACATCTCCCTATCGTAATAGAATACATGGTAAACGGCAGGATCCTGGGAAGCACTGAGCATCAGAGCAACCTTGGTGTGCATGCACACTGGTCCCTTGAAGTAACAGGGTAGGTAGATATATTGGTTAAGAGGGCATACAGTATACTTGCTTTTATTAGCCAAGGCATACAGTTTAAGAGCAGGGAGGTTATGCTGGAAGTGTATAAAACATTGGTTAGGCCACAGCTAGAGAATTGGGTGCAGTTCTGAAATCCACATTTTAGTAGGGATGTGACATCACTGGAAATGATGCAGAGGAGACCTACCAGAATATTGCCTGAACTGGAGAGTTTTAGCTTTGAAGAGAGACTGGGTGTAATGGGCTAGTTTTCCTTGAAGTGGAGGAGCCAGATGGGAGACATGATTGAGATGTTTAAAATTATGAGGGGCATAGATAGAGTAGACAGGAAGAGACTTTTCCCCCTATTTGAGGGAATCAATGCTCAGGGGGCATAGATTTAAAGTAAAGGTCAGGAGGTTGGGAGGGAATGTGAGGAAAACCCTTTTCACCTGGAGGGTGGTGGGACTCAGTATCTGAAAGCCTAGTGGAGGCAGAGACCCTCATAACATTTAACAAGTGTTTAGATGTGCACTGGCGATCCCAAGCTATACAAGGCTCCAAGCCAAGGGCTGGAAAATGGGATTAGAATACTGGGTGGTTCTTTTTGACCCACACAGCCGCGATGGAGACTGGGAGGAGTGTGAAGAAGACCAGGATTACAGTGAAGCAGACCGGGAGGAGTGTGAAGCAGATCAGGATCACTGTGAAGAGAGGAAAGGAGTGTGAAGCAGGTCAGGATCACTGTGGAGAGATTGGCATCACAATTGGGCGGCACGGGAGCACAGTGGTTAGCAGGGTTGCTTCACAGTGCCAGGGACCCGGATTCGATTCCTGGCTTGGGTCACTGTCTGTGTGGAGTCTGCACGTTCTCCCTGTGTCTGCGTGGGTTTCCTCCGGGTGCTCCGGCTTCCTCCCACAAGTCTCGAAAGACGTGCTTGTTAGGTAATTTGGACATTCACAAATCTCCCTCAGTGTACTTGAACAGCCGCCGGAATGTGGCGACTAGGGGCTTTTCACAGTAACTTCATTGCAGTGTAAATGTAAGGCTACTTGTGACACGAATAAAGATTATTGAAAAAGATATTGCTTCAATATTTCCCCTTTGTCCACGGTTCAAAATGTAATCTATGGATTTGGGAAATTACGAGTTTGATATTAAGGTTTACGTAAAGATTTCTAACTGAGGTCCTTACATTTGCAACAGAATAGAAGCGGAAGCTGGCCAGTCTTTATTTCACCTGAGGAAGGAGCAGTGCTCTGAAAGCCAGTGTTTGAAACAAACCTATTGGACTTTAACCAGGTGTTGTAAGACTTCTTACTGTGCTCACCCCAGTCCAACGCCGGCATCTCCACATTATTTTTGTTAAGCAGTAGGTTTTATGATATAATAGATGGAGGAACGGCAATGCTGCTCCACTACCTACAGTTTTATGTTGGATCTTCAGGACATTCCCTGATTCTGGATTATTGTGTCTGCAGGAAATATTTTCAGCTGCAACATCCCAAGCTCCAGTTTTGGAACGTGAGCAGCAGTTGACATCTCTGCAGCTGATCCACGTGGTTGAGAGCTTTGTGACGAGCCCGTTTATTGATGCAGTCAACCCACAGTTTAAGGGTATGTTGGGAGAGAGGGCATGTGTGACCAGCAGCAGACAACCAAAGAATAAATGGGTAGTACAGGAGTCCCCTCAGTGCATCTCATGCTCCAAATGTTGACGGAAGAGATATGCATCTGGGGAGTGTCAAGAACAGTCAAGTTGAGGAGACGCGGGTGGCAGGAATGAAGAAAACTAGAAAAGCAACCGTGATAGGCAATTTGAAATGTGAGTAAGGGCCAGGCACTTCTGTGGCCGCAGACTTGATCCCGGGATGGTATGTCGCCTCCCGAGCTCCAGGGTCAAGGATGCCACTGAGCATGTGCAGGGCATCGTCAGACAGGCAGGTGAACAGACTGAAGTTGTGGCTCACATCCATGGCAAAGACATCAATAGGAAGAGGTATGTGGACCTCCCTTCAAGATTTAGGGGGCTTGGCAGGAGATTTGCAAGCGGGACTTCAAAAGTAGTCACCTCTGAATTATTCCCAGTGCCATGCGCAAGTGTGTATAGAAACAGGAGGATAGTACAGATGGATGTGTGGCGGGAAAGGTGACCCTGGAGGGAAGGCTTTAGGTTATTGGGCAAAACATTCACCTCCAAATCTGTGTACTTTCATTATTCCTCACCGTGTGCCAAGTAGTATTGGACTATCTTCTAGAAGTCTAGGTAAATAACATCCATAGCTGCTACCTGAGCTATCATGTTAGTGAGCTCCTTCCAAAATTTTAGGTTATTTCTATATGATTTAAACTTTATGAATCCACATCTCTCTGATCCGTTCAGTTATCCAAGTGCTCAGCCACTCTTTCCCGAAAGGAGATTCATGTAATGACTCCACAGCAGATTTTAGATTCACAGACTCATAAATTGCTAGGTTATCACTCTTATCTTTCTTAAATAATGGAGTGACGGTTATGTATCACAATGTTCAGACATAAAGTGGGCCTGTCCACTGGTCCTTGCACAAGTGACATGTACAGTTTTTAACTGGCAATTTTCCAATCCAATGGGTCAATTCCAGAGTCAAAAGAGTCTTGAAGATCATGAATAAAACAACTTCAATTTCTTCACCGAATGCCATGCTGGCGTAGTGGTTAGCATTGCAGCCTCACGGAGCCAAGGTGCTAGGTCACTGTCCGTCCGGAATTTGCATATTTTCCCTGTATTTGCGTGAGTTTTGCCCCCACAACCCAAAGATGTGCAGGGTAGGTGTATTGGCCATGCTAAATTGTCCCTTAATTGGAAAAAAAATGAATTAGGTACTCTAAATTTATTTAAAAATAAATAAAAATAAATTTCTTCACTTCAATCTGTAAATACTTCCTAGAAATAAATATTCACTCTGTCAAATGTTTTGATCATTCTTAATTTCAACTCTGCACTCTTAAAATATCTTCGATTGTTGAATTTGACTTCTGAAGTTAAAATTATTTCTCGTCCTCTCTCGTACCCCTTCAACTGATTTTGTAAATAAAGGAACACATTTTGAGAGTTGGTTCTTATTTCTTACAAGTGGTTTTCATACCTTTTCTTCCCAAGGCTTTATTTGGTTTGCTTTTCTCACTTATTTTTGTTAGTACTGCCTTATTAATCAATTTAGGGTCATGTTTCTTTAACCTGTGTCTAACAGCCATAGTGTATGTGTATTTATCTTACACATTGAACGGAATATCCTTAAGTGTACACAAACAAAGATCAAAGAACAATACAGCACAGGAATAGGCCATTCAGCCCTCCAAGCCTGTACCGGTCATGATACCAACTTTTCCAAAACCCTCAGCACTTCCTTGTGCCGTATCTCTTTATACCCATCCTATCCATGTATTTGTCAAGATGCCTTTTGAACACAACCTACCCAGGCAATGCGTTCCAGGCACTCACCACCCTCTGTGTAAAAAGTCTACCTCGCACATCTCCTCTAAACCTTGCCCCACGGACCTTAAACCTATGCCCTCTGATAACTGACCCCTCTTCCACCCTGGGAAAGAGTGCGTGCACATCCACTCTATCCATGCCCCTCATAATCTTGTAGACCTCTATCAGACCACCACTCAACCTCCGTCGTTCTAATGAAAACAGTCCCAGTCTATTTAGCCTCTAAGCAAAGCTAACACCCTCCAGATCAGACGACATCCTGGTAATCCTCTTCTGCACCCTCTCCAAAGACTCCACATCCTTCTGGTAGTTTGGTGACCAGAATTTTGCACAATATTCCAAGTGCGGACTTACCAGGTTCTATACAACTGTAGGATGACTTGCCGGTTTTTATGCACTATGCCCCGTCCAATGAAGGCATGGATTCTGTATGCTTTCTTGACTACCTTGTCCATTTGTGTTGCCACTTTCAAAGATCTGTGGACCTGCACACCCAGATCTCTCTGACTTTCTATATTCCTAAGAGTTTTGCCATCGACAGTATATTTCCCTAACCTCTTCAACTTTAGTTTTCTTGAAGGCTCCAGATGCAATTGGCTTAAGCTCTTACAGAAGCTTCGTAGAATATGTATGCGACCCAGATCTGCCCTTATTCCAATTCTCTATACAACCATTTGCCATTATCAAGTCAAGAATCAAGCTACCTCTTGTGGGATCCTTATGTGCAGCACGGTAGCACAGTGGTTAGCACTGTGGCTTCACAGCGCCAGAGTCCCAGGTTCGATTTCTGGCTTGGGTCACTGTCTGTGCGGTGTCTACGTGTTCTCCCCGTGTCTGCGTGGGTTTCCTCCGGGTGCTCTGGTTTCCTCCCACTCCCGAAAGACGTGCTGTTCGCTAATTTGGACATTCTGAATTCTCGCTCAGTGTCACCAAACAGGCACCGGAATGTGGTAACTGGGGGTTTTTCCACAGTAACTTCATTGCAGTGTAAGCCTACTTATGACAATAAAGATTATTATTAAGGCACTTGCTCCCATATAGAGGTCTTGCATATAGAAGTTTCCAATATATGAAGCATTGCTTTAATCAGTGAATTGTAAGCCACCATCAAGATAACCTATTGAAATAAGAATATGAGCAAGTCCTAAACAAGAAAAGGACATTTGGCTCATCAATCATTTCCATCCATAGACTATGTGTAACCATCTTCTAAGGGGATCTTTTTTCAAAGGTCCTTTATGTCTCCCAGATCTAAATAAAGATAAACACCAGGGGCGGGAACTTTCCGTGGGTTGACGCTAGAATCAGGAAACGCGGTTGGACAGAGAATGGCGCAGAAATTCTGGCCAGCGCCGGGCGGCTGACAGAATGCCATGCTCAGGTGCCTCGATAGCAGTGTCAGGCGTTGTACTCCACACGTACAGTAAGCGCCGTTGGCATATCATTAGCGGGACTGACCCAGTGTTCTCCGGGGTCTCCGCGATGCAAGGAGGAGCTTTCACTTGTGGTTTCAAAAATCAGGAAACAGGCACAATGGCTGCTGAGGGAGAGCGAGGCGGCACGGAAAGTGTCCAACATCGCCATAATGCATTGACAGCTGTGCCGCTATCCAGGGTGCTTCTGCCAGGGCCGGGGGTAGTAGCCGGGGGAGGCCAGGAGGTGGGCCGTGGGGTTGGGGTGCTCAAACACATAACACCATTGCCGAACCATGCGAGACAACCATACGGCTGCTCACGTCGATGACTGCCCACTGTGAACTTAACCCCAATGGGTCATATGGGTGTCCACCCTGGCAACCCTCCTAGGTACCCTCTGGCCCCAGCTGACCCACAATGGGGTGGGCACGTTTCAGCGCAAACAGTGCCATCTTGTTTGCTGGATGAGTGTGTGGAGAGTGGAATGCTGATATGCGGCTGCATCTTGTCAGCCTCTCATAGTCCCAATCCCAATCCTGGCAAATCCAACACCGTTTTTCATTGGAATTGCTCGTGTTCCATGTGGCACCGGTGCTAGCCCATTAACGGTTCTCAAAATCCAGCCCTTGATCTCTGAAACAGAGACACCACCCCTATTGTTACATTCTTCACTCGGATTCTATGACTTAATGAAACCTTCCCATGGTGCCAGCAGCTCATATTCTATATTCAAATTTTATCTGACTAATCCTATCCTACTAAATCTAAATTTCATTTAAATAAAATACAGACCATTAACCAATTTAATGAAGTCGGTTCTATTATTCCTTAATCTAGTTTGCGACATAATTCACTTTCTTGTTGGAATGTTCCCCTTAATTCTTATCCTACTTATCTTATTCCATCTACAATTTATTTAAGATTTCTGCAAAATTCTTGAGAAACAATATGTCCTCTGAATAATTAAAAGCCAAGTTCAACTGGAACTCTGTACCAGATAGAATACATCTGGAATTTGGTTTCTGCCGTACAAAGAAGGGATCAACATATTAATGTTGGTTGAAATAGAATCTGCATTAACAATGTTGATAACTGGATTATTACAGAAACAAATTGATTTCAAGGCATGTAGTCCCTGTTTGTTGACAGAATTGCTTGAGTGATTACGAATGACTAGGAATTGCCTGATATGTAAAAGTCCATTTTAAATTTTTCTTCATTTTCTTTCCCCCAATGACTGTGCTGCATTTTTTGAACACCTCAATTTTATAGACGTGCGATCAGTGATGCAGATAATGTCATCTCTGTTGCTTAATTTTATAGCCATGATCTTAGTCTTTCAACTCTGACTTTTATTCGGCAGCTTGTGTTCATGACTGCAGAAGTATTATAGTCGACGCTGAAACAGCCTGCAATACAATTAATATTTTACACATGGCTCACTATATCTACATTCAAACCAGAAATATGAATAGTTTGTAACTCTGTGAATGGGAAGACATTACGGAAACAGCTCCAAACTTATTGTCAGCTTACAGTATCTCCAGCAAGCAACTTATACTGTGGGAGATGCATGTAGATTCACACAGAAAGTGACACAAAACGGAAGTCAAATTTATTTTAGAAACCATGCCACATGTTTCTCGGGGGCGCTGTTTTCAAGCGGTGGGATTTTCTGATTCCGCTGCAGCCAATGGGATTTCCCTTTGAAGACACCCCATGCCGCTGGGAAACCCGCAGGTGAGGGGGGTGGGGGTGGGGAGATGCAATGCCAGCGGGACCAGACAATCTGCCAGTGGGATTCTCCAGTCCTGATGCAGCTGTACGCCAAATTCTCTGATCTCACTGGCAGCAGGGGGAGAACTCAGATCGGACAATCCTGGACATCTGGTCCTGCCGGCAGGGTACCCTCACCCGAGGGCTCCCTGGTGGCATGGGGTGGTTTCAATGGGAAATCCCCTTGACAAGCGGCGGGAGTAGATAATCCTGCCGCCAGCAAACGGCGCTACATTCTCCATCCTCGCCAGCGGCAGTAGCGGGATGGATTCGCAATGGAGAATTCCGGCATGGTTTTTAAAACACCTTTGGCTTCCCTTTTTTGTTACCCGCTAATTTATCCTCATACACATTCTTTGTAATCCTTCTTTCCTTTCCCAATTCTCCTCTGTAAATTCGATATGCAGCTTTGCTCTGCACTGTACAATGAGCCGAACGTTTAACATAAGCCTTCATATTTGATTTCATTTGAGCTCAGAAAATGGTGATGGGTTCACTATTAATCTGCAACCATTGATTGTAATGTGGACGGGATGCCAACTTTATTATGTTTCTTCTAGGACTGCAATAAAATAATTAGAGAAGTGTAAAATTACAATGGATTATATCACTGCTCATTAACACTCATGGAAAAGAACTGAAATTTAGTCGAGAGATCCATATATAATCCTGTCCCATGTAATAGCGTATTTCCCTATAGTTCATATTTTTTATAGCTTTAATGCATTAACTAGTTTCAGTCCAATGCATATCAGTTGTATTTCAGGCACTAACATTTGTAGAACCTATTTTTCCTATAGTTAAGGATATTGACTCAGATTTAGCATGAGTGCTCAGATAGATCTAAATGCAAACGTTACAAATTAACAAGCTATTTTGGAATACTGTATAAAATATCTGGTCAAATTGGTTCGTGATTTGAGTTCAACCTCGCTGTCATCACCCAGAAATGCTTCAATGACATAATGTTACTTCAGGCCAGTTATGGCTAACATTCTGAACAGGAATGGCTCGTCATCCAATATAAATACAGAAATAATCACGATACATGCCTTATCTTGTCAAAATGTCCTGAAGCTCATGACAGAGTGAATTACCTTCAAAGGATAATGACTGTCATTATAGAGGTAAGATATAGCAACATTGGAACCACTCCTCAATTGTCAAAAAGGATTATTCCTCTTGCCCTTTTTCACCACGCTGTAGATCGGCAAATTGTTATGGTGCTTTCCTTTGGAATAAAAGTCTGATTAAGAACAAAAATCTTTAAAAAAATACATGTTGTACTGAATCCAAAACACTAAATCGCAATTTCAGTATTTTACATCGATCGAGCAGGGCAGACGCCCAGTCCAGAAACACGTGAAATTGTGCAAGAAGACACAAGGCGCACGTCCGATTGTCATCACACTCATACATAACGCAGGACGGAAGCATAGTGGTTAGCACAATTGCTTCACAGCTCCAGGGTCCCAGGTTCGATTCCCGGCTTGGGTCACTGTCTGTGCGGAGTCTGCACGTTCTCCCTGTGTGTGCGTGGGTTTCCTCTGGGTCCCTGAGGCAGCTTGGCTGCCAGTTATTTGCCCGTACAGCGTGAAATCGCAGTTGGATCCAATTGCATCCGGAGGTCCATGTGGCATCCGCTTCCGGGCCCACTGGTTGTGAACAGTTGACGAGCTCAAGATTCAGGCCAGGAATTATAATTGGACAATTGACTGGAAGTTCTGAATTATGATTGGATAACGTTTACAGCGGCGTTTTAGAATTTTCCACCGCCTCCTCACTGATTTTAAAATTATTGGTGATAGATTGCACGGTGGCACAGTGGTTAGCACTGCTGCCTCCACAGCTCCAGGGACCCGGGTTGGATTCCAGCCTTGTGGAGTTCGCATGTTCTCCTCAGGACTGCATGGGTTTACTCCGGGTGCTCCGGTTTTCCCCCATAGTCCAAAGATGTGCAGGTTAGGTGGATTGGGCATGATGAATATGTAGGGCTATGGAGATAGGGCAGGGGAGTGGGTCTAGGTTGAGAGATCTTTTGTGGGGGGGGGGGGGAGTTGGTGCAGACTCGATGGACTGACTCACCTCCTTCTGCACTGTAGGGATTCTATAGATTCCAAATATGGAATGCACAATGACATCACCAAATGGTTTTCTCAGAGTTTTCAACCTGAAATAATGCAAATGCTGTTATTTTCTGATTCATTTGATCATCGTCCAACTTGGGCTGAGTTTGTATTTTGTGTGCCAGCAACAAATGGAATTCCACACTGTTGTGTTCTGTGATCTTGTCTTGCAATGATTCTACAGAATTGCTGGTGACTTAGCCAGAACGATGGTTTTTATGATTTATTAATGTACACGTGGTAAGGTAATGATCAGAATTTTATACAGACAGAGTTATCATAGAGTTACATGAGACTCTCTTGGAACTACCCTTATGTGCGACTGGGCCTCGTGTTCACCTTACAACCTTCTCCTGCTAGCCGGATGTCACCTGACTGATCTCTGACGCCACCTGCTGGTGGGAGGTCACACTGCTATATGTAATATTATCTGCAGGCATAATCACCACACAATCACGTGCTAACGCATTTCCTTTTCCAGAAATGAAAGGAAGTTGGGGAAAAATCATTTGCCCTCAAAAAATCGAGGATGCAGGAATGGGGACTGTCATACCCCACAAGGACCACTGGGAAACCATTATTAACCTCTCCGTGGGACTTGTGGAGTATGAGCTTCCCAGGTAGGGGGCGGAGGCCAACCACCTAGGGCTCATTATGAGCCATCATAATAGCAGGCCCAAAACACGGCCTGGTGTGGTTAGACAGCTGGGATGTACTGTCTGTAAACAGGGTAAATAAATCTATTTTCATTTATCACCATCCTCCCCTGAATCATTAAACTGGCGATGAGGATTAAAGGAAACTCCAGACTCGCTCAGAGATTCGCTTAGCTGCCAGATGTTTGCGGTTTGGGGACATCATATCATACTGGTTAAGATGCCGTTATTTGGAAAGTTGGAAGCCTTTGACACAGGTCTGGAAGTTTGGAACCAATATGTGGAGCGCACAAGGTACTTTTTCCAGGCAAACGCTAATTTGGGGAAGACCAACAGAAGGTTCTCCTCCTGACTGGCTGAGCCATTTGTGTTCACAAAGAGTTTGACTTAGCCGGCTGCACCGCACTTCAGGTCTTTTGATGAGCTGGTTGCTTTGGTTGCGCAACACCAAGGCCCCAAGCCTTCCGTAATTATGTGTTTCACACCAGGGATGTCGTCTATGCTGACAATTTTAGTGATGGAGCATTGTGGCTCCCAGATGTGAAACTGGAATGTACCGGTTTTGTGTAAAGTCCACTTTCAAGGAAGGATCCAGAGAAAACACTTTGACCACTTGATGAAGCGCGAACGTGCCCTTCAGGGCACCTGGCTGGCGGTGGTGGCATCTTTGCCAGACCAGGAACCGCCCTTCAGCCAGAGGGCCCAGCCGTCCGGGTCGGCATTCACACTAAACAAGAGGAGGATGATTCCGGATCCGTGATGGGCGCAGAAGTATCTGCGCCCGTGGATGGTGGCATGTCCGGAACCAAGGTCCCGGCAGTAACACACTGGCGATCGGCCTGGAAATGGCGATTGGCTAATCCATACAATCTGTCCATCCCAGAGTCGCCTCGGGGGATGAAGTGGTGCAGAAGGCCCCCGTTGTTGGCGGCAGGGCTTTCAGACTTGGGGGGGGAGGGGTGTCTTAAACCCCACGAGGTGATTGATAGAAAACCGGTTAACAGACAGAAAACAAAGAGTAGGAATTCATGGGCCTTTTTCAAATTGACAGGCAGCAATGAGTGGGGTAATGCAGGGATTGGTGCTAGGACCCCAGCTATTCACAATATATATTCATGATTTAGATGAGGGAACAAAATGTAATATCTTCAAATTTGCAGATGACACCAAGTTGGGTGGGAGGATGCAGGGTATTTCAATGTGATTTGGACAAGTTGAGTGAGTGATCAAATGAATGGCAGATGCATATAATTTCAGGAAATGCAAGGTTATCCACTTTGATAGAAAAAGTGAGAAGGCAGTCTATTATCTGAATGGCCAAATGTTAGGAGAGGGGAATGTGCAACGAGACCTGGGTGGCCTCAAACACTGATGGTAAGAATGCAGATACAGCAGGCAGTAAAGAAGGCAAATGGTATGTTGGCGTTCATTGCGAGCGGATTTGAGCACAGGAGCAGGGATGTCTTGCTGCAATTATGCAGGGCCTTGGTGAGGCCACACATGGAATATTGTGTGCAGTTTTGGTCTTCTTATCTGAGGAAGGATATTTTTGCTCTCGAGAGAGTGCAGAAAAGGTTTATCAGACTGATTCCTGGGATAGCAGTACTGGCGTATGAGGAGAGATTGAATTGGTTAGGATTGTATTCGCTGGAGTTCAGAAGAATGAGTGGGAATCTCATAGAAATAGATAAATTCCAACAGGACTAGATAGGATAGATGCAATAAGAATGTTGCCGATCGTTTGTGTGTCCAGCACCAGGGGTCACAGTCTGAGGATACGGGGTAGACCATTTAGGATAGAGATGAGGAGAACTGTCTACACCCAGAGAGTGGTTGGCCTGTGAAATTCATTACCACAGGAAATAGTTGAGGCCAAAACATATATGTTTTCAAGAAGCAGTTTGATATAGCACTTCAGGGGAAGGGGATCAAAGGATATGGGGGGGAAGTGGGATTAAGCTATTGAATTGGGTGATCAGCCATGATCGTAATGAATGGCAGAGCAGGTTCGAAGGGCCGAATGGCCTCCTCCTGCTCCTATTTTCTATAATTCTATGACCACGGGGAAACCATCATTGATTTTCCCATAGGACTCGTGGAATATGAGCTTCCCAGGTAATAATAATAATAATCTCTATTATTGTCACAAATAGGCTTACATTAACACTGCAATTAAGTTACTGTGAAACTCCCCTAGCCGCCACATTTGTGCACCTGTTTGGGTATACAGAGTGAGAATTCAGAATGTCTAAATTACCTAACAGCACGCCTTTCGGGACTTGTGGGAGGAAACCGGAGCACCCGGAGGAAGCCCACGCAGACACAGGGAGAAAGTGCAGACTCCGCACAAGCTGTGAACCAAGCCGGGAATTGAACCTGGGACTCTGGCGCTGTGAAACAACAGTGCTAACCACTGTCTACCATGCCGCCCAAGTATTGGGCGGAGCCCAACCACCTGGGGCTTGTAAATAGTGTAAATAAATCTATGGTCTTTTACCGGCAGCCTCCTCGGAGTCATTAAACATATGTTTTTTTTAAACTTACATTTTTGGTGGACACGTTTAATTTGGTGCTGGCTGCCACAGGGCAAACTTTTATCGTGGAGGGGACCTGATCGGGATATTTAAGCCTCAGGACCATAGGCAGCACCGGATGAAAGAGGCCCTTGCCCATGTCACTCATATGACACAATGGCAATGGAGTAATTAGTTGTTAGTCTCAAAGCAATCAATCTCCATCAATTATAGTTCATAAGATATAGGAGTAGAATTAGACCATTCGGCCCATTGAGCCTGCTCCACCATTCGGTCATAGCTGATCTCACCCTGGCCTCAACTCCACCACCCTGCCCATTCTCCATAACCCTTCAACCCATTACCAATTAAAAACATGTCTAACTCCTCCTTAAATTTACTCACTGTCCCAGCATCTATTCCTTCAGTCTGAGGCTGTGGCCTTGGATTCTAGTCATTCCTACTGGTGGAAACATCCTCTCCACGTCCACTCTATCCAGGCCTCGCGGTATCCGGTAAGTTTCAATAAGATTCTCCCTCATACTAAACTCCAATGAGTACAGACACAAAGTCTGCAACCGCTCCTCATATGACAAGCTCTTCATTCCCAGCATCATTCTTGTGAACCTCCTGTGGACCCTTTCCAAGGCCAGCACATCTTTCCTGAGATACAGACCCAAAACTGCTCACAATACTCCAAATGTGGTCTGTCCGGGCCTTACACAGCCTCAGAAGTACGTCCCTCCTCTTGTATTCTAGCCCTCTTGACATGAATGCTTTAGTCCACCTATTCATACTATTCTCTTTGTGGACTTCTAATAGCCCAGAATTCCATTTGATAATAAGAACCAAACCACTGCTTTCTTTAGACCAATTAAAATTTCTTGTTTCAGCTGTTTTAAAATGATCATCCTAATTAAGGGTAAACTTTGAGGAGATATACAGCTGTGGAGTGGATGTGGATGAAGGTAATGGCTGTTTCCTGAAACCTTCAAAGACCTTGAAACTCTTTTCATAGCCTTCCAAGTCAGCAGCGCTGGGTATTTGTTCATTATCTTAGATGCTGCTGCTAGGATTTTTAGGAGATTGTTTTGTTTGGTGCCAATTGCCAAAAGCAGGCTGACTGAAAGTGAATGATTTATGGATGCCAGAAGTATCTTGAATTTAACAATTATGTTGTTGGCATGTTATAAATAATGTTATAATTGGAATGATTATCAACTGGGCCCAGCTGGATTATCTATTGATAACTTGTGTGCCTGTTACATTGTAGGTTTTAAACAACGTGTTTTTTTTATTTGCCAATTAAGATGGGGTGCTTTATGGTCTACTCCAGTGCTACGGAGAGTGACCTGCGAGACATGATGTTTATCAGATACTCAGGAGCCTTGAAGCTGATAGACTACTTCCCAATAATCTATGAAAATTCCTCTACGAAAAGCAAGAGAAGGATTAGAGCAAAGGAAAGGCATTGGATGAGGTCGTCCCAGTTGAAGAGTTAACACCAGTATATTAAATGTCACAATGTAATTCCTAAGGGATTACAAAGAACAAAGAACAATGCAGCACAGGAACAAGCCCTTCGACCCTTCAAGCCTGCGTCGATCACGTGTCCTATCTAGACCAACCGCCTATATCCTTCTATACCCCGGGCGGTATTCTCCACTCCCGATAAAAATCGGGATGGCCGTCGTGAAATCGGCCGAGGTTCACGATGGCCTCGGAGCCCGCTCCCCGCACCTAATTCACCCCCACCCGGGGGGCTAGGAGCGGGCCTCTGTCTTTCCCGGCAGCGACCTCGTCGCGCCAGAAATGACGCGCAAAACGGCGCATTTGTGAGGTCATCCGCGCATGCGCGGGTTGCCGGTTCCAACCCGCGCATGCGTGGATTACTTCATCGCGCAGACGGCGCGAACCGCGCATGCACGGTGGCCATCTTTTTCCTCAGCCGCCCGACAAGACATGGCAGCTTGATCTTGCCGGGCGGCGGACGGGAAAGAGTGCATCTGGTTTGGACGCTAGCCCGATGATCGGTGGGCACCGATCGCGGGCCTGTCCCCTCCCGAGCACAGTCGTAGTGCTCCCGTGCCAATCGGGCCCTATGATGCCCCAAACGGGCATCTGGCACCCGTTTTACGAATGCAGTGACCAGGTATGGTTGCTGGCGTGGTGAAACGGGCGTGAAGGGCGAGTGCCGATTTTTCCGAGCGGGGGAGGGGGGGGGGGGGAGAATCGCTGGGACCGCCGGGGGGGGGGGGGGGGTGTGTGTGTGAAAAATGTCGGGAAGCCCTCCCACGATTCTCTCACGCCATGTGGGGAGTGGAGAGTTCCGCCCCCCGTCTGTTCATGTGTCTATCCAGATAAGTCTTAAAGGTCGCTAATGTATCTGCCTCAACCACCTCACTTGTCAGTGCATTCCAGGCCACCACCGCCCTCTGTGTAAAAAACGTCCCCCGCACATCTCCACTGAACCTATCCCCTGTCACCTTGGACTTGTTCCCACTTGTAATTGTCATTTCCGCCCTGGAAAAAAGCCTCCAACCGTTCACCCTATCTATACCCCTAATAAGTTTATAAACTTCTATCAGGTCGCCCCTCAGCCTCCGTCTCTCTCGGGAGAACAATCCCAGTTTATTCAATCTCTCCTCATAGCTAATATCCTCCATACCAGGCAACATCCTGGTAAACCTTTTCTGTATTCTCTCCAAAGCCTCCACATCCTTCTGGTAGCATGGTGACCAGAATGGGACACAGTATTCCAAATGTGGCCTAACCAACGTTCTATATAACTGTAACATAATTTGTGAGCTTTTATACTCTATACCCTGTCTGATGAAGGCAAGCATACCATGTGCTTTCTTTACCACCATTTCCCGCTGTGCTGCCACTTTTAAGAAACTGTGGACCTGCACGCCCAGATCTCTCTGTGTGCCTATGCTGCTGATGGTTCTGCCATTTATTTTCTAGCTCCCACCTGAATTGGATTGACCAAAATGCATCATCTCACATTTGTCCGGGTTAAATTCCATCTGCCATTTCTCCGCCCAATTTTGAAGCCTATCTGTATCCTAACAATTTTCATCACTATCCCCAACTCCTGCAATCTTAGTATCATCTGCAAACTTGCTAATCAGACCAGTACATGTACATGTATCCTTTAGTTCCGATTCTGATAGTCGAAATGGCTTCATTGAAGTGTTTCAGGGAGAACTTCCAATCTAGCAAAGTTCCAAGCAAGAGTTTTGTAACCTCAGTGAGTTGGTGGAGGGAGATTAATCCCACACGTGGCTTCGGGTAATCTTCCTCCCTGAGGGTTTGCTGCAGCTTTTGTTAAGTTAATTCCAGCTCTTCTTGCAATCAATTGTTCTCTTCAATCTGTGCGACCAAAGCATCTTTACTGACAAATTCATTTTCAAGTTTACCATTCAGATCGTGGGCAGATGTGGCCACATTTTGTGCATGAGGTAGTATTTTTCAAAGGTTGTTAACCTTTCTTCTTTATCAGGTATTTGGGCCATGGCCCATTTTTGGTTATTAGGTTATCCTCATTGGTAAGATGAAGGTAACAACTTGGCACTGTAGACTTTAGGAATATTTGAATATTATGTTTGTGAGCGAGAATCTGATAAGAACTAAAGGAATAGGAGCCGAAGTCGGCTATTTCGTACTTTGAGTCTGCTTGGCCACGCAGTAAGATCCTGGTCGATCTGATTGTGACCTTAACTCCATGTTTCTGCCTGTCCCTTGTAACCCTCGGCTCCCTTTGTTGATCCAAATCTGTCCAACTCAGCCCTGAATAGATTCAATGACCTTTCCTCCGCTATTATCTGGGGAAGATAATTTGACAACCCTCCCAGAGAAGAAATTTCTCCTCATCTCAGTCTTCAATTGGAGACCCCCTTATTTTGAAATGGTGCCCCTTAGTTCTAGATTCCCCCATAAGGGGGAACATGCTCTTAGCATTGACCCTGTCAAGCCGCGTCAGAATCTTACATGTTTCAATATGATCACCTCTTGTTCTTTGAAACTTCAATAACAGGCCCAACCCGCTCAACATCTCCTCATATGACAACCCCCTCATCCCAAGAATCAAGCTAGCGAACCTTCACTCTGCTGCCTCCAATGCAGTTTTATCACTCCTGAAGTAAAAAGGATGGGGGTGGGGGTTGTTTTTGTCACTTGAGGGCAAATTTACGAATGATAAGGGTTCGCTCAATCATAAACTGAATTTGAAAAAAAAGGTTCAGGTTTTAAGGAAAAAAACCAATGGCTGAGCAAAAATACAGTAATATTGTGGCACTAGATTGCGAAGTTAAGAAAAGTAAGTAATAAAAATAACCAGAGTATGAGACCGTCAGTGTATGTGGGTGAATGCGTGTGACTGGATGTAAGGAAACTCACACTCGCCTTCCTCCCGGCCCCGACACCTTCCTCCCGTCCTCCGAGCCCCGACTCGACATCGGCCTCGAGGCACAGATTGACCTCAGATTCCCGGCCCTTCCTCGACCTCACTCCCCCCTGCGCTTCGGGCCAGGTGTGCCTGGCTCCCGGGCTCCAGCCTCAACATTGCTTCGCGTTCCTTACTGCGGCACCCCTCCACACATTCAGCAATGCTCAAGTTTGTTATTCTTCCAAACAGACACTGGGCTGGATTCTCCGTTTCAGGGACTATGTCCCCCACACCGTCGTGAAAACAGGGGTCATTTATGCCAGGAAATCTGGCGTCAAATGTCACAAATACACAGCCTTGCAGGGGGCTAGCATGCAGCTGTCATGGAGCTTGCAGCTCCAGCTGCCGATACTACCCCCTGCACTTCCGGGTCAGAGGCCGCGCATGGGCAAGTCAGCGACCATGCCGTGCTCCATGGTGGACTCAGCCCGCGGACCTGGACCACTGAAATAGTGCCCCGCATCGGCTGCTCACCCGACCTGGACTGCATGCACACATAGCCCCCAGTCCCAAATGAGGCCCTCCCTGCCCCTCTGATCGGCCCTCCCCGCCCTCTGATCGGCCCTCCCCAGACTGAGTCCGCAGCCGCCTCGCAAGTTTCCTGAATGGCAGGACCAGATTAGAACCACGCCATTGGGAATTCAGCCTGTCGGAGATGGAGAATAGTGGGGCGGGCCTCAGGCAATGGCCTGAGATGGTGGACACTCGGCGTACGCCGCCTTTCAGTGGACGGAGAATAGCGGACCCGGCGTCGGTCCCGATTTCGTGCGGGAAAACAGATCCCCCCCCCCCCCCCCTCCCCGTTGCCGAACGCAATTTCGGCATTGGGATGTGGAGAATCCAGCCCACTGTTTCTCACCCTCATTTGCTGCTGATAGGTTCAGTAGTTTGCCCATCAGAAAGATAAGTGGGAGAGAATTGGTCCTTGATTGGAGGAGCAGCTCCAAGATGAATCTTCCTTTGAAACTCACCACTTTGACTGGGTTCTTGAAAACTGGTCCACAGGCCGTAATTTGGACAAGCCTGATTTAGAGGATGCACTGCAGCAATTCACGAAGGTTCCTTCGACAGCATCTTCCAAACCCATGACCTCGTCCACTTAAAAGGGCAAGGGCAGCAGCTGTATGGGAACACCACCACCTGCAAGTTCCCCTCCAAGGTTACACACCACCCTGACTTGGAAATAAATCTCTGTTCCTTCACTGTTGCTGGGTCAAAATCCTGGAACTCCCTCCACCGTCGAAATATCTATACTACATGAAGGGCAGCTGTCAAAGAAGGGATCCCACCACCACCTTCCCAAGGGCAATTAGGGAAGGGCAATAAATGCTGGCTTAGCCAGCGACACCCACATCCATTTCAAAACCTCTGACTGTACAGTTCCTGTCCCGTTAATAGCTACTTATTTTTTAAATTTAGAGTACCCAATTCATTTTTTCCAATTAAGGGGCAATTGGAGTGACCAATCCACCTAGCCTGCACATCTTTGGGTTCTGGGGGCTGAAGCCCACGCAAACACGTGGAGAATGTGCAAACTCCACAAGGTCAGTGACCCAGAGCCGGGTCGAACCTGGGACCTCGGTGCCGTGTAGCCCCGTTAATAGCTACTTTTGTTTGAGTTTACGAAAAAAGTTACTTAAAAAAGCAGTAGCTGCTTGTACTGTAAGTGCAACAATTATAGATGTGGTTTATGCCTGAGCCTCGATATCTAATAAACAATTGAAAAAAATGAAATTCCGTATTTGTAACACATGGTAAACTACTCGGTCTCCTCAAGCGAAAACAAATGAGGTCAAGTTTGATTTTCAATAGCCAGACCTGGAGAAGTCTATCATTGCAGTAGACACGCCATTAATTTGACTTATCTTCCGCCCAAACAACTGTGCACAGTACAACAAAATAATAGATAGCCTTGGATTTTAAAATAAAATGGCAATTGCTTCAATAAAACATCACCAGCAGCCAGTATCTATTGTTGCAGCTGTGAGCTACGGTATTAACATGTTTCATAAGGCAGGTTTTGTCAAAATGAAATGATTGTGCACTTTTTCTGCTGAGGGAGATGCTATCCAGATGAGGAATGAATGAAATTAAACATAATGTGTTAACGGTGCCACATCTGACATTTGGGTAATGACCCGATGTTCAATAAAATAAATACTGTTATTGGATAAATAATTAAAACGACTAGAATGTAATTGGAATCGAATAGCTCATTCAGGTACGTTTCAACCTAATGTTACGCTACAAATGAAAATGTCATAGGCTATCAATAATGGTCTATTGATTGAGATGTTGAAAAGACAGCTGTTGTCATGGCTACTATGGCTACAAGACCAACGTATCAGTGCTGTTTTCGAGCTTTAGATTGGTGTCATCGTTGCCGTGTTAAGGGGTTTTAAGGGTGTCACAGCAGCACAATAATCTATCCTCTAATCTAAAATCGTGAGGGATCTGTACAGATCAGATACAGAGAAACTGTTCCCATTGATGGGAGGATCGAGATACAGAGGGCACAGAGTTAAGGGGCGGGATTCTCCTTTCATGGGGCTAAGTCCCCACGCTGGCGCGAACATCGGCGCGCCAACTCCAGCGTCAACAGGCCCCGCAAGTGCGGAATTGTCCGCACTTGCGGGGGCTTGGTGGACGCTGGAGGGGTTGGCGCCATGTCAGCCGGTGCCGAAGGGATCGCGCGAGTTTGTGTATGCGCCGAAGGGCTGGCGTGTTCTCGCGCATGCGCAGAACCGCTGGCGTATTCTCGCGCATGCGCAGACTGACCGGCGCATTCTGCTGCATGCGCAGGAGATTGCCTTCTCCGTGCTGGCCATGGCGGAGCCTTACAGGGGCCGGCGCAGAAGGAAGGAGTGCTCCAACAACACAGGGCCGCCCGCAGATCGGTGGGCCCCGAACGCGGGCCCAGGCGGGGTCGGAACCCCCACACCCCAACCCCCCTGAGGACCGCCCCAGCTGACTTACCTGCCAGGTCCCGCCGTGTGGGACCATGTCTAACCCATGCCAGCGGGACTGGCCAAAAACGGACAGCTGCTCGCCCCATTATGGCCCGGCGAATTGCAGGGGGGCCGCTGCCGACAGCCACTGACTGGCGTGAACCCTGCCCCCACCCAAAATCCGACACCGGAGAATACGGCAGCTGGTGTCAGGGTGGCGGGGTGGGATTCGCGCTGCCCCCCGGCAATTCTCCGACCCGGCGGGGGGTCGGAGAATCCCGCTAAGGGTAACTGATATTTGAAATTGAATTTGATTTATTATCAAATGTGCTTTCTATGGGGCATCTGTAAAAACTGGTAAAAATCAATGTGGACATGCCGAGTTTCCTAAGGAAGTATAGGCGCTGTTGTGCTTTCTTGGCAGTTCCGTTGACGTGGGTGCACCAGGACCCCGTTGATGCTGACAGGTGTTTGTGCAGACGTGGGGCACATCACCACCTTGACTGTCTGATCCACACCCTTAATAAACCTCCAGTCGTCTTTGACAAGAATCCTGAGTTTGAGCGCCTCCATACTTTTTCTTTATGGCAACAAACAAATGTAACAGGAGAGGAAACTGGCAACGAGGATAGAGGCAGGAACATCGCTGGAAAGAATATTTGTGGCGACTAGTTTCGGGCCGGCATCGGGAGCAATGGAAGATTCTCGGGACTGGACCTGCGTGTGCGTGCATGCATACACACAAACGCACACACACACACACACACACCGGGCAAAGCACTGCTGCTGATGTGACTGTTTAACAAATATTTTCAACAGCAGCTGTGAGTAAAGGGACTGAGGCAGACTTGCTTGCCTTGAAGTGAGTGGGTTCTGGGCTTCAGGGACCGTGCAAGTGGCGAAGCTGCAATGGCTGCAGGGAACGCGCATTCCGAAGTCTGCATGGGCCACTCCTCAGATGAAACATCAAAATACTCAGATATAGCATGGTGGTTAGCATAAATGCTTCACAGCTCCAGGGTCCCAGGTTCGATTCCCGGCTGGGTCACTGTCTGTGTGGAGTCTGCACGTCCTCCCCCTGTGTGCGTGGGTTTCCTCCGGGTGCTCCGGTTTCCTCCCGCAGTCCAAAGATGTGCAGGTTAGGTGGATTGGCCATGCTAAATTGCCCGTAGTGTCCTAATAAAAGTAAGGTTAAGGGGGGGGGTTGTTGGGTTACGGGTATAGGGTGGATACGTGGGTTTCAGTAGGGTGATCATGGCTCGGCACAACATTGAGGGCCGAAGGGCCTGTTCTGTGCTGTACTGTTCTATGTTCTATAAAAGGGGAAATAATACCTTGTTGCTAAGAACTAGACCCTAGTTGCCAGGATCCAAAATGGCAGGAAAAAATGGCATCATGGATGTGTTTGGTGAGGATTATGGAACATGGAACTCAAATGAATTAAGGTTCCAATTGTTTTTAATAGCTAATCAGACACCGGAGGACCTACAGTTCACAGAATTTCCCAGCTAAGTTGGCAGTAAAATGTTTATGTTGCTACAGAATGTAGTTCACCGAGCAAAACCTGGAGATAAGTCCAACAGTGAATTCATGAAAACCTTAGAGGGAGATTTCTCTTCTAAATCATTATTAATTGCTGAAAGGTTTCCCCACCACAGTCATGAAGAAGGTGAGACTATATTATAGTTTATGACATCTTTTCTAAGATTAACTGTATATTGTGAATTTGGTATAGCACTTGATGATACTCTTGGAGACAGGCTGGTCTGTGGGTTGCATGGCGAAGCTATTCAGAGGAAGCTGCTTACTGTAAGTGATTTAACTCTGAAAGCTGCGGTGGAAGTTGCACGTTTATGGAGCTTGCAACGAGAGAAGCTTAGCAGATGTGTGTCAAACTATGAAGCCAATTTCTGAAGACAACGGGTCAGGTCTCTTTCTGTAAAGCAGTGTCAAACGACCTCTCTTTATTAAAGCAGAGTATCCAGACATCTTTGTACAGCAGGTATCCGTGAGTGCTAACTGTACTTAAATGTGGATTGAGAGCTGAGATGGTTTTGGTGTTTGAGTGGGAATAAAGTAGCAGTTAAGGGTTATTGTGTCACTGTATTGATTAGCATTGCTTAATGGTAATTATAAGCTGTTTTCCTTATGTGATGTTGAAGATATTTTAATACTGCGTTAGTAATAAAGCTTGGTTTTAATATACCATATCCCTATTTTGCATGAAGTCATTCCTGGAATGAGATATCCTTTCCTCACAGTCTTACAAAATTAAAATTAAATATTGGGGTTTCTGTCCCGTATCTGAGCCACTGTTAAACTGAACTGAAATGAAAATCGCTTAGGTCTGACCTAATATACCACACCACTCATTGTAGGTATTTTAAATTTCTAACAGCTACAGAAATCGCTCATAACTTCCACCATCACAGATCAGCTGTAGGAATCAAGCAGGAATGAACATTTTTGTTGTTGATTCCTTTAAATACTACTGACGGGAGTCCTCTTGCTGCTGAATCTGTGTCTAACAGTTCCAGGTTAAATGAAAGCATTCGCTGAAGAGTTGAGCTCCAAATGAAACATTGCAAACTCCCAACTGCCGTTCTGCACATACCATCACCCGTAAAAGAAAAAAAGAACAAAGAACAAAGACAAATACAGTGCAATAAAAAGGCCATTCGGCCCTCCAAACATGTGCCAATCATGATGCACTAACTAAACATAAAACCTTCTGCCCTTACTCGGTCGTATCCCTGTTTCCACCCGATTCATGTACCCCTCCAGATCCTGCACCAATCAGGTACTCGGCATAATTTTCACCAAAAGTTTGCACGCAAGGCGGCTGCTATTTTGGAGGAAATCATAGCACACAAAAGATTAGCACAATTGTGCGCCTGGCATTTGAGGTCGAAACTTGATCTATGAAATGAAATGAAAATTGCTTATTGTCACGAGTAGGCTTCAATGAAGTCACTGTGAAAAGCCCCTAGTCGCCACATTCTGGCGCGGCTGGTACAGGAATCGAACCGTGCTGCTGGCCTGCTTGGTCTGTTTTAAAAGCCAGTGATTTAGCTCAGTGAGCTAAACCAGCCCCTATTAGACAACAAATTTTAAAATCTTTTTGTAGCGTTATGGGTTTCATTGGCTGGCCAGCATTTGTTGCCCATCCCGATGACACAGTGACACGCTTCAGTCTCATTTGCAGCAAGCATTCTTCTTAAAATTGCTTTTTCACAAAAGCATATCATAGGCGAGATACCCTTTTCTTGGCAACCTTGGCATTCCAGCGCAAACAGAACTTTACCCTCCACAAGATCAAATAACTGCCAGCACTCAACAAAAACATGCATAAAATGGATAGAACAGGAAGAAGAAGAGTGAAAGGTCATTCAAAATAAATTCAAGTCGCTCCCATTCAAGGATATTGACAAATACATAAGCACTTGAGAATGAGATTCTGACTATTGTTTTCTTGCATGTTGAAAGAACTCAAACGAAACTTCTTTCTCCTTCAGTTTTCCACACTGACACTGATAACTGGAGTATCAAAGTCTACGTAAATCCAGACGGGGCTATCTCATAGGTTCTCTGATCACTGGTGTCCACTGTGTTCTCAATGACAAAAAGGATAATTTGAAGTTGTACCCTGAATTATTATTCAGTCTATTAAACAGATATAGGTTTGAGAATGCACTGATTATAAGCATTGTGCATTGTCAGTTTGTATGCTTAGGTATCGTTAACTTGAATTGTCAGTACCCACCAATGAGTCAAAAACTGATGGATCGAACTTTACCCATTGCATAGTAATAGATAATACTGTGCAAGATCTATATTCAATTATATTAGCTATAGAATTCATCTATTAATAAAACACCAAATCAACCCGTATCGCTCAAGGTCACAACCCTCTACAATGGCTGACAACTTTTTGCAGCCAGAGGCTGTGGCAACACAGAACAGAAATGACAAGGGGTGGGTGTGAAAAGTGACATGTTCTAACTTGGAAATCTGGTGGTGAAGGTGTGGTGAAGAGGGGGATGGAGCTGTTGCTTTTTTGCCTTCAGCAGCTGGTGAGTGTTCAAAGGCGAGCAGGTAGGGGATTGGTTGGTGAACTTTCAGATTTTATACTTCTGAAACAGGGGGCGGGATCCTCCGGTCCCGCTGCATTGAATGGAAAACTTGGCTGAGCGCCAAATTCTCCATTCTCGCTGGCAGCGGTCGCGGGATAGATTCGCAACGGAGAATGTCAGCCAGGGGCTTAAACCAGTACTGCAGACTTCTAAGCATTATACTTATTGCAAAATCAGTTAAACCACTTAATATCATTACAGATAAAAATTGAGTGATATTTCTGAACCTGAAACTTAATCAGCGAAATAATGCACAATAAAGATGGCGGAGGCAGGTGATGTGTTGCAGCTGTAGCATGTTGGTGTGCATAGGTGTGTTGTAAATTGAACCATCCAGAAGAAAGTGTATTCAATGAATGATTTCCAATGCATGATATCTGAGCAGAGATTATGAAAAAGTGACTGTGATATTAGTGTCTTACATTAACAAGTTACAAGTCTCTGGTGTTTTTGACTGCAGATCTGCTTTTTCACATTAATTGGGAAGGAGTTCTGATAAAGAGATATTTCACACAAAATCTTTGGTATTTGAGGCAGTGGGAATCATAAGTCAGCACTGTTTTTATTAGCTCAGTAGTTTTAACATACATAGCCTTTAAAGCGGCACGATGGCACAATAGTTAGCACTGCTGCTTCACAGCGCCAGGGTCCCAGGCTTTACTCCAGCCTTGGGACTGGCAGCACAGTAGCATTGTGGATAGCACAATTTCTTCACAGCTCCAGGGTCCCAGGTTCGATTCCGGCTTGGGTTACTGTCTGTGCGGAGTCTGCACATCCTCCCCGTGTCTGCGTGGGTTTCCTCCGGGTGCTCCGGTTTCCTCCCACAGTCCAAAGATGTGCAGGTTA